>NC_140015.1:33647576-33968467 GCF_964263955.1 Coregonus lavaretus | reverse complement strand
AGGAAAGGAAGACCCAGAGTTATCTCTGCTGCAGAGGATAAGTTCTTTAGAGTTACCAGCCTCAGAAATTGCAGCCCAAATAAATGCTTCACAGAGTTCAAGTAATAGACACATCTCAACATCAACTGTTCAGAGGAGACTGTGTGAATCAGGCCTTCATGGTTGAATTGCTGCAAAGAAACCACTACTAAAGGACACCAATAAGAAGAAGAGACTTGCTTGGGCCAAGAAACACAAGCAATGGACATTAGACCGGTGGAAATCTGTTTTTTGGTCTGATGAGTCCAAATTTGAGATTTTTGGCTCCAAACGCCATGTTTTTGTGAGACGCAGAGTAGGTGAACGAATGATCTCCGCATATGTGGTTCCCACCGTGAAGCAAGGAGGAGGAGGTGTGATGGTGTGGGGGTGCTTTGCTGGTGACAATTTCTGTGATTTATTTAGAATTCAAGGCACACTTAACCAGCATGGCTACCACAGCATTCTGCAGCAATACACCATCCCATCTGGTTTGCGCTTAGTAGGACTATCATTTGTTTTTCAACAGGACAATGACCCAACAGACCTCCAGGCTGTGTAAGTGCTATTTGACCAAGAAGGAGAGTGATGGAGTGCTGCATCAGATGACCTGGCCTCCACAATACCCGACCTCAACCCAATTGAGATGGTTTGGAATGAGTTGGACCGCAGAGTGAAGGAAAAGCAGCCAACAAGTGCTCAGCATATGTGGGAACTCCTTCAAGACTGTTGGAAAAGCATTCCAGGTGAAGCTGGTTGAGAGAATGCCAAGAGTGTGCAAAGCTGTCATCAAGGCAAAGGGTGGCTACTTTGAAGAATATAAAATATAAAATATATTTTCATTTGTTTAACACTTTTTGGGTTACTACATGATTCCATATGTGTTATTTCATAGTTATGATGTCTTCACTATTATTCTACAATGTAGAAAATAGTAAAAATAAAGAAAAACGCTTGAATGAGTAGGTGTGTCCAAACTTTTGACTGGTACTGTATATCTACTAATTAAAGGGATAGTGGGGGATATACAGTACATCTCCTAATTAAAGAGATTGTGCGAGATGATCATAAACCTGCAAAAAGACAAGTCACTCAGTGAGTGGATTTATATCTAGGGTAAATGCCACAGAGATAGGGAGGGTGGGGGATGGCAAAGATATTGAGAGATAGAGGAGGAACAACTGACAAGAGGCATGAGAGGAGAGAACAGAAAAGAGACAGATGGGGAAAAGAGAATGGAGAAGACAAAGTGAAAGTGTGAGAGAGAGAGAGAGAGAGAGAGAGAGAGAGAGAGAGAGAGAGAGAGAGAGAGAGAGAGAGAGAGAGAGAGAGAGAGAGAGAGAGAGAGAGATGCCATAAAGAGGGACATTGTCTGACAGACCAACCAACCTTCACATCTTCCTGTTATTGACTTATTTACTGACTTATTTTCTTACTGATTCCCATTTCTAAAACAACCCCCCCATTGATTATTGTTGTTACTGATTGTCCTGTTTGTGGCAATCTTGATTATTATTTTTAATGATGTTGTTATTGATATTGTTAATGAATCATTTCCAAAGTACTCTTTGGCAATATGTACATTGTTACGTCATGCCAATAAAGCAATAGACATTGAGATAGAGGGGCAGCAGAGGGATGACAGAATCTACTTGACATGGTTCCTAATGATATTGCACATTTACAGTTTACAATTATGAGTGTATGCCATGGTTTTATCTCAACCAACCATCTCTTCTCTCAATTACAGAAAGTAATGGCACAAACCCAGACAGTACACTCAGTACACCAGCCATGCTGTGAGATTAGAAAGACAGACAGACAGACAGACAGACAGACAGACAGACAGACAGACAGACAGACAGACAGACAGACAGACAGACAGACAGACAGACAGACAGACAGACAGACAGACATACATACATACATACATACATACATACATACATACATACATACATACATACATACATACATACATACATACATACATACATACATACATACATACATACATACATACATACATACATACATACATACATACATACATACATACATACATACATACATACATACATACATACAGACAGACAGAACGACCGACAAAAGCCATGCAGTGAGTTTAAAAAATAACCTGACACTGCATGCAAAATTTTCACTATCAGTTTGCTCATACTAACAGCTTCACCGAAATACACATAACTTCTCATTTGGAAATTCTGGGATACATGGTAAAGTGTCAGTCACCCAATGTTGGCAAAGCTGGGATAGGATTACTTTATCCTATCCCAGGTATTCCTTAAAGAGGTGGGGTTTCAAATGTCTCCGGAAGGTGGTGAGTGACTCCGCTGTCCTGGCGTCGTGAGGGAGCTTGTTCCACCATTGGGGTGCCAGAGCAGCGAACAGTTTTGACTGGGCTGAGCGGGAACTATGTTTCCGCAGAGGAAGGGGAGCCAGCAGGCCAGAGGTGGATGAACGCAATGCCCTCGTTTGGGTGTAGGGACTGATCAGAGGCTGAAGGTACGGAGGTGCCGTTCCCCTCACTGCTCCATAGGCAAGCACCATGGTCTTGTAACGGATGCGAGCTTCAACTGGAAGCCAGTGGAGTGTGCGGAGGAGGGGGGTGACGTGAGAGAACTTGGGAAGGTTGAACACCAGACGGGCTGCGGCATTCTGGATGAGTTGTAGGGGTTTAATGGCACAGGCAGGGAGGCCAGCCAACAGCGAGTTGCAGTAATCCAGACGGGAGATGACAAGTGCCTGGATTAGGACCTGTGCCGCTTCCTGTGTAAGGCAGGGTCGTACTCTCCGAATGTTGTAGAGCATGAACCTGCAGGATCGGGTCACCGCCTTGATGTTAGCGGAGAACGACAGGGTGTTGTCCAGGGTCACGCCAAGGCTCTTCGCACTCTGGGAGGAGGACACAACGGAGTTGTCAACCGTGATGGCGAGATCATGGAACGGGCAGTCCTTCCCCGGGAGGAAGAGCAGCTCCGTCTTGCCAGGGTTCAGCTTGAGGTGGTGATCCGTCATCCATACTGATATGTCTGCCAGACATGCAGAGATGCGATTCGCCACCTGGTTATCAGAAGGGGGAAAGGAGAAGATTAGTTGTGTATCGTCAGCGTAGCAATGATAGGAGAGGCCATGTGAGGATATGACAGAGCCAAGTGACTTGGTGTATAGGGAGAATAGGAGAGGGCCTAGAACTGAGCCCTGGGGGACACCAGTGGTGAGAGCACGTGGTGCGGAGACAGCTTCTCGCCACGCCACTTGGTAGGAGCGACCGGTCAGGTAGGACGCAATCCAGGAGTGAGCCGCGCCGGAGATGCCCAGCTCGGAGAGGGTGGAGAGGAGGATCTGATGGTTCACAGTATCAAAGGCAGCAGACAGGTCTAGAAGGACAAGAGCAGAGGAGAGAGAGTTAGCTTTAGCAGTGTGGAGAGCCTCCGTGACACAGAGAAGAGAAGTCTCAGTTGAATGACCAGTCCTGAAACCTGACTGGTTTGGATCAAGAAGGTCATTCTGAGAGAGATAGCAAGAGAGTTGGCTAAAGACGGCACGCTCAATAGTTTTGGAAAGAAAAGAAAGAAGGGATACTGGTCTGTAGTTGTTGACATCGGTGGGATCGAGTGTTGGTTTTTTGAATGAATTCTACCTTGAAGATACTGTATTTCTTTCAAAAGCCAAGCAGGACATGACATAACTGTGAACTCTGTGACCTCGGATCTAGAGATGATGCATGCAAATAATGCATGCAGAGCAGAATTAGGCCAATACCCGCTAATTATCAAAATCCAGAAAAGAGCCGTTAAATTCTATAACCACTTAAAAGGAAGCGATTCCCAAACCTTCCATAACAAAGCCATCACCTACAGAGAGATGAACTTGGAGAAGAGTCCCCTAAGTAAGCTTGTCCTGGGCCTCTGTTCACAAACACAAACAGACCCCACACAGCCCCAGGACAACAACAACAACAACAACAACACAATTAGACCCAACCAAATCATGAGAAAACAAAAAGAGAATTACTTGACACATTGGAAAGAACAAACAAAAAAACAGAGCAAACTAGAATGCTATTTGGCCCTAAACAGAGAGTACACAGTGGCAGAATACCTGACCACTGTGACTGACCCAAACTTAAGGAAAGCTTTGACTATGTACAGACTCAGTGAGCATAGCCTTGCTATTGAGAAAGGCCGCCGTAGGCAGACCTGGCTCTCAAGAGAAGACAGGCTATGTGCACACTGCCCACAAAATGAGGTGGAAACTGAGCTGCACTTCCTAACCTCCTGCCAAATGTATGACCATATTAGAGACACATATTTCCCTCAGATTACAGCGATCCACAAAGAATTCGAAAACAAACCCAAATTTGATAAACTCCCTTATCTACTAGGTGAAAAACCACAGTGTGCCATCACAGCTGCAAGATTTGTGACCTGTTGCCACAAGAAAAGGGCAACCAGTGAAGAACAAACACCATTGTAAATACAACCCATATTTATGTTTATTTATTTTCCCATTTGTACTTTAACTATTTGCACATTGTTACAACACTGTATATATACATAATATGACATTTGAAATGTCTTTATTCTTTTGAAACTTCTGAGTGTAATGTTTACTGTTAATATTTATTGTTTATTTCACTTTTGTTTACTATCTACTTCACTTGCTTTGGCAATGTTAACACACATTTCCCATGCCAATAAAGCCCTTAAATTGAAATTGAAATTGAAATTGAATCTAGAGATGAGCTCATAGCTGAGTCACCATGGGAACGTGTGGGTGTGCTCAGCACTCAGCCTTGGGTTATGTTCATTAGGGCATGTAACAAAAAATTGTTTTACCGTTTTGCATGAAAATGAAAATGAGAGCTTCTTATTGGACAATTCCAAGCAGTCCGTCCCTGTTTCAGTCTGTTTTTCTTCCATTTGGTGCCTAATGAATACAACCCTGGAGTATCTATCGTCTCCATACAGAGCAGATTGGCTCCACAGGCTAAACCGGCCGTCTGATCTGCATCATTGATAGCACATCACTCCTGATGAAATATAGTTCTAAGGATAGTTCTAATTAAATGATTTAAAGACGGAATACAATAGATGTTATGTTGACTGGACCCTCTTAAGTCTTTTCAAAATCCATGCAGTTGCTATTCATTGCACATATTCATTATTACCCTGAAAATAAATAAGGCTATGACTACTTGACATCGAGCCCTGACTTGTACAGCATAGTAACTGCTACAGAGGATGGAACCAGAGGATTAATATTGCATAGATGGTAGGGCATGTCCACTTGAATGAGTCATAGCATTAAGGAATCATAAATTGTCTGTATTGTATTCCTGGTCAGTGGTCACAATAAACTTATGGAGACTCTATTACAACCTACATTATGATTAGATGCAGGTCTCACTCTGTTGAGGTAGGTAAAGCTATAGACTGGCATTTGTCAGTGTGCCAGCCTGGAGAACTCACACAAGGCAGGAATATTTAGACCAGGGAATTAGGCCTACATCCCAAAATATTATGTTATTCCGTCAGTCTGCCTGTCTGTCCTTCTGCCTTTCCCTCTGTCTCACGGTTCCAGTCTCTTGCTCTCTCTCACTCTCTCTCTCTCTGATACAAACATTTAAATGTTCACCTGATTTCACTGTATTGTTATGCAATGACACCTGTTTGACTGCACTACAGCTTAAACAGACACTGATAACGGCAAACAATAGAGCACTACAGTAGCCTACAGTTCTTGCATGGCAGTGTCTCGGATTTACGTACAGAATAATATTAAATGCTCTGAGAACTGTCTGGAGGAGCGCGCGCGCCACCTGACCTGACATACTTGAGACATTGATGCGACCATAGTAGCCTAGACTGTACCTGCAGCTCCGCAATCCACACTGCTCCCGTTCCCCGGTCTCTCCAACAGCTTTATCAAAAGCTGTTTATTCTTTTCTTGATCCGTAGTCATGTTGAGAATGTATTTTCTAATTCAATTGATCCACTCCAAAGCCTTGAAAGTGAAGGCTGAAGGCTGTTCGAGCGTAGTAAAAAAATCTCCACTATAACTGTCACTCACTGTGCCCCGGGGGCAGTGATGTGATGAAAACACTATCACATCTGAGACACGAGAAATAGTGTCCACGTCGCAATAATTATTATGAAAACATATATCCAACAAAATGTGCAGCTACAGCTGAATATTCCGTGTGAATTCTACCCTACTCTTCCTCCCAGTTCCTGTTCTCTACACATTAGTGCTCTCTCTCTCTCTCTCTCTCTCTCTCTCTCTCTCTCTCTCTCTCTCTCTCTCTCTCTCTCTCTCTCTGTCTCTCTCTCTGTCTCTCTCGCTCTCTTTCAAAAGTCAGACCTGAAGCCGCAAGCGGACATTCAGTTCTTGAAAACATTTTCCAAGGCACTCCCATTACAAATAATTTCCCTTCCTTTTGATTCATACTAATCGACACCTTTATTGATTCTGTGTAGGTCAGGCTTGCTGAAATGTCAGGTTGACATAAACGGGCATTAACCTGTTCTGGAATGTTTAGTCCACTGAAACGTAGAATGGTTTTGTGCAACCAACTGACTAAAATGTATTATTCGGTGGAAAAAGCCTAATCAGTACGTGACCATTCAGCATCACTTGAGGGGAGGGGGGGGGGGGGGGGGGGGGGGAGCATTAGTTACACACTGCACGGGTACTACATCTTCTTACCTACAGTCCTCCCTTCCAGAGCCATGTCTTTAGCTATAAATAACATGGCTCTGCTCCATTCACCTCTCCTTCAGGTGAATAATCTTGAACACTAGCTGGAGGTAGAGTTGCATCTTGGCGTTTTATTGCCGCTCTCTTGACAACTCAATTTCTCAATTTCAAGAGCATGTAGACCTAAACTCAAAACCAGCCATGAATCCACAGAAACCGATTCCTAAAATGGCATGAAGATGACTATTTCTAGTCATCGTCAAGAGTTTTACTGCAAGCATCATTTTATTTATTTAACCTTTATTTAACCAGGAAAATACTGTAGAAACCTAGTTTGCAAGGGAGACCTGACAATAGGTCATCAGGAAATAGTCAAAGTTGCATTTAATATTTTTTTATATTGTTTTTTATTAGAGCTCTTTGGCCACGCACACCAATGGTGGTTTTGGCCTTTAAAAGAACAATGCATATGCAGAAAATACTTAATCCCTACTGCAAAATATGGTGGTGGATCTTTGATGATATGGGGCTATTTTGCTTCCACTGGTTCTGGGGCCCTTGTTAAGGTCAACGGCATCATGAACTTTACTAAGTACAAGGACATTTTTTTTTACAAAAACCTGGTTGCCTCTGCCAGGAGGCTGAAACTTGGCCGCAAGTGAATCTTCCAGCAAGACAATAATCCCAAGCACACATCAAAATCCACAATGAAATGGTTAATTGACCAGAAAATCTACATTTTGCAACAGCCATCTCAGTCTCCGGACTTGAACCTCATTGAAAACCTGCGGTTTGAATTGAAGAGTGCAGTCCATAAGCGCAGACAAAGGATATCAAGGATATGGAAAGTTTCTGTAAGGAGGAATGGTCTAAGATTCCTCCCAATGTGTTCTCCAATTTCATAAAACATTAAAGAAAAAGGCTCAGTGTTGTTATCCTAGCATGGGGAGGGTGTTGGAGTATTGAAACAGGGGTTCCAATAATCAATATCTTTTTGATATTTGTTTTATTACTTGTTAAACAAAATATATTTCTCTGAGCAATTATGTTAGTATAAAATCATACCATTTGTAAAAATGTTTGAGCATACAATAAAGCTCAGTATTATAATTTTGTATATAGTATTTCTTGCTATTCTTTATCAAAGGATCCAATAATTTTGGACCCCACTATTTACAAAAATTTTACTACAAAAGACCCAGAACCGAAACATTCAAACCAAAACCAAAGACCCACATGGCCCTCAAACTCCAGCAGCCTCACAGCTCTGCAAGCAGACACACTGATTGATCACCCACACCTGTGCATAATCAAGACTTCCAGGCAGAACACAGCACCTGACCGGTTAGTGCTGCCACCTGGGGATGGAGTGTGTAAGTGGTAGTGTAGTGTCAAGCTCCTAAACTACCTGACCTATTCCATAACACTATGTGTGTCTAGCTCGCCAATAAACTGAGGGTGGCATATAGACTTACAGAATGGACTGAAATCGACATAAACATACGAGCCCAACCAGGGACACATGTTGTACATCTATGATATACACATATATATATAGAATATGCATAAGATTGTGCTATTTAAAATCTGCCTACATACATTTCTTATAAAGAGAGCTGAAGTCTCCACCTCTTCATGACATGGCCCTGGAGCCAGAACTTAGAATTGATCAAGGTGTTTTGCCAGGATGGCAACATACATTATTTAATTTAAATGAAATTACTTGAGTGTTTGTAAACGAACAATATTGCTATTTACCACAGACGGAAAGGTCATCACTATCTGGCCAAGTTGCAAAGTCAAAGCGACTAACCAGGCGTGTGAATAATAATATTCATTGTAATCAGTTTATGAAAACAATTTCGGGGGAAACATGAACAAGCAGCCGTCGAGGACACCTTGCACACGGGACATTAGGGGTGTAATCATTATGCCGATTCTGTTGCAAAACGTTTCGTCTGTTGCTAAATGTTTTGCAACAGAAACCGTTTACTCCAAAAGGAAAACGCAAACGAGAGTTTCTATTGGACAAATCCAGGTAGGTCCCTCCCGGCTTCGTTACGTTTGCTCTGTTATCTTCCGTTTAGTTCTTAAATGGTTTCCGTAATGAATACACCCCAGCTAATCTGCTCTGTTCTGTGGTTCCATTTTACACCACCAGATGGCAGTATCTTCCCACTTGATATCTCTCCAAATTCACAACGAGCCCTATACCAATGGGTGAGATGAGATTAGCAGTTACTTTGACACCAGAAATGTACTGGCTTTATGCTCGAATTCTGGAAAATGTACTATTTCACTTCGCTAAAATTGCAGCGAGTCACATGCATGGGCATGGGATACATAGGAATGAAATTTCCATCCCCAACTAAAACATTTTCGGTCACGATAGAACTGCCAAAGGGGGTGGGGTTGCAATCTACTGTAGAGATCCGGGTCTGTGCCCAAACAGTTTGAGCTTCTACTTCTAAAAATCCACCTTTCCAGAAATAAGTCTCTCACTGTTGCCGCTTGCTACAGACCCCCCTCAGTCCCGAGCTGTGCCCTGGACACCATATGTGAACGGATTGCCCCCCATCTACCCTCAGAGTTCATACTGCTTGGTGACCTAAAATGGGATATGCTTAACACCCCGGCCAACCTACAATCTAAACTAGATGCCCTCAATCTTACACAAATTATCAACGAACCTACCAGGTACAACCCTAAATCTGTAAACATGGGCACCCTCATTTATATCATCCTGACAAATATACCCTCTAAAAACACCTCCGCTGTCTTCAACCAAGATCTCAGCGATCACTGCCTTATTTCCTGCGTCCGAAATGGGTCCGTGGTCAAACGACCACCCCTCATCACTGTCAAACGCTCCCTAAAACACTTTAGTGAGCAGACCTTTCTAATTGACCTGGCCCGGGTATCCTGGATGGATATTGACCTCATTCTGTCAGTAGAGGATGCCTGGTTGTTCTTTAAAAGTGCTTTCCTCTCAATCTTAAATAAGCATGCCCCATTCAAAAAATTCAGAACTAAGAAC
Organism: Coregonus lavaretus; assembly: GCF_964263955.1. Lineage (NCBI taxonomy): Eukaryota > Metazoa > Chordata > Actinopteri > Salmoniformes > Salmonidae > Coregonus > Coregonus lavaretus. The sequence continues at coordinate 33,958,692 of NC_140015.1, read as the reverse complement.
AGATATAGCCCCTGGTTCTCCTCAGACTTGACTGCCCTTGACCAGCACAAAAACATCCTGTGGTGTACTGCATTAGGATCGAACAGCCCCTGCGATATGCAACTTTTCAGGGAAGTCAGGAACCAATATACACAATCAGTTAGGAAAGCAAAGGCTAGCTTTTTCAAACAGAAATGTGCATCCTGTAGCACTAACTCCAAAAAGTTTTGGGACACTGTAAAGTCCATGGAGAGTAAGAGCACCTCCTCCCAACTGCCCACTCCACTGAGGCTAGGAAACACTGTCACCACCGATAAATCTACAATAATCGAGAATTTCAACAAGCATTTTGCTACGGCTGGCCATGCTTTCCACCTGGCTACCACTACCCCGGCCACCAGCTCTGCACCCTCCGCTGCAACTTGCCCATACCCCCCCCCCCCCCCCCCCATTGCATACCTTCTCTGCTATGCAATCCGGTTTCCCAGCTGGTCATGGGTGCACCTCAGCCACACTCAAGGTCCTAAACGATATTATAACCGCGATCGATAAAAGACAGTACTGCGCAGCCGTCTTTATCGACTTGGCCAAGGCTTTCGACTCTGTCAACCACCGTATTCTTATTGGCAGACTAATTAGCCTTGGTTTCTCAAATGACTGCCTCGCCTGGTTCACCAACTACTTCTCAGATAGAGTTCAATATGTCAAATCGCAGTGCCTGTTGTCTGGACCTCTGGCAGTCTCTATGGGGGTGCCACAGGGTTCAATTCTCGGGCCGACTCTATTCTCTGTGTATATCAATGATGTCGCTCTTGCTGCTGGTGACGCTCGGATCGACCTCTATGCGGACGACACCATTTTGTATACATCTGGCCCTTCATTGGACACTGTGTTAACAAACCTCCAAACGAGCTTCAACGCCATACAACACTCCTTCCGTAGCCTCCAACTGCTCTTAAACACTAGTAAAACTAAATGCATGCTCTTTAACCGAACGCTGCTTGCACCCGCCCACCCGACTAGAATCACTACTCTCGGCGGGTCTGACCTAGAGTATGTGGACAACTACAAATACCTAGGTGTCTGGTTAGACTGTAAACTCTCCTTCCAGACTCACATTAAGCATCTCCAATCAAAAGTTAGATCTAGAATCTGCTTCCTATTTCGCAACCAAGCCTCCTTCACTCATGCTGCCAAACATGCCCTCGTAAAACTGACTATCCTACCGATCCTTGACTTCGGCGATGTCATTTACAAAATAGCTTCCAACACTCTACTCAGCAAATTCGATGTAGTCTATCACAGTGCCATCCGTTTTGTCACCAAAGCCCCATATACTACCCACCATTGTGACCTGTACGCTTATGTTGGCTGGCCCTCACTACATATTCGTCGCCAAACCCACTGGCTCCAGGTCATCTATAAATCACTGCTAGGCAAATCCCCATCTTATCTTAGCTCACTAGTCACCATAGCAACACCCACCCGTAGTCTGCGCACCAGCAGGTATATCTCACTGGTCATCCCCAAAGCCAACACCTCCTTTGGCCGCCATTCCTTCCAGTTCCCTGCTGCCAATGACTGGAACGAACTGCAAAAATCTCTGAAGCTGGACTCTTATCTCCCTCACTAACTTTAAGCGTCATTTGTCAGAGCAGCTTACCGATCACTGCACCTGTACACAGCCATTCTGAAATTAGCCCACCCAACTACCTCATCCCCATATTGTTATTTATTTTGCTAATTTGCACCCCAGTATCTCTATTTGCACATCATCTTTTGCACATCTATCATTCCAGTGTTAATACGAAATTGTAACTATTTTGCACTATGGCCTATTTTGTGCCTTACCTCCATAACTTACTACATTCGCACACACTGTATATATATTTTCTGTTGTATTTTTGACTTAATGTTTTGTTTATCCCATATGTAACTCTGTGTTGTTGTTTTTATCGCACTGCTTTGCTTTATCTTGGCCAGGTCGCAGTTGTAAATGACAACTTGTTCTCAACTGGCTTACCTGGTTAAATAAAGGTTAAATAAAAAATAAAATAAAAATAAAATAAAAATGTGGGTTTACTTGTAGCCATCATTGTCAACAAGGCAGCATGATGGATCGTCCAGAAACATACAACATGTTGTTTCCATAAGATTTATGTTAAACATTGTCAAACTAGTTTTCATTGGGAAGGCCGACAAAGTGATATGTGTTTCTATGAAGAGTAAACACTACGGTGGCCGGGAAGTGCAAAACAACATTACAAAGAATGAAACACTTTTACAAAGCTCGAGACAAATTTACATTTTGGAAAACAAATTTACATTTTGGAAAACAAATTTACATTTTATAAAACAAATTTACATTTTATAAAACAAATTTACATTTTATAAAACAAATTTACATTTTAGAAAACAAATTAACAAGACACAAAACACTTTTACCAGTCCCGAAACAAATTTACAAATTACAGATTCGTCACGGAAAGGGAATGTACCATATACCGGAAGTGACGAGCGTGGTCTTTTCGTGTTGTTGTTGTAGAGTTTATGGCGTCAAATAAGTTTATGGTGACCGCCCGAACATGGACTGCGGCCGAGGGATGTTTTGCCCGTTTTGTGGCAAACACATGAACAGCTTAACGCGGTTTTGCTTTACGTGTGGTCGGTGTTTGGAGTTTTTAAAGGACGCGGACCAGACGGAAACACCAGACATACTGCATCATTGCGTTCAATATTTTAACGAGGGTCACTCGTACGCTGTAATCGTGGACATGATGTCAAGTCTACACGGTGTAAACATCAGCTTGAGGACTCTTAAAAGTAAACTGAACGAAGCCGGGTTGTACCGCAGAAAGGATTATTCCTCGCCAAACGCCGTGAGTAACGCCCTCAGATTTGAACTTCGTGGACCTGGACAACTACTCAATGGGACCTAACTATATGTGGCACGCAGATGGTTATGACAAACTTAAGCCATTCGGTTTGGCCATTTCGGGATGCATAGATGGATTTTCACGTAAAGTATTGTGGCTTCAATGTGGACCAACAAATAATAACCCAACAGTGATTGCTCACTATTTCATGTCATGTGTGCGAAACCTCGGTGTCATCCCCATGAGACTGAGGACTGATTGCGGCACTGAGAACGGCATAATGGCTGCAATTCAATGTACCCTACGCCACCATCACAGTGACTACTACTCTGGAGCGTCCAGCCACATGTACGGCTCATCTATAAATAACCAGCGTATTGAGTCCTGGTGGTCTATATTTAGAAAGGGAAGGTGAGTTGTCTTCATAAAGGGTCATTGCATCTTTTGGTCATTCGATTTTCTTCTCAGGAACGATTAATGAAAAACGAGCACAATAATTATCAATACAAATTTGTAAAGCAAATCCTGCCCGTCAGGAAAAGTAGCTGTTCCTGAAAAGAAAATCGAATGACCAAAAGATGCACAGACCATACATTTCATTATAACTAACCTTTATTATTTATAGTATAACTAAACATTTGTATCCATTTCTATAGGTCTCAGTTCTGGATGGAGTTATTTGCCGACCTTAGAGATGCCGGATACTTCAACGGGAGTCATGAGCATCAATGCCTATTGAGATATTGTTTTGGTGATGTTATTCAGAAGGACTTGGATGAGTGTGTGACTGTGGAACAGCCACAGGATTCGCCCTTCCAGAACAGCAGCATGTCCAGGAGGAGTGCCCAATGAACTCTACTACTTACCACACAGGTGATACATTGGTGATAATAAACAGATAAAAGCATTAATGTAACGTTTTAGCTTAAATGAAAATAAATGCAATTATGTATTCTATTTAACATAGGTTTGGCTCCAGAGACTGCGGATTTCAAAGTGAACAAGCTGAACTGGATGCCCTTCCTGAGGCTAGCCTGTCAATGACTCCTTGTGGGGACCCAAACATGCAGGAGTACTTGGACTTTGCCATGGAACACAATCAGTTACAGAAGCCAGACAACTGGGAGTCTGCATCCGAACTGTACATGAAACTAAAAGAAATGGCTCAGCTATGAAATGATCAAAAAGGGAGGGTTTTTTGTAGTGGTGGAATACTGCTGTCTGTCTGAACACAATATTTATGAATCTGTCACCCAAAGCTTAATTGTTTAAGTGTGAAGTAAATTAATCAAAAATAGTAATCAGTATTTATTACACTTTTGTAGTATTGAGAGTAATGGATCTAAAACATTTTCAAAATGTTTACTGTGAGAAAAGAACATGCTCACATACAGTAACATTATAAAAACAACTTTGGCAACTGCACTTTAAAAGTGCACCTTTAATAGGGTTGGGCATCAAGAACCAATTCCTACTTGGAATAGTTAAAAAATTACGATTCCATCGGAATTGTTTCTTTATTGGAATCGTTTTGGAGGATTGGGTTTCAAATCTGATCATGGGTTCCAAATTTAACATGCGCAAGTTTTGGTTTCTGTAGCGGCCAGGTGCTTGTTGTGTTGCAGCCATGGAGCACAGTAAGCGGTGCTCTATTGTGGCTTTATTTTACATTGAAAAAGCCCAGTCAAACTGCAACCCACCTTTGAATCAAAATAAAACTTTCCTCTTATTTGTGAAATAAGCATGTGACCCGTTTCAACTCCACCACTCAAAGAATCGGAATCGAGAATCGATAAGAACCGGAATCAAAAGGAAGAATCAGAATTGGAATCAGAATCGTTAAAATCTAAATGATGCCCAACCCTAACCTTTAACAACAACAACTTTTTCAGAGTCTTAACTCTAGGGGTCATCCATCATATAGCTTAGAAACAGCCGAATCCTGGACTATTTTGAATTCCAAAGTCCATTTGTGACTTAAACAAAGTGTATGAGTCTAGGAGTGGTAATCTCAAGGAGTTTGAACATGTATTTGCCATTGGGAACGCAGAGTCCTCCAGGAACTCTATTTGAGGCAGTGGTTCCAAGCCAGATGGGGGAAGTGAAGACAGCCCAGTAGCAAACATCAAAACATCTTCCACAGACACAGCAGCCTGGCCTTCTGCAAAGAAAAACAATTCAGATACATCACTGCCATGTGTTTTCTTAACTAGTTATAAAAAACAAACTAACAAACCTTCACAATCAAGGAGATAGTCTGCCCAGTAGGCCATGGTTTGACTTTCTTTAAGTCTTCGATTACTCCCCGAAGGACTGAGGTCAGGTTTGAAGAGTCTCAAGTTCAAAAGCAGTGAGTCGCCTTTCAGAGTGGCACATGACAGGGGCCAGCAAAGTAGGGTGTTGCTGTAGTGCAGTCAAAAACTCCAGGGTTGAAAGACCATCTCTGAATCTACAGAGTGAACACAAACATTGTTTCACTGCTGTGTAGTGCCAATTGAATTTAAAATTATCTAAAGAAAACTATTAAATATTCTCTTCTCTACAATTACTATCCACCTTAACATTGTTGAAAATTGATTTCAAAAACCCTATTTTTGCATTGCACATTAAACGTTAATTGTTACAAACTGTAAGTATAACACACAGAAACAAAAGACTGGAATGACATAGACGGATGGGTGGCTTGAGCACTCACACGATGCCTTCAGAAAGTCTACACACCCATTGCACTTTTTCACAACTTTGTTTCGTTATAGATTCAATTTAAAATAGTAATATTAATATTTTTCCTCATCAGCCTACACACAATACATCATAGTGACAAAGCAAAAACTAGTTTTTAGAAATTGTAGCAAATTTAATAAAAATTAAAAACTGGAATATCACATTCGCACAAGTTAATTAACAATTTTCTCAGTACACTGTTGAAGCACCTTTGGAAGTAATTCCAGCCTGGATTCCTCGTGTATGAAGCTACAGGCTTTACACACAACATCACCACACTCTTTATATCTGATTTTCAGGGACATTTACAAGAGATACTAAAACCTCTCTGCATGTCAGGATCTCTATGAGAACTGAGGGCAGAAATAGATCCATATGTAAATGACACTGCTACAGTATGGAGCAGGTGGTTGGATAAACAGCAGCAAGTCATCAAGGGTTTGATGGGTAAAGTGAGCCTCAAACCATCACTCTGCTGCCAGATGTGCAGCAGAGGTGGATGGATCACTTTAAGGGGTAACTGGACTGATTTTCCTCTATGGAAGAGTTAGTCAGGAGGAGAAACCTAAGATCTAATTTCTGTTTTTGCTTTGTCCTTATGATGTATTGTGTGTAGATTGATGAGGAAAAGGATTTAAATATATTTTTAATTGAATCTATAAAGGTGTGCAGACTTAATGAAGGCACTGTAGTTTGACACAGAATGAAGTGACATCACATATCCGTTGAAATACACTAAGGTACAAATTCTGATTAAGGACAAATTGATAACAGATATACATACTTGCATAAACCAAAGATGGGGACCATGAGGCATTTCAAACAAAAAATTCATACATAAATAAATAAAAATCTCATCACTACAAATATCATCTTACCTGTCAATTACAGATGAGTTGCGGTCAATGATATACCATTGGAGGTAGTCTGACACGTTTTCTTTATTTTCTTCCACAGTAGCCACATGTCTCAGACAACCTGCTGTCTGTAACATTGTGCTGTGTCTCATCATACATTCTTGCAGAGCATCCAATGAAGCAGCATTCTCAATCTGAAAGACATGAAAATGGGCAAAAACACCCCAGTCAATAACTGTATGCACTGTATCTCCTTGCCTATTTTTTTAATAACGTACATAGCAAGGTGTAATCTTACACTATCAAAAACTAATAAATTAATTAAATATATTCCGCACGTGATATAGGAAGTAAACATTGTCTCAAAAACACTGCAGTAAGTATGAAAAACTCTGCCCTACCATACCCTTATGCTATTCTCACCTCTTGCAAAGCTTTCCCTATTTCTTCATCAGTTATTAAATTATTTGTTGCTTTGAATGAAGGCTGGCCTGCAAGATAATGTACAAGATCTTCTGACAGGAAATGGGGTCCTGGACCTCCATGCACAACTGACACAGCAATCATCTTTCCTGCCAAGTAGTATTCATCCTCCCTAACAGCTGTGAATGAATTCATATTGCAAAATTAAAACAATGCATTACTGTATATACTGTAATATGCAAGCATATGTCATGTGATATATCTGGTCAATGAGCATTAACCAACCATTAGTAGCCTATAGTACACATCCAACCAATATGCATACCCTTTGCATTGTAGACCAAGAACCGATGTCCTTCTGGTCCATCAAAAATGGGCCGGTCTTTTAGGTGTTTCATCAGTAGAGTTAAAAACTCTCGTCTTGGACCACCAGTGTCAATTCCCTCTTCCAGAACACCAGTATCATCAGTAAATTTCACCAGCATGTCACAGGTTTCAGAATATGTTGTACGCTTGAAACCTCTGACTGCCCCATCCCAAACATTATCCCTTGAGATGTTAAACCGGCGGACTTTTTTATGATCAATAGGAAGAGACAGGTTTGCTACGATGTCAGGTAATGCAATGTCCGTCTCCTCCCTGTAATGACAAAAAGTTAATTCATTTGTGGATATTCCAGATATACAAGAACTATTGTACAGTGAAAAAACTGGAGTGCTATAGTCAAAAGCATATTACATTGCTGTGTGTTGGAAATTCTTCACATTGACAGCAACCGGCTCTTCGTCCTCCTGCTCAACATTTGGTGAATACAGGTCTGTGTATTTACTGTTGGGAAATTGCCATTTCCATGTTAAAACATCTTACAAACAAAAATGTCTTCCCCATGTAATCAGTTCAATACATTTAAATTATGTCAGTCATTATCTTTTCTTTTTTTTTTACTTACCTGTAGCAAGACATGTTTTCTGGATTTGCTTCCGGTGGATCCAGATCCTCAGCATCAGATATTACTATCTGAAAAAAAGATTAAAATGTCTGAAACAACAACACTGAAAGCAAGAAATGTCATGCTGCCACACTCTGCCTTATTACCTGTCCAGGCTGAATTGTTGATTGTCCTGGTGCATCTCTGAAACATGATAAAACATATTAAAATTATTAGCTCCATGATAAAGGCTATAATGTAGCTTTGAGTAGCATGTAGTAGTAGAGGGAACAGAAAGATGTATTAAAAAAAAAGATTATTTTGAGAACATGTGGATAGGAGCGCTTCCTGGACTCAATTCTGAGTTAGTTTGAGTTTCTTTTTTAATGGAAAAGGTATAAAATAAAAGAAAGCTCAAACTACTATTTTTTAACTATTAAAATGCTTGTATTGCAAGTGGCCAAGCCATACAGAACCAATTTAAAAGAACTTTAATGCGTTTTTGCATCTAGCCTTCGTCAGCGAGTCAAACAGATGAAATGAGAGACAATGGGTCTTTTCTAGTGTCCAAGGTGTTCTGGGCTAGAGTAGGTGTTGTAGACATCTTAAAACCAGTAGGTGTCCTTCAGGCCTACAATAGTCAAATCATGTCAACATTATGTATATGGATGTGTCCCATGTTTCCTATTAGTGGATTACCACTAGAAAAAACCCAGTGTCTCTCATTACATCTATTTGACTCCCTGACAAAGGCTAGATGCCGAAACGTGTTGGAGTTCTTTAAGTTGGTTCTGGATGACCGTGCCACTTCAGTAAAGGCCTATAGTACCTATGCAGGATCGACAGTGATGTGGGACATATGAATGGACAGTGGATACCCCCCACTTCATTCTCACGTGTTTTTTTTAATGGTTTGGTTAATTTTTGTTTATTCAACTGCAAGAGCAACTGTATTTCAGTGGGTTTATTCTGTAAAGCTCTGCTCACACAGGCAGCTGTGGGTCCTTTAGGTAGGGAGCGAGGGGGCACCGCAGTCAGTTACAGAAACAGCTGATAGCATGTAGCAACGTTGAGCTTATGTGCAGCAATATAAATGTATGTATAATGTGTATGTGAATAAGTAGTGAAATATCTGCTAGTAGTTTTATCAGTTTTGCGAGTTAAATTTTTAAAAAAATGTGAAATTGCACTTTACCTGGTAGTGAAAGCACTGTAGCCCAACAAAATATGAATTATTATTGCACGTGTGAAAATTCCTTTGTGTCCAAGTGTGCAACACATACCTTTCATCGTCCAGCTTGTGTTTGGGAGTACTTCGATTTTGTGGTTCAAAAACCTGAGAGGAAACGGATAAAATGATCAACAACTTTCAACAGGTTCCATTATTTTTCCATTACCACATACAGTATATATCAATGCTGAATGGTTGTCTGTGTTACTGTATAATAGTTACTGCAAAATAATCAAAACAAGCCTTTTTCCACTAAAATATTGACCAGGACATTGATTTTATGCTTAAAATCCAATGTACATCTAATTAATAAATTATATGAAAATGAATAAATACAAACATACATAAACATTTTAAAAAAGAGAAATAGTGTCAGCACGATTGAGTTCAGCCGTGCTCCTTGTTGTGATGACAATTTCAGAATCAGAGTCTGAGGTATCATCCACTGAAAAAAATAATTCAAACAACCATTATCTATCCTCCAGCAGAGTATCTAAATATGTAAAAATATTGAATCATGAGATCCACTAACCTCTTTTATAGTGTTTTTCTAGGCAAATGAAAAAAGTGATCCTGGAATATGCCTTTCCTATTTCCTTTTTATATTCTGCCAATTTGAATGGCCTTTCTGACCCAGGCACATGAACCACCTCTGAGCAGTCTGGATACAAAAGGACATGTCCTTGTTAAATGTTGTCATTTTCTGGACAGCTTGTTTCAGTAGATCAGGTGCTGCTACCTCTGGGTCTGTAAATAACTGTAGTGTTTTCCCTCTTAGAGGTTTTAAATCAGTTCCACTTGGCACCATCAATCCTACGTTTATCTAGTAAAATAACAAAGATATAATTAATGTATACATAGGTAAAATAAATATACACAAATACATATAGAGCATTGCAAAATTGTATAGGACGGTCAGTACACCTTACCTGGACGTGTTTTCTTTTTTAGGCCTATATCTTCCTTTTGGCCCATAGTTAAAAGACTGTCGTTCTTTTGATTTCGAGCTTCTGTACTCCATGAACTGTTTGTATGATGGGCATGGTTGTTCTGCAGAAATGGACAGAGTTCCGAAACAGAAAGTTAGAAGCCGCTCGAAAAATCATTAGCGTTACTGTCCTTAGATAGCTAGCGTTTTGGTTTTGCTAAACTTACTTTGCATAGCACTGTCCGGCTGTCGAGACGTCCCCTGTGTTTTCAATGTTTCCGTCTTGTCCGCGTCCTTTAAAAACTCCAAACACCGACCACACGTAAAGCAAAACCGCGTTAAGCTGTTCATGTGTTTGCCACAAAACGGGCAAAACATCCCTCGGCCGCAGTCCATGTTCGGGCGGTCACCATAAACTTATTTGACGCCATAACCTCCACAACAAAAACACGAAAAGACCACGCTCGTCACTTCCGGTATATGGTACATTCCCTTTCCGTAACGAATCTGTAATTTGTAAATTTGTTTCGGGACTGGTAAAAGTGTTTTGCGTCTTGTTAATTTGTTTTCTAAAATGTAAATTTGTTTTCTAAAATGTAAATTTGTTTTCTAAAATGTAAATTTGTTTTATAAAATGTAAATTTGTTTTATAAAATGTAAATTTGTTTTCCAAAATGTAAATTTGTCTTGAGCTTTGTAAAAGTGTTTCATTCTTTGTAATGTTGCTTTGCACTTCCCGGCCACCGTAGTAAACACTTCTGCATGGAATCCTGATTCATTACTCCACGTGCTTGACATACAGTCACCTCAGGAATTATTGGCACCCTTGATAAAGATCAGCAATAAAGACTGCATAAAATAAATAATACAAATACTAAGCTATATTGTATGCTAAAAAAATTATCACAAAAAATGTATATTCTTTTATACTAAAACAATTGCTAAGATAAATATATTTTGTTTAACAAGTAATATATATTTTTCTCCAAAAGATAGGAGTCATAATTATTGGTACCCCTGTTTTACATTTACATTGACATTTTAGCCATTTAGCAGACGCTCTTATCCAGAGCGACTTACAGTTACAACCTCCCCTTGTGAGGATAGCAGCACTGAGCTGGGGGAAAATGCTTTATTTTTTTTATTTTTTTTTGTCATTTAGCAGACGCTCTTATCCAGAGCGACTTACAGGAGCAATTAGGGTTAAGTGCCTTGCTCAAGGGTACATCGACAGATTTTTCACCTAGTTGGCTCGGGGATTAGAACCAGCCACCTTTCGGGTGGAATAGCCTTCAGGCCACCTTGAAGTTGGACTCGCTGGTCTCCATTGGACAGTTTAGATACATTTTGAGGGCGATAATATGTGACAGTTGTGTTTGTTTTGATTATTCTTGTTGTATTTATTGTATTGTGTTGATGTTGTTATTTTGCTTTATGTTGTATTGAATTGTGTGTTCATGTTCACATGGCTCCCTTGGGAATAGACTCTGGTCTCAATGATAAGCCAGGCGACCTGCCTGCCGACTTGAAGTGCTTCCGGTCGTGTCGCCGGCGGTAGCTAACGTGGCCATATTTTTCTCTCACGCAATTTTATTTCAAGTAGGATAGCAGCCTACACAAGAAATAGCTGCCCGGCGTGTCGATAAGCCAGCGACCAGTGCACAGGTGTTGTATCGGCCTGCCTGCCGACTTGAAGTGCTTCCTACTGGGTATAACGGTCGTGTCGCCGGTGGTAGCTAACGTGGCAATTTCTTTCTCTCACACGATTTTATTTCAAATAAGATAGCAGGCTACACAATAAATAACTAATATTGATAACCATCTACTGTAAATGTCACCTTGATACATAGCCTACATCAAGGGTTCCCAAACCTTTTCACTTGGGGCCCCCCTCCCAGCATTGGGGAACATCTCGTGCCCCCCCCCCCCAGCGCTTGCGCACATGCGCCACGTCTATTTCTATGGGTACAAGCACTGTTCATGACACAAACTGTTCACACCCCTCTTGTTGGTGGAAACCCCTGTGGCCCCCCTGATGTCCCCTCACACCCAACAGTTTGGGATCCAAAGGCCAACAGAGTTTACTACTCAATGGGGAGGGCATGAATGGCAACACTGGGACAGTGTCATGCACTCCAGCTTGACAAGCACTACACTACTGTCCTGCAAAGGCGTGGGAAGTAGCTACCTATTAGCCAATAGCAGGGTGAGTGTCACAGTAAGCACATGCATACAACGCATGAAGCAACAGTACACCCATCATAAATACTTTGAATCAAAAATAAACAATTGTTAGTTTTATAACTGAAAATGTACACTTATTTGTGGAAAACTAACAGTGAAATACGACTCAGACGCAGACTCATCCTCTGGCTTAAAAACAAGTCCAAACTCTCGCTGTACGGTAGCTCAAATGTACGGTAGTTGCGTGGTAAGAAACCGAAGCAGAGCGCTTTCAACACACCCACTCCTTTCCACACGCCCACTACTTTCCTTTCGACACACCCACTCCTTTCCACACGCATTACTTTAATTTTGACCCAACCACTCGCCCATACTCCGGTCGCCATATTGGTATGCAGCTCCTTCTGAGAAAACAACAACCTTGTTCAGGAAGAAGAGAAAAAAGACGAGAAGTCACGCAACTTTTTACAGAACAGCCCCAAAGAAGACAGGCGTTGGCAGTTTAAACTTTTATATTTTAAGTTGCTTCTACATTTCTTTCACACTACATTTGAATCTGGTAAGCTATGCTGCCAAATACCTTTTTAATAAAAAGCATGAGCTGGCGCACACCCAGAGACAATTATTTAGTGTAGAGGTGCTGACTAACAGGGCATAAACTGTAAGCTATAAAAACAAAGAGACTCGCACACTCCATATGTATAACCTCCCAATAAATAAATACCTCTAAAATGTTTTAAAGAGTCTGGTGAAGAAAAGTGTCTGGTGAGAAGAAAGTGTTTTATAGTTTGGCTAGTTTGGCTTGAGAGAGCCATGAGCTAAGCAGCCTAACCTACGTGGAAGGGAATGCGGTTCAATTTCAGATGCGCTTGCTGATTAATCTGATTGTAACTTTGATAAGAGTTAAGTCATGGTTTATTCTGTTTAGGTGATACATTTAATATGGTTTATTTCATGTAGGCCTATTTCAACTTTATTTGGTGTGTTTCACTCAAATGAACTATTTATTGGAGTGACACGTGAAATTATAATTTAAATAAATGTGTCACATGCTTCAAAAACAACAGGTGTAGACTAACAGTGAAATGCTTACTTACGGCTCTTCCCAACAATTCAGAGTTAAAGACAAAAATAGAAATAGTGACACAAGGAATAAATACACAGTGAACGACTAACAATAAAGAGTAAAATAATATGGCTATATACAGGATGTACCAGTACCGAGTTGATGTGAATGGGTACGAGGTAATTGAGGTAGCTATGTACATATAGGTAGGGGTAAAGTAACTAGGCAACATAATAGATAATAGACAGTAGTAGCAGCGAATGGGGTGGGTTTGAAAGTGTGTGTCAAATAAAATAAATGTTTATTGGTCTCATACACATATTTAGCAGATGTTATTGTGGGTGTAGTGAAATGCTTGTGTTCCTAGCTCCAACAGTGCATTAATATCAACATTACACAATAATACACACAAATCTAAAAGTAAAAGAATGGTGCATGCATGTGTGTATGTTGGGGTGTCATTGTAAGTATGTGTGTGGGTAGAGTCCAGTGTGTGTGCATAGAGTCAGTGCAAGATAATTAGTGCAAAAAAAGATCAATGCATTGATGGGATGTAGCTCTATCAAAAAATATTTGTGATATATTTATGGGTAGTATTTATTAATTTTGATGTGGTTTCCCCCAGTTTGAAGTGATTTTGTTGCCCTAATTATTCACCTGCATTTTTGTTTTTCACCCCACAGTCATCGTGTGAATCACCACATCAATGGGGTAAAGATATTTAAATATATATAAATGAGGCCCCAGCTTATTTAAACAGTAATGACATTGGCCCACACCAGTGGAGGCTGCTGAGGGGAGGACGGCTCACAATAATGGCAGGAACGAAGCAAATGTAATGGCATTAAACACATGGAAACCATGTGCTTGATGTATTTGATACCATTCCACAAATTCCACTCCAGCCATTACCACAGGCCCGTCCTCCCCAACCTCCTGTGGACCACACTGTTTATTACTTTTATTGACTTGCTGAATTCCAATAGTTTAAGAATTTACTCAAGCCATGTCTGGGTTTCTTACCTACTTTGCAAATGTGTATTTCTTATTTTAATGTTTACAAATGTTTTGGCAAAATTAATACATAATTGTAAATTTTTTATAAAACAATACTTATACTGTTTTTATCATTTTATACAGGTTATTACAGCAGATAAAGGCGAAGTTTCTTCTCTGTGAGAGGGAAAAAGAAGGTACCAGCTGACCTTTTCTTTATGTAGTGTATTGTCATCCAATGGCCTTTGTGTTCAGCCACTCCCCAATGTGGCTTTAAAAGGAAATGTCTGACTCAAATCAAATCAAATCAAATTGTATTTGTCACATGCGCCCAATACAACAGGTGTAGACCTTACAGTGAAATGCTTACTTACAAGCCCTTAACCAACAATGCCGTTTTTAAGAAAGAATACCAAAAATAAAATGTGCAGGGGCACCGGTTAGTCGAGGTAATTGGGGTAATATGTACATGTACAGTTAGGGAAAAAAGTATTTGATTCCCTGCTGATTTTGTACGTTTGCCCACGGACAAAGACATGATCAGTCTATAATTTTAATGGTAGGTTTATTTGAACAGTGAGAGACAGAATAACAACAAAAAAATCTAGAAAAACGCATGTCAAAAATGTTATAAATTGATTTGCATTTTAATGAGGGAAATAAGTATTTGACCCCTCTGCAAAACATGACTTAGTACTTGGTGGAAAAACCCTTGTTGGCAATCACAGAGGTCAGACGTTTCTTGTAGTTGGCCACCAGGTTTGCACACATCTCAGGAGGGATTTTGTCCCACTCCTCTTTGCAGATCTTCTCCAAGTCATTAAGGTTTCGAGGCTGACGTTTGGCAACTCAAACCTTCAGCTCCCTCCACAGATTTTCTATGGGATTAAGGTCTGGAGACTTGCTAGGCCACTCCAGGACCTTAATATGCTTCTTCTTGAGCCACTCTTTTGTTGCCTTGGCCGTGTGTTTTGGGTCATTGTCATGCTGGAATACCCATCCACGACCCATTTTCAATGCCCTGGCTGAGGGAAGGAGGTTCTCACCCAAGATTTGACGGTGCATGGCCCCGTCCATCATCCCTTTGATGCGGTGAAGTTGTCCTGTCCCCTTAGCAGAAAAACACCCCCAAAGCATAATGTTTCCACCTCCATGTTTGATGGTGGGGATGGTGTTCTTGGGGTCATAGGCAGCATTCCTCCTCCTCCAAACACGGCGAGTTGAGTTGATGCCAAAGAGCTCGATTTTGGTCTCATCTGACCACAACACTTTCACCCAGTTCTCCTCTGAATCATTCAGATGTTCATTGGCAAACTTCAGACGGGCCTGTATATGTGCTTTCTTGAGCAGGGGGACCTTGCGGGCGCTGCAGGATTTCAGTCCTTCACAGCGTAGTGTGTTACCAATTGTTTTCTTGGTGACTATGGTCCCAGCTGCCTTGAGATCATTGACAAGATCCTCCCGTGTAGTTCTGGGCTGATTCCTCACCGTTCTCATGATCATTGCAAGTCCACGAGGTGAGATCTTGCATGGAGCCCCAGGCCGAGGGAGATTGACAGTTCTTTTGTGTTTCTTCCATTTGCGAATAATCACACCAACTGTTGTCACCTTCTCACCAAGCTGCTTGGCGATGGTCTTGTAGCCCATCCCAGCCTTGTGTAGGTCTACAATCTTGTCCCTGACATCCTTGGAGAGCTCTTTGGTCTTGGCCATGGTGGAGAGTTTGGAATCTGATTGATTGATTGCTTCTGTGGACAGGTGTCTTTTATACAGGTAACAAGCTGAGATTAGGAGCACTCCCTTTAAGAGTGTGCTCCTAATCTCAGCTCGTTACCTGTATAAAAGACACCTGGGAGCCAGAAATCTTTCTGATTGAGAGGGGGTCAAATACTTATTTCCCTCATTAAAATGCAAATCAATTTATAACATTTTTGACATGCGTTTTTCTGGATTTTGTTGTTGTTATTCTGTCTCTCACTGTTCAAATAAACCTACCATTAAAATTATAGACTGATAATTTCTTTGTCAGTGGGCAAACGTACAAAATCAGCAGGGGATCAAATACTTTTTTCCCTCACTGTAGGTAGAGTTATTAAAGTGACCATGCATAGATAATAAACAGAGTAGCAGCAGCATAAAAGAGGGGTGGGGGGCAATGCAAATAGTCTGGGTAGCCATTTGATTAGATGTTCAGGAGTCTTATGGCTTGGGGGTAGAAGCTGTTTAGAAGCCTCTTGGACCTAGACTTGGTGCTCCGGTACCGCTTGCCGTGCGGTAGCAGAGAGAACAGTCTATGACTAGGGTGGCTGGAGTCTTTGACAATTTTTAGGGCCTGGTAAAGAGGTCCTGGATGGCAGGAAGCTTGGCCCCAGTGATGTACTGGGCCGTACGCACTACCCTCTGTAGTGCCTTGCGGTCGGAGGCCGAGCAGTTGCCATACCAGGCAGTGATGCAACCAGTCAGGATGCTCTCGATGGTGCAGCTGTATAACCTTTTGAGGATCTGAGGACCCATGCCAAATCTTTTCAGTCTCCTTAGGGGGAATAGGTTTTGTCGTGCCCTCTTCACGACTGTCTTGGTGTGCTTGGACCATGTTAGTTTGTTGGTGATGTGGAAACCAAGGAACTTGAAGCTCTCAACCTGTTCCACTACAGCCCGTCGATGAGAATGGGGCATGCTCGGTCCTCTTCTTTTTCCTGTAGTCCACAATCATCTCCTTGTCTTGATCACGTTGAGGGAGAGGTTGTTGTCCTGGCACCACACGGTCAGGTCTCTGACCTCTTCCCTATAGGCTGTCTCGTCGTTGTCGGTGATCAGGCCTACCACTGTTGTGTCATCGGCAAACTTAATGATGGTGTTGGAGT
Source organism: Coregonus lavaretus (assembly GCF_964263955.1). Lineage (NCBI taxonomy): Eukaryota > Metazoa > Chordata > Actinopteri > Salmoniformes > Salmonidae > Coregonus > Coregonus lavaretus. Next base: position 33,941,636 of record NC_140015.1, on the reverse strand, counting down.
CGTGCCTGGCCATGCAGTCATGAGTTAACAGGGAGTACAGGAGGGGACTGAGCACGCACCCCTGAGGGGGGGCCCCCATGTTAAGGATCAGTGTGGCGGATGTGTTGTTACCTACCCTTACCACCTGGGGGCGGCCCGTCAGGAAGTCCAGGATCCAGTTGCAGAGGGAGGTGTTTAGTCCCAGGGTCCTTAGCTTAGTGATGAGCTTTGAGGGCACTATGGTGTTGAACGCTGAGCTGTAGTCAATGAATAGCAGACATATGCAGCATTTACCATGAATGCGATCTCCGTGAACTCGTGAACATTGCCTTTAAAAGCCGCATTGCCAATTACTCGCAATCGGATGTAATCCCTGGTTTAGACTCCATATTCTACATGTTTATTGTTTTTCAATAAACAATTTAAATTAACATTCAAATTTCATGATAGAGAAATTGAATGTCATTTGAAGATAAAGTGGCTTGATTACTGGTGAAGAGTGGCCACTAGGGCCCCTCCTTCACTATATGAAAAGAGTGTCTTCATGATTTATGATTGGTTGTCATTCTATATTGTATAAGGCCTATTCTTTAAAATCCACAAAGAAATCAAAATGCTAGCTGATCCCATAGATTTCCATTCGTTGCGCTAATGCTAGTTAGCATTCCCTCCAGAAACGACCTTCAACTTCCTTTAAACTGCATGCAGAGACATACAAATGGTATCCATGAGTTCATCTGACTCTGGGTAAGTAGAACAATTGCCAAAATCACTAATTATTCCTTTAAGTGAATTTCAAAGTTATGGGCCTTTCAGAATTCAGTGTTCCAAACAACCTCAATTTCTGATATGTTCGTATCTCAGATGTCCTACTGTACATTTGGGATCAATTGAAAGAAGCATTACTAACTAGTCACGGCTCTAAATGGGAACACATCAAGTATATAACGTTTGTCTGATTTATGCCATAACCTATTGACAATTGTTTATAACACATCTTTGCTGCTATCTTTTCAGAGTTTTCATCAGAGCTTTTTCTTCCTCTGTCGTCTTAATGCATAGTGGCAGAATTCCTATGTTGAGATATACCTGTGACTCAAGCATTAAATCACTGCATGTGCCTGTGCGAAAGTTTGAGTAGTATAGCGCATTTTCAAACTAGGATTTTGGCCGTGATGCGTGACGAATCTCTCTGAAAGTTGGTGTGTCCTGGACGTCAGAGAGTACAGATAGCTCTGGACACCAGATTCATCAGTGCCAAAGAAGAAATGTTGGATGAAGATATCTCATTATATAGGTAGGCTATCAAGTGTTCAATTGGTGTGAAAGAAGAAACATTCCATCAAGGTGTGTTTGGATCTGCAGGTAAATGCATGTGAGCAGTGTGACAGAAGAAAACATGGATGAAGGTGATGGGTGATGACATTCGGACTGATGTCTCAGCTGTGAGGAGTTTGTTTTGCTGTGTGGGTCAATGAGTGTCTATGATACCCTGTTCCCTTTTCACCACCTCTATTCAAGAATCATTCCGGACTCAGATGATACATTTCCAAAATTAAAGTTTAATTGAGAATTGAGTGTTCGAGTAATTGCCTGCGCCATTGGACATTCAAACATAGCTGTATATTTTGTGCCACCAGACAAAGCTATATTTTCCCTATGCTAACCAACGTACACTATGTTTAACGCAAAGTAGGCTATCTTTCACCTCAAAAACATGTCACAAATCGGACCCCCTATCACTGACCCCATTGCTAAAACCCTCATTCACGCCTGGACTATTGCAACGCCATTCTCTACAGACTCCCCACCAAAACACTGGACTGACTTCCATACATTCAATCTCAGCTGCCAGAGTCCTCACTCACACCATGCCTTGGGACATCACCCCAACCCTCATCAAACGTCACTGGCTCCCAGTTCAATACAGGATCATCTTCAAACTACTCTTACTCACCTACAAATGGACTGGGACCCACATACCTCTCTGACCTCCTGCACCCCTACACTCCCACCGATTCACTGCGCTTCTCCGACACTGGTCTCCTCACCATCCCTCACACCAGGCTCCGCTCCATGAGAGGCCGTGCTTTTAGCAGTGCAGCCCCCCAACTCTGGAACTCCCTCCCTCTCCATGTCAGAACCTCACAACCCATACACCAATTGAGGTCCTCACTAAGACACATCTTCACAGGATGGTTGTTGTCTAAGCTTTTATCCCTTGTCTAGTTTACTCCCCTGGTTAGTCTGTCATCATGTTTAGTGCTCTGCCTTGTTAGTCTGTCATCATGTTTAGTGCTCTGCCTGGTTAGTCAGTCATGTTTAGTGCTCTGCCTGGTTTGTCTGTCATGTTTAGTGCTCAGCCTGGTTAGTCTGTCATCATGTTTAGTGCTCTGCCTGGTTAGTCTGTCATCATGTTTAGTGCTCAGCCTGGTTAGTCTGTCATCATGTTTAGTGCTCAGCCTGGTTAGTCTGTCATCATGTTTAGTGCTCAGCCTGGTTAGTCTGTCATCATGTTTAGTGCTCTGCCTGGTTAGTCTGTCATCATGTTTAGTGCTCTGCCTGGTTAGTCTTTCATCATGTTTAGTGCTCTGCCTGGTTAGTCTTTCATCATGTTTAGTGCTCTGTCTCGGTTAGGGCTGGCAGTCAAATAATAAATTAGGCACTCTGAATTTCAATCAACGTATTAATTATCAGATTGAACTTGACGAACGCTTCATTACTTTTATCCATAGACTTGATGAAACACTTCAGCTTCCTACCCTGTTAACCTGGATTTCTAACAATCATGGCCGTGGCAAGAATAAGGTCTATTGACCTTAGTGAAGCCCTTGCTGCATCACAAGTTACCACTGCTGTCAGGTCCAGAGTACGAAATCAAGGGGATATTTGGAAGATGAACATTTTAAGACTGTAGCACCGACCCACACAATGCTACCTACAAAAGCACTTTAAACCAATTTCACAATCTTCTGGAGCAAGAAGCCTACCACTTTTGGGTGCACCAGTTGACTTGGATCACAGGAAGATGTCATCACAGCTGGAAACATGTACTGTGACAGCAACAAGCTTGCCTCCACTTCATCCACATTTGACCTCATCCTCTCCGCAGCAACCTTAGCAGCTAATGGGATTTAGCTGCGTGATTTGAGTCAAAGCACCACTGAAACATGAAGTTGCACCAGGATTCAATACAACACTGCCATCAGCAATTAAAGCCATTTGCACAAACTTCTAGAGCAAAGAAGCTAGCCTACCTCTTGGGGTGAACAGTTGGATCTTGGATCACAGGAATACGTCACAGTGCGAGACAACTAGCTGAGCCTATACCCAGCGCTGTGGCTATACCTTCAAAGATAGAAAATGCGACAGCTCAGGCCAAAAGCACAACATGAAAGCATCCAGGAACAACGGTTGAAGGTCTGTTATGTGAGCACCAGCTTGCTCATACATTGTTGTGTGTTAAAGGAAAGAGCTAATAATACATTACAATTTAAACCTGTTATTTCTATGTTTGCAGGTTGTACGTAGAATGTTCTGTACTCTTGACAATTAGAATGTAAAATATGCTTTCTAATTATTGTCAATTGTTGCCATAGATGCTGTAGAATTCCTCGGCCAAATCGAAGAGATTGTGTCCAAACATCGCGACAGCAAGATTCCTCTTGCAAAGCCGAAAAGTTATGAGTTGAGAATCGGGGGTCTGGAGGAAACTGTCCACGCTGGAGATGGTGAACAGTTAGAAGTTTGGAAAGACTGCTACCTTCCAGAGAGAATGGAGATGGTGGTCATTGGTGCCCTGGATGACTTCCGCTGTTCATCGGCAGGATGGCAGCTGGTTCTCCTGTTATGTGAAGATGGCAAAGTCTACGCCTATGAGTTTGATGTTCTACACCTGGTTGCCAGAAGCTTGGAGGATCTCTTTGAAACTGGAGCTGAGTTTCCAGGACTGGAGAAATTCAGATTTGGAGAATGCTTTGAGGAATTGGTAAGACCCTGCAATATTACATGAACTTAGCAAACGTATTAACTTATTTTGTTTGAAGTTAATGAACGAGGTAATCATGTGTTGTTATCCTCAGCTGCAGTAGGTCTGCATGTCATTGGTCTGCATGTCATTGATCTGCATGTCATTGCTCTTGAATAATTCCTAAATTGAGACATGATGTGTCCTTGCACTGAATAAGCTGCCGGATGTACAATGTAGTCTAGTTATTCAACGGTTTTCTTTTTTCAGTTTGAGGAAGAGATGAAGAAAGAGATGCAATGTGATGAAATAAAGAAAATCGATGATGAGCATATTCACTTCCGAAGAAGATTGGCGATTGAGATGCTGGAGGATCTCAAAGCAATCAAGCAATCTGAGGTAATAATTACTGTTTGATTCAGACTGAGGGCATGAGACACATAACAAAACATGACAAAAGTGTGTATATTGAAATCAGTTTAAGACTAAAATCAATGATCTATGCTCGCCCCTGTGTGAACAGACCCTAATACTGTTGTTTGTGTATGTAAGGCTGTCAAAATGTCCGTAAATGCTTATGGTAAACTTTAAGGTAAACTGATTTTCCATAATCACTATGTTGTTGATCATTTTCAGTCAACCATTCAGCACAACAAAGTAATGAAGAGCCAAGTCGAAACCGGATCTTCCAGAGAATTATACACAGGCTTTTAAAAAGCTAGCCAGCTTAAGATAGCTTCACATTCCAGCTATGGCTTCATCCATACTACGAAGGTGGATTGATAATGCAGCTGCCGCTAACTCAAGCAGGCTTGTAACTACTCGTGCATGTCGCACATGGCTAGTCGAATGCCAAACTATTCATTGAGACAATGCTGAACCATCAATCCACAGGGAATCTGTGCCACATTTTCATTTTTGCTAAAGCAACATGAAAGAAAAGTTATTTAGCAAATTCAGCAGGCAATACTGTTAAATAGGCTATTAGAAGTGCTTTTTTTCTTTTATTACTTATCGCTAATGCCGTTTTTGCTTATCAATGCACAAGCACCTTTTCCCCCACCTATCGATAAAATAATGTTATAAAGTCTAAAATAGACGCTGTAAAAACAACAATTAAAATAATGAATACCCATGTGAGCAAATGATTACTTTCCAGACAGACATTATTTTCATCATAGGTAGTACTCTTGTATAGTGAATGCATATGACATCTGTATTTTTTTGTAAATAAATTGATCATTTGTATTAAAAATGTGTTTATGTGTATCTGTTGGATTTCTTCTGGAAGAATTGGTGGAACAATATACTTTAGTTTATCCTAGCACAACTGGTGGAACAATATACTTTAGTTTATCCTAGACCTTAACGACATGTCCCACCCCCCCACCCCACATTCTGAAATTGCATTTTTGTCCCCCCCCCCTCCCCCGTTTTATCATTGGAATGTGATACAAAACGAGGCAACGGTGAGCTTAAGGACCCTGCGGACGCCTCCGAGCTAAAATATGGCCCCCCCACTTCTAAAACCAAAGTTGCGCCCCTGATGTGGATTATAATTATAATAAATTAATTTCTAGGGGTTGATAAATTTTTCGTTAGGGCAAATCAAGTCTGACATTTCAAAGTGTAAATTACAAACTTTAGAAGCCTTTTAAAAGCTCATACACTACAAGTATGCATTTCCTGCTGTCCACCAGGCTACATGCCTCGCCCTTAAACATCTAAACTCTTGTCTTTTATTTGCTTGGCTTCAGCACCCACCGCAATCATGAGCAACAATGTAAGTAGAAATAAATAATAAAATGACAATATTAATCATCTTAACATGATTATTAATACCATATTATTATTAAATTAGTTTGTTAAAGATATATTTATTTTCTATTTACAGGGGCAGCTCACACCTAGGAAACGGTTAGTGTCTGAATCTTTAAGAGAATAATTACTGCAATTGTGTTCAATTTAAATATTTAGATATTTGTTTCCTTATCTTGAAAGCAGTCGATGGACAAAGGGTGACTGCAATCCACACTGATTATGATTAACTAGCCAGTTCCAACAAACGCTTATAAGCATTTTGGGACCAAAAACCGATAAGTCCATTTACCCCATGTAGCATGTTTTAAATGTCATATCCAAATCTTCTCTTAAATTGATTGTAAACTCAATGACTTGGTTTTAAATTATTTTGCAATGATTTTGGTATGAAATGTAGAACATGTTAAACATGAGGTTGACTTGAAAGTAGTGCCAACTGTCTAGTTAAATGAAACCAAATTGTGGATTGCAGTCACACTTCATATCCACAGATTGCTTTCAAGGTAAGGAATCAACTATCTAAAAAATGTAATTTCACTAAACTATCCTTTTAAGCCATTCAGAACTGTAGTAGTTAACACACAGATTTATTTCCAGAGTAAAAAGCACACTTTGCTGTACAAACTGTATAAGACAATTATTTGGCAAATGGCCAAAGGTGATTGTGCTGTAGAATTTACAGTGTTTCATTTATGTTAAGCTGCTTTTCAAATTATTGTAATAAAGTTGAATAATTAACTTAAATTGCTTAAATTGTTAACTTAACTTCCATTTTCCCAGTATGCAGGGAAATGGGTAGGGCTGCTTGACTTGAGTTTGAACAGCATTTAAAAAATATACAGTGCCCTCCACAATTATTGGCACCCCTGTTTAAGATGTGGTCGAGGACTTCCAAAAATTCTCCTTTTTTTAAAAACAACATAGAACCCAAATGCAAAAAAATAGAAAAATCCAACCTTTTATTTAAGTACATTACTTTGGTGTAAAAAAAAAATATCACACATTTAGAAAAAAAAAAACTTGAAATCATGTGTCCCACAATTATTGGCACCCCTGATGTTAATACTTTGTACAACCCCCTTTTGCCAACAAGACAGCACTTAATCTCCTCCTATAACATTTCACAAGATTGGAGAACACAGAGAGAGGGATCTTTGACCATTCTTCTTTGCACAATCTTTCTAGATCATCCAGTGTCCTGGGTCCTCTCTTATGCACTCTCCTCTTTAGCTCGCCCCACAGGTTTTCGATTGGGTTGAGGTCTGGGGACTGAGATGGCCATGGGAGGACCTTGAGTTTGTGACTGCTGAACCATTTTTGTGTAGATTTTGCCACATGTTTTGGATCATTATCCTGCTGAAAGACCCAATGACGACCCATCTTCAGCTTTCTGGCAGAGGCCATCAGGTTTTTATTTAAAATGTCCTGGTAGTTCAAAGCGTTCATAATGCCATGCACCCTAACAAGGTTCCCAGGGCCTTTGGAAGAGAAACAGGACCACAGCATCACAGATCCTCCACCATACTTCACGGTGGGCATGAGGTGCTTTTCGGCATACTCATCTTTTGTTTTACGCCAGACCCACTTAGAGTGTTTGTTGCCAAAAAGCTCAATCTTAGTCTCATCTGACCAAAGCACACGATCCCAGTTGAAGTCCCAGTGCCGCTTAGCGTTTACATTTGTGAGTGTTAGTGAGAAAGGGCTTTTTCCTTGCATGCCTCCCAAACAGCTTGTTGGCATGTAGAGAGCGTCTGATGGTTGTTTTGGAGACTTTGTGACCCCAAGATGCCACTCTTTGATGCAATTCTGTGACAGTGAGCTTAGGACTTTTTTTTACTTCTCTTACCATCCTCCTCACTGTGCGTTGTGGCAAGATAAACTTGGGACCTCTTCCAGCCTTGTTTGTCACTGTTCCAGTTGTTTTAAACTTCTTAATGATTCCTCTGACTGTAGATACGGGCAAGTTAAGGCGAGTGGCTATTTTCTTGTAGCCATTGCCTGACTTATGAAGGTCGACACGAATCTGCCTTACTTGAATGGTGTGTTCTCTTGTCTTTTTTTAATGTATGCACTCACTAACTGTAAGTCGCTCTGGATAAGAGCGTCCGCTAAATGACTAAAATGTAAATGTATGTCTTTGCCATGTTGACAAATGGGTAAGAGAATTAGGCCTCTGTGTCACGTCATATTTATACCCCAGGGAAACAGGAAGTCATGAATTACTAATTAAAAGTTCCTAGATACCCTGACCAACTTTAGCAACTACAGAAAAATATATATTTTTTAAAATCAATTAAAATTGTCAGCGGAATTGTTAGGGGTGCCAATAATTGTGGGACACATGATTTCAAGTTTTTTTTTTTCTAAATGTGTGATTTATTTTTTTTAAATAAAAGGTTGGATTTTTCTCTTTTTTTGCATTTGGGTTCTATGTTGTTTTTTTAAAAAATGAGAATTTTTGGAAGTCCTCGACCACATCTTAAACAGGGGTGCCAATAATAGTGGAGGGCACTGTATATTATTTACTGTACATGATCTTTATTCAACTTTACAATACTACTTTTAAGGAGACCAACAGCTACTTATAGGAATTGGATGAAAATAAATGACAGAAGCTTAAAGTAATCAGGAACAGCATTCATTGGACAGGTTGTGATGCTTTGGAGGAATCACCAGGAGAAGGGAGATGACAAAATACAATGTTACATGAATAAGGTACACATCGCCTAATTAAATACACTAATCATACACCTAAAATACATTCCCACACATTGTGCATACATTTCATCATGTTACAAATGAATTATTTCTAGAACATGAATTATTTATAGAACAAACAATTATGAATTGTTCTTATGTTATTAATTTTTCAATGTTATAAATTATTCTTGTTTGTTAAAAGTTACTTCATAGCATCTTTTTGTTAGGTCACATTCATAAGGACAGTCTTCCTCCAACTGCCTTCTTTGAGTCTCCAGAGAGTAGGCTTGTGATGTCCGATTTAGAAGTCCGATTTCGGCACCCATTCAAGCATTACAAGTCTAAGCTACCCAACCAGGCTCCATTTTCCTTTCTCCAGGATTTGGTAAGTGTGTAAATAGAATAGATTTAACCTGAGTCTTTTGTCCCTGGCCAATTTCCACATCAACAAAACACACAAAATGACAATAAAACACATTTGATTAAAAAAAATATATTGTCCATGTAGCTTATCATTTGTTGAATATAGAATGTTTCACTTGTTTGTTTTTCAGGCTGTCGAGATTTGTGGTCATGAGGAGGAAGAGGGAATAAAAATATTTGCTCTAGATTTCCTGAATCTCTTGTGCTTGCCTGACAAAATTAAAGGTGAGAGTAACTACACAAACTACTACACTCTGGAGGCCACTGTCATTGCTGTGTGCTACAACAAAACCGACAGAGTGAAGTACTATGGAGCATCCCTGTCCTGCAGAGGGGAGACAGAAAATAACATTATGATCAATTGGTCATGTCTAAAAGTGTGGCATGCCTATGTGTCTTATGTAGTGTTGTCATTCAGACATGAACAGGGAAACGGTATCAGATTCCCTGTCTCCGCATTTTACAGGAATCACGAGAGCAATAAAGACCAGACCGATTGTTATGAAGACTGAATGCCGTGCAAGAACTGTGGGGATATTTTCTCTCTTTCAAACCCTGCGACGGTCAGAAATGACTTTCCCTACGGAAACTGTGCTGAAACAGAGTGCCTAAGTAAACTTCTATTATGTGATCAGGATGTCTGCAACAATATGAGTTTTGGACACTACACAATGGAAAATGTCTTAGAGAAACTAAAAGGTCTTAGAAATATTGTAAGTAAGCATTTCACTGTAAGGTCTACACCTGTTGTATTCGGCGCATGTGACAAATAAACATTTGATTTGATTTGATTTTGATATGCCAGAAAACGCTTTGGAACATGTAGGTTTTGTTTCACACAGGTTTTATTGATTACATTATGGTATTTTTGCTGTGTTTGACTTGGAAGTTTCCTCTGAAACTGCAAGAACAATGGTGTTCTTTGCTCACTCAACTGTGATTAAGGCAACTGTGCCATAGTCATAAAACCTAAGCAAATGGTTTGCAAATCTGTCATTGAGAGTTGTGAATTACAGCTCGGACATCAAACAATACAATTATTACCACTAATAACAGACATAGAAAGCAGCAACCTTGGGAATACATTTTGAAGTCGTTTTACTTTTTTTGGGGGTCTTTTTATTTTATTTTTATGTATTTATTTTTGGGGATGTTTAACTGTAATAAGTTATCAACTTTGTCCCATATCAAATAGTCTGCCATGTGCTTTGTGTCACAGTGGAAACTATACACATTTCTGATGTGACAGGAAACTGCAGAAAGGGTGTGACACTGAACTTGTTTGAATGCAGACCATTCAGAGAAACCACAGCTAAACCAACGGACAAATACAGACAGCATGATGATAAAGCTACATTGATGTTACTTTATGACACAAACTTATCTTCTAAATATTTTGTATCCATCAATAAATGAGAATTCTTGAATGTTGGTTGGATGTTTTAGTTTCCTTCCAGTTTGCTGCTATAATTTGGACCAGATCTCTCTAGCAAAATACATTTTGTCTCAATGAGAGTACAATAAAGTGAAATAAAACAGGTTTATGGGCTAACTCAACCATCCCAACACCAGTAACACCTACTTGGGTGATGCATTCCAGCCATGCTGTAACAGGATTGTGCCCAGGAGGACTCATTATTCCATTTAGTTATTGTAAGTTTAAGTGGTCATCTTTAAGTGAAGAATGGAGGGCCAAGATAAAATGTCTGTGTGAGTTGATCCCTAAAATAAAAATAAATAAAAAATGAACTGTTTTACAATACTCCTACTGTTTCCACAGCAAAATAGGAAATGTGGAATGTTTTGATCTGAGGTTAGTTAACCTTAAAACAGTTTTGAGAGAATGCTGTTTAGTCAGTAATAAATTAGTAATATTTATAATATTATGTATCAGTCTAGAGGAACTCAGGGCATCAGTGGAGCATGAGGGTATTTTGTTATCTGACTACCTTTCCCAGAGAGTACAAACTTGTATGACTCAACCTGTTAAGAGAGGACAATTAACAAGACGCATAAGACAGAAACTCAGGGGAAGTTTTGTATCACACATTTTCAGTGTATTCGACTGACTGTATTCATGTTTTCATAGTCTTTTTTTCCCAGTCTTTTTCATACAGTATTTGGTTTCATTTGAACTGCCTGCCCTTGATTCTGTAACTGAGTCCAAACATACAGCACAATATGGCACAACAACTACCTCATACTTATAGATGAGCATTGTTACCAGTCTGGTGAGGCAAAAAAAAGTTTCAATTGAGAACTGTGGAACAAAAAAAGATACATTATTACAGTTTTTCCCAATTGCTAAAACACAATTTTGCAAACTAGGCTGGTTTTATCTAAATACTTAACACAATTCACAAAACCACACACCCAAACTGCAAAATACCTCATATATCCAGCAAAATGAAGCATTGCAACCAAAAATACATATACCATTATCAAAATCAAACGTTTGCACGAAATGGCACACACTTCATTCATATTACCAGATTTTTGTCTAACCAACTACATACACACTGTTGGGCCTAATGAAAAGCACTCTCATCTTTAGTATGCTTTGGCATAATACTAAAATAGTTCAAATTGTAGAAACTTCTTCAGATTCAGAAACATTTTTTATTTTTATTTTTCACCAAACAAGTCAGTGCAATATATGCACAGCATATATATTTACATTGGACTGAACAAAAATATGCTCACAAAAAACAGTAAACTGAAAAAGAAAATTGCAGAAAAAATGTGCAGAAAAAATATATAGAAAAAGAAAAAGAGGCAAGAAAAATAATTAGGCAGCATCTTGCCGCACAGCTGGGTCTGGCCACGTCCACATCACAGGCAATATCTTCCCTTGCCAGACATCGAGGGAAGAAGCGCCTTGAGTGCCTTATCCATCCCTGAATCGCACCCACATCAATCTCATCACATGCCTCTTCCATAGCCTGCACAAGAGGCATGCGCACAAAGGGCTGCCGGTCGTATACCTTCCACCGCCATGCCGAAAATAACTCTTCTATGGGGTTCAGAAATGGTGAGTATAGTGGGAGGTATTGCACGAGAAATGGTGGGTGGTCAGCAAACCAGTTTTGGACTGGGGCCGCACGATGAAAGCTCACGTTGTCCCATACTACAACGTACCGGGTTCTTTGATGGTCTGTATCATTCATACGCTCTGGTGGTATGAGAATGTTGTGGAGTCTGTCGAGAAATGTGAGAATATGGGCTGTGTTGTATGGTCCAAGGTTGGCATGACGGTGGAGGACACCATGCGTATTGGAGATGGCAGCGCACATTGTGATGTTCCCACCACGTTGGCCAGGAACATCTATAATGGCTCTGTGGCCAATGACGTTTCTCCCCGTTCTTCTGGTCTTTGCTAGGTTGAACCCAGCCTCATCTATAAAGATGAACTCATGTGGGATTGCATGTGCATCCATTTCCAGTACTCTCTGAAAACAAAGAACAAAAGCAGTCAATATGGTGTTATCCAGTACACTGGGAAACAATGTTGCGTACTGCAGTCAATATTGTACTTATATCCACTCGTCTGACCTCTGTTTACATTTTAGTCATTTAGCAGCCGCTCTTATCCAGAGCGACTTACAGTTAGTGAGTGCATACATAATTTTTTAAATATTTTTTTTCATACTGTGGGAATCGTGGGAATCGAACCCACAACCCTGGCGTTGCAAACGCCATGCTCTGCCAACTGAGCTACATCCCTGCCGGCCATTCCCTCCCCTACCCTGGAAGACGCTGGGCCAATTGTGTGCCGCCCCATGGGTCTCCCAATTAGCTCATGTAGTGTCATTTTGAATGGCAGTGTTTTGAAATGGCAAACGTGACTTTATGTCAGATTGTTGTGTCTTATGCAGAGAACCATGTGCAGTGCATTTAAAAAGTGCCATTTTGAATTGCAAAATGTGTGTAAAGCAGAAAATGTGTTTAGACTTTTGGAGACTTGAGAAGAGGTTTTGGTCTCTGTGTGTCAGTTTAAATAATAGTGCTGTGCATGTCATTCTAGTGTGTTAGCAATTGGAAAAAACTGTAACATCAAATAGAGTTGATGTGGTTATAAGAGGATATTTCAGATATATTATATTAACACAAACAACAGAGAAGATTGAACCAGTTATGCTTATCACACTGATGTCTTAAATGTTATGTCATTGTGTCCAATAGGCCATCAGTTAATGTAACAGAAATATAGTTAGTCTTATCAAATACAATTTTTGTGTTATACCTAGGTTTTTAACCCTCTTTCTCTGTGGTTACACACCCTTGGTGTTTACGCTAAGGCTTTGTGGTCGGCAGTCTACATCACAGCGATAACAATTGACAACACCCTCATGTTCTCTCCAGTCCGATTCAGAAATGAAACCTCAGAGCAGCCTCAAATCCTATAGTGATACCCTAGCAGTAAAACAGTTGTAAAATAATTTTTAAAAAACGCAGGGATGAGTGATAAAAGGTTGTGTTTGTGTTTATTGTTGTATAGCGTGATTATATAATCAGAATTCAATATCATTCCAGTGCAAGAACCCCCAAAAAATGTTGCCCCCTCTCCGATTTCTACTGCCCCCTTAGTCACTTTATCCCGGTGCCGGGTCTGACAAACAGTAAAACCTTGGGTTACGTACTCCAGCCATGCTGTAACAGAATTGTGCCTATGTGAAGAAACTAGGAGGACTCACTATACCTTGTATCTTATTGTTAGTTTAAGTGGTCATCTTCACAAGATATTAATATTTCAAATGTTGCTAAAAGCAAAGTAATAATATAGCAATAACAAAAGCACATGATGTCTATGCATCAGTAATGACACAGTGCACATCAGGGACAAATATACCCTTAACCCTTTGTAAGAGAGAGAAGGCTGTTTAGTCAGTAATAGGTATAATATTATGTATCAGTCGGTAGGAACTCAGGGCATCAGTGGAGCATGAGAGTGTTTTGTTATGACTACCTTTCCCAGAGAAGTACACACTTGCATGACTCAACCTGTTGAGAGGAAAATTACCAAGATGTGTAAGACAGAAACTCAGGAGAAGATTTGTATCACACATTTTCAGCGTATTGGACTGACTGTTTTCATTTAAAAAAATTACAGTATTTTTTTTACAGTATTTGATTTCATTTCAACTGCATGACTCCCGAGTGGCGCAGTGGTCTAAGGCCGGCCGCGACCGGGAGACCCATGGGCGGCGCACAATTGATCCAGCGTCGTCCAAGGTAGGGGAGGGTTTGGCCGGCAGCGATGTGGGTTCGCTTCCCACGGGGGGGCCAGTATAAAAAAACAAAACAAAAAAAACCATGTATGCATTCACTAACTGTAAGTCACTCTGGATAAGAGCTGCTAAATGACTAAAATGTAATGCCCTTGATTCTGTAACTGAGTCCAAACATACAGCACAACATAGCACAACAACTTCCTCATACTTATAGATGAGCAATGTTACCAGTCTGGCAAGGCAAAAAAAAGTTTCCATGGCATCCCTACAGTTTTTTTGTCTCAAGACATTACCTAATAGTTATTGAGCACTGTGGATTAAAAAAGAGACATTGACATCAAGTAAAGTTGACATGGGTTACAAAAAGATATTGCAGACATTTTAACATAAACGCAAACAAGAAGATTGAAGCAGTTAGACTTATCACACTGATGACTTAAATGTTATGTCGTTGTGTCCAATAGGCCATCAGTTAATGTAGTAGTTAGTCTTATCAGATACATTTTGTATGTTATACCTAGATTTTCTGAGATGCCTCAACCATAGGGGGAAAGGTTTTGTTTTTAACACTCTTTCTCAGTGGTTACAAACCCTGCCTTACAACCTGGAATTAAAATGGATATTTTTTTGGTGTATGTATCATTTGATTTGCACAACATGCCTACCACTTTGAAGTCAATACTATGTTGAGCCACCTTTTGAAGCAATTACAGCTGCAAGTCTCTTGGGGTATGTCTCTATAAGCTTGGCACATCTAGCCACTGGGATTTTTGCCCATTCTTCAAGGCAAAACTGCTCCAGCTCCTTCAAGTTGGATGGGTTCTGCTGGTGTACAGCAATTTTTAAGTCATACCACAGATTCTCAATTGGATTGAGGTCTGGGCTTTGACTAGGCCATTCCAAGATATTTAAATGTTTCCCTTTAAACCACTCCTCCTCTGTTCCTCTGGTGATGAAGAGGTTAACCCAGGCCCTGTAGCCCCCAGTATCACTCCTGCTCCCCAGGCGCTATCATTTGTTGACTTCTGTAACCGCAAAAGCCTTGGTTTCTTGCATGTTAACATCAGAAGCCTCCTCCCTAAGTTTGAGTTATTCACTGCGTTAGCACACTCCGCCAACCCTGATGTTCTAGCAGTGTCTGAATCCTGGCTTAGGAAGGCCACCAAAGATTCTGAAATGCCCATTCCCAACTACAACATTTTCCGTCTAGATAGAACTGCCAAAGGGGGCGGAGTTGCAATCTACTGTTGAGATAGCCTGCAGAGCTCTATCATACTATCCAGGTCTGTGCCCAAACAGTTTGAGCTTCTACTTTTAAAAATCCACCTTTCCAGAAATAAGTCTCTCACTGTTGCCGCTTGCAACAGCCCCCCCTCAGCCCCAAGCTGTGCCCTGGACACCATATGTGAATTGATTGCCCCCCATCTATCCTCAGAGTTCGTATTGCTTGGTGACCTAAACTGGGATATGCTTAACACCCCGGCCGTCCTACAATCTAAACTAGATGCCCTCAATCTCACACAAATTATCAAGGAACGTACCAGGTACAACCCTAAATCCGTTAACATGGGCACCCACATAGATATCATCCTGACTAATTTACCCTCTAAATACACCTCCGCTGTCTTCAACCAGGATCTCAGCGATCACTGCCTCATTGCCTGCGTCCGTAATGGGTCCGCGGTCAAACGACCACCCCTCATCACTGTCAAACGCTCCCTAAAACACTTCAGCGAGCAGGCCTTTCTAATTGACCTGGCCCGGGTATCCTGGATGGATATTGACCTAATTCCGTCAGTAGAGGATGCCTGGTTGTTCTTTAAAAGTGCTTTCCTCTCCATCTTAAATAAGCATGCTCCATTCAAAAAATGCAGAACTAAGAACAGATATAGCCCCTGGTTCACCCCAGACTTGACTGCCCTTGACCAGCACAAAAATATCCTGTGGCGTACTGCATTAGCATCGAACAGCCCCCGCGATATGCAACTTTTCAGGGAAGTCAGGAACCAATATACACAATCAGTTAGGCTAACTTTTTCAAACAGAAATTTGCATCCTGTAGCACTAACTCCAAAAAGTTTTGGGACACTGTAAAGCCCATGGAGAATAAGAGTACCTCCTCCCAGCTGCCCACTGCACTGAGGCTAGGAAACACTACCAATAAATCTACGATAATAGAATATTTCAACAAGCATTTTGCTACGGCTGGCCATGCTTTCCACCTGGCTACCCCAATCCCCGGCCACCAGCTCTGCACCCTCCGCTGCAACTTGCCCATGCCCCCCGCGCTTCTCCTTCACCCAAATTCAGATAGCTGTTGTTCTGAAAGAGCTGCAAAATCTGGACCCCTACAAATCAGCTGGGCTAGACAATCTGGACCCTTTCTTTCTAAAATTAGCAGCCGAAATTGCCGCAACCCCTATTACTAGCTTGTTCAACCTCTCTTTCGTATCATCTGAGATCCCCAGAGATTGGAAAGCTGCCGCGGTCATCCCCATCTTCAAAGGGGGTGACAATCGAGATCCAAACTGTTACAGACCTATATCCATCCTGCCCTGCCTTTCGAAAGTATTTGAAAGCCAAGTTAACAAACAGATCACCGACCATTTCGAATCCCACCGTACCTTCTCCGCTATGCAATCTGGTTTACGAGCTGGTCATGGGTGCACCTCAGCCACGCTCAAGGTCCTAAACGATATAATAACTGCAATCGATAAAAGACAGTACTGCGCAGCCGTCTTCAATGACCTGGCCAAGGCTTTTGACTCTGTCAATCACCGCATTCTTATTGGCAGACTAAATAGCCTTGGTTTCTCAAATGACTGCCTCGCCTGGTTCACCAACTACTTCTCAGATAGAGTTCAATGTGTCAAATCGGAGGGCCTGTTGTCTGGACCTCTGGCAGTCTCTATGGGGGTGCCACAGTATTCAATTCTCGGGCTGACTATTCTCTGTGTATATCAATGATGTCGCTCTTGCTGCTGGTGACAATCAGATCCACCTCTACGCAGACGACACCATTTTGTATACATCTGGCCCTTCATTGGACACTGTGTTAACAAACCTCCAAACGAGCTTCAATGCCATACAACACTCCTTCCGTGGCCTCCTAAACGCTAGTAAAACTAAATGCATGCTCTTCAATCGAACGCTGCTTGCACCCGCCTGCCCGACTAGAATCACTACTCTCGGCGGGTCTGACTTAGAATATGTGGACCTAGGTGTCTGGTTAGACCGTAAACTCTCCTTCCAGACTCACATTAAGCATCTCCAATCCAAAGTTCAATCTAGAATCGGCTTCCTATTTCGCAACAAAGCCTCCTTCACTCATGCTGCTAAACATGCCCTCGTAAAACTGACTATCCTACCGATCCTTGACTTCGGCAATGTCATTTACAAAATAGCTTCCAACACTCTACTCAGCAAATTCGATGTAGTCTATCAAAGTGCCATCCGTTTTGTCACCAAAGCCCCATATACTACCAACCATTGTGACCTGTACACTCTCGTTGGCTGGCCAAACCCACTGACTCCAGGTCATCTATAAATCACTTCAAGGCAAATCCCCGCTTTATCTTAGCTCATTGGTCACCATAGCAACACCCACCCGTAGTATGCGTTCCAGCAGGTATATCTCACTGGTCATCCCCAAAGCCAACACCTCCTTTGGTCGCCATTCCTTCCAGTTCTCTGCTGCAAATGACTGGAACGAACTGCAAAAATCTCTGAAGCTGGAGACACATCTCCCTCACTATCTTTAAGCATCAGTTGTCAGAGCAGCTTACCGATCACTGCACCTGTACACAGCCCATCTGTAATTAGCCCACCCAACTACCTCATCCCCATATTGTTATTTACATTGTTATTTATTTTGCTCATTTGCACCCCAGTATCTCTATTTGCACATCATCTTCTGCACATCTATCACTCCAGTGTTAATACTAAATTGTAATTATTTTGCACTATGGCCTATTTATTGCCTTACCTCCATAACTTACTACATTTGCACACACTGTATATAGATGTTCTATTGTGTTATTGATTGTACGTTTTGTTTATTCCATATGTAACTCTGTGTTGTTGTTGTTTTTACCGCACTGCTTTGCTTTATCTTGGCCAGGTCGCAGTTGTAAATGAGAACATGTTCTCAACTGGCTTACCTGGTTAAATAAAGGTGAAATTTAAAATTTAAAAATAAAAACTCAAGTGTTGCTTTAGCAGTATGCTTAGGGTCATTGTCCTGCTGGAAGGTGAACCTCCGTCCCAGTCTCAAATCTCTGGAAGTCTGAAACAGGTTTCCCTCAATAATGTCCCTGTATTTAGCGACATCCATCATTCCTTCAATTCTGACCAGTTTCCCAGTCCCTGCCGATGAAAAATATCCCCACAGCATGATGCTGCCACCACCATGCTTCACTGTGGGGATGGTGTTCTCGGGGTGATGAGAGGTGTTGGGTTTGCGCCAGACATAAAGTTTTCCTTGATGGCCAAAAAGCTCAATTTTAGTCTAATCTGACCAGAGTACCTTCTTCCATATGTTTGGGGAGTCTCCCACGTGCCTTTTGGCGAAAACCAAATGTGTTTGCTTTTTTTTCTGGCCACTCTTCTGTAAAGCCAAGCTCAATGGAGTGTACAGCTTAAAGTGGTCCTATGGACAGATACTCCAATCTCCACTGTGGAGCTTTGCAGCTCCTTCAGGGTTATCTTCGGTCTCTTTGTTGCCTCTCTGATTAATGCCCTCCTTGCCTGGTCCGTGAGTTTTGGTGGGCGGCCCTCTCTTGGCCAGTTTGTTGTGGTGCCATATTCTTTAAATTTTTTAATAATGGATTTAATGGTGCTCCGTGGGATGTTCTACGTTTCTGATATTTTTTTATACCCAACCCTGATCTGTACTTCTCCACAACTTTGTCCCTGACCTGTTTGGAGAGCTCCTTGGTCTTCATGGTGCCGCTTGCTTAGTGGTGTTGAAGACTCTGGGGCCTTTCAGAACAGGTGTATATATACTGAGATCATGTGACACTTAGATTGCACACAGACTTTATTTCACTAATTATGTGACTTCTGAAGGTAATTGGTTGCACCAGATCTTATTTAGGGGCTTCATAGCAAAGGGGGTGAATACATATGCACGCACCACTTTTCCGTTACTCATTTTTTAGAATTTTCTGAAACAAGTTTTTGTTCTCCATTTCACTTCACCAATTTTGACTATTTTGTGTATGTCCATTACATGAAATCAAAATCCATTTAAATTACAGGTTGTAATGCAACAAAATAGGAAAAACGCCAAGGGGGATGAATACTTTTGCAATGCACTGTATGTCTGCTAAGGCGCTGCGGTCGGAACTCTGCAGCACACGATAACAATTGGCAACACCCTCATGTTCTCTCCGCTGTTGCAGCCTATCATCCTGGTGAGAAACCCTGTAATAATAGCCTAAATTCTGAAAAACTGTCAGCAGTATGATGAGAAACGTTTCCAAGTGTCACAATAAACCTCTGACTAATAGTCAGAATTTGTTTATAAGGTTACATTTTACAATACAATGCTACAAATTACAACTGGAATTGTAAAACATAAGTGGGGATGAGTGATAAAAGGTTGTGTTTGTTTTGTAAGTGTACTCTGGCCTAGAGGTCCATATGAGGGAATTAATCTGAGTGGCTCAGCGGTCTAAGGCACTGCATCTTGAGGCGTCACTACAGACCCCCTGGTTTGATTTTCCAGGCTGTATCACAACCGGCTGTGATTGGGAGTCCCATAGAGCGGGGCACAATTAGCCCAGCGTCGTCCGGGTTTGGCCGGTGTAGGCCGTCATTGTAAATAAGTATTTGTTCTTAACTGACTTGCCTAGTTACAGTGGGGGAAAAAAGTATTTAGTCAGCCACCAATTGTGCAAGTTCTCCCACTTAAAAAGATGTCAGAGGCCTGTAATTTTCATCATAGGTACACGTCAACTATGACAGACAAATTGAGGAAAAAAAATCCTGAAAATCACATTGTAGGATTTTTAATTAATTAATTTGCAAATTATGGTGGAAAATAAGTATTTGGTCAACTACATACAAGCAAGATTTCTGGCTCTCACAGACCTGTAACTTCTTCTTTAAGAGGCTCCTCTGTCCTCCACTCCTTACCTGTATTAATGGCACCTGTTTGAACTTGTTATCAGTATAAAAGACACCTGTTCACAACCTCAAACAGTCACACTCCAAACTCCACTATGGCCAAGACCAAAGAGCTGTCAAAGGACACCAGAAACACAATTGTAGACCTGCACCAGGCTGGGAAGACTGAATCTGCAATAGGTAAGCAGCTTGGTTTGAAGAAATCAACTGTGGGAGCAATTATTAGGAAATGGAAGACATACAAGACCACTGATAATCTACCTCGATCTGGGGCTCCACGCAAGATCTCACGCCGTGGGGTCAAAATGATCACAAGAACGGTGAGCAAAAATCCCAGAACCACACGGGGGGACCTAGTGAATGACCTGCAGAGAGCTGGGACCAAAGTAACAAAGCCTACCATCAGTAACACACTACACCGCCAGGGACTCAAATCTTGCAGTGAAAGACGTGTCCCCCTGCTTAAGCCAGGCCCGTCTGAAGTTTGCTAGAGTGCATTTGGATGATCCAGAAGAGGATTGGGAGAATGTCATATGGTCAGATGAAACCAAAATAGAACTTTTTGGTAAAAACTCAACTCGTCGTGTTTGGAGGACAAAGAATGCTGAGTTGCATCCAAAGAACACTATACCTACTGTGAAGCATGGGGGTGGAAACATCATGCTTTGGGGCTGTTTTTCTGCAAAGGGACCAGGACGACTGATCCGTGTAAAGGAAAGAATGAATGGGGCCATGTATCGTGAGAATTTGAGTGAAAACCTCCTTCCATCAGCAAGGGCATTGAAGATGAAACGTGGCTGGGTCTTTCAGCATGACAATGATCCCAAACACACCGCCCGGGCAACGAAGGAGTGGCTTCGTAAGAAGCATTTCAAGGTCCTGGAGTGGCCTAGCCAGTCTCCAGATCTCAACCCCATAGAAAATCTTTGGAGGGAGTTGAAAGTCTGTGTTGCCCAGCGACAGCCCCAAAACATCACTGCTCTAGAGGAGATCTGCATGGAGGAATGGGCCAAAATACCAGCAACAGTGTGTGAAAACCTTGTGAAGACTTACAGAAAACGTTTGACCTGTGTCATTGCCAACAAAGGGTATATAACAAAGTATTGAGAAACTTTTGTTATTGACCAAATACTTATTTTTCCACCATAATTTGCAAATAAATTCATTAAAAATCCTACAATGTGATTTTCTGGATTGTCTTTTCTCATTTTGTCTGTCATAGTTGACGTGTACCTATGATGAAAATTACAGGCCTCTCATCTTTTTAAGTGGGAGAACTTGCACAATTGGTGGCTGACTAAATACTTTTTTCCCCACTGTATGTTGATTACTAAAACTTGATCATTGTTTAATTTTTCAATGCTATTTGCACCCATACATTTAGATGTGTTAATGTCAGAGTAGGTAGCAGATAGATGTGTTTGCAACTTAACCGGTTATCTTTCTCCCAGAGCATAGGAAAAATGAATACTGTAAAATAGATTAAGTCCCCCAACATTCGTTAAATTATTTGTTTATCATGAATAGTTCAGTTGGCATACATTAGTATCAGTAGTGGTGAGTTCTGCAGTGCCATGAGGACATCTAGTAGGTACTGCGGTGAATTAATATTTTACAGTGAGGGAAAAAAGTATTTGATCCCCTGCTGATTTTGTACGTTTGCCCACTGACAAAGAAATGATCAGTGTATCATTTTAATGGTAGGTTTATTTGAACAGTGAGAGACAGAATAACAACAAAAAAATCCAGAAAAACAAATGGTTGTGGGTTCGTTTCCCACGGGGGGCCAGTATAAAAAAATATGTATTCACTAACTGTAAGTCGCTCTGGATAAGAGCGTCTGCTAAATGACTAAAATGTAAATGTAATGTCAAAAATGTTATAAATTGATTTGCATTTTAATGAGGGAAATAAGTATTTGACCCCCTCTCAATCAGAAAGATTTCTGGCTCCCAGGTGTCTTTTATACAGGTAACGAGCTGAGATTAGGAGCACATATACAGGCCGTCTGAAGTTTGCCAATGAACATCTGAATGATTCAGAGGAGAACTGGGTGAAAGTGTTGTGGTCAGATGAGACCAAAATCGAGCTCTTTGGCATCAACTCAACTCGCCGTGTTTGGAGGAGGAGGAATGCTGCCTATGACCCCAAGAACACCATCCCCACCGTCAAACATGGAGGTGGAAACATTATGCTTTGGGGGTGTTTTTCTGCTAAGGGTACAGGACAACTTCACCACATCAAAGGGACGATGGACGGGGCCATGTACCGTCAAATCTTGGGTGAGAACCTCCTTCCCTCAGCCAGGGCATTGAAAATGGGTCGTGGATGGGTATTCCAGCATGACAATGACCCAAAACACACGGTCAAGGCAACAAAGGAGTGGCTCAAGAAGAAGCACATTAAGGTCCTGGAGTGGCCTAGCCAGTCTCCAGACCTTAATCCCATAGAAAATCTGTGGAGGGAGCTGAAGGTTCGAGTTGCCAAAAATCAGCCTCGAAACCTTAATGACTTGGAGAAGATCTGCAAAGAGGACTGGGACAAAATCCCTCCTGAGATGTGTGCAAACCTGGTGGCCAACTACAAGAAACATCTGACCTCTGTGATTGCCAACAAGGGTTTTGCCACCAAGTACTAAGTCATGTTTTGCAGAGGGGTCAAATACTTATTTCCCTCATTAAAATGCAAATCAATTTATAACATTTTTGACATGCGTTTTTCTGGATTTTTCTGTTGTTATTCTGTCTCACACTGTTCAAATAAACCTACCATTAAAATTATAGACTGATAATGTCTTTGTCAGTGGGCAAACGTACAAAATCAGCAGGGGATCAAATACTTTTTTTGCTCACTGTATATCTTTCAGACTGTTTTATGTTGTTGCAGAGCATGAGAGGAGGGAGAGACCTCAAGGTCATCTGACACTCCAGTGTAGCCCACTGTGTGGACTGTGAGGTGTTGTCATCACACAAATAAAAGAGAAGTGCATGAGCTCCTTCGCCATCATCTTAAGCTGGGCTTCACAAACAGACAGACAGTGAACTATTGATGATCATTCAAGTCACAGGAGGCTGCTGAAGAGAGGACAGCTCATAATAATGGCTGGAATGGTGCTAATGGAATGCCATCAAACATATGGAAACCATGTGTTTGATGCATTTGATACCATTCCACTCATTCCGCTCCAGCCATTACCACGAGCCCATCCTCCCCAATTAAGGTGCCACCAACCTCCTGGGATTAAAGTTGATAATGATCCTGGTGAAGCAACCAATTATGGGAACGCCAATGTTCAAACCCCCTCAACATTCTGATATAACCCGTGACCTAATTTTTGTGCTGGACAATTTCCTTGATTAATTCTGAAGTAAGATAGTAAGTCACGATTAGCCATTGTACCCCCATCTATGGTCTAGAACTTCAATGTACAGGTGGAGAAGACCCGAGGGGTATACTACAACACTAGCTAAAGTGGAGTTAGCCTTCTCCTGGAGCAGGTTAGAGCTGAAGGATTCGTTGCCATAGAAATGTACCTGGCTAAAAGGTGAGCCAAGTTGAATTCAGAATTGACCAAAGTTAGCTGCTAAGTCCTCTATCCCGCTTTGTAATAAATACCCTCAGGGTGAATAACTACAATACCAACTTTTGTCATATAAATCAAAGTGAACTACACTAATCAGACACATCTGTTGAATAAATGGCTTTCCCCCACCAATCACAATAACTAACTTATTTCAACAGAAACGGAAGGTTCTAAATGACCGGTTAAAGAATGTTGTGATTATATAGCCCAGAGGCCGATTTAGTATGGTGTGCTGCATACATTTTGAGATTCAAATGGTCACACCCATATGGATCAGGTCACATCCCATCACACCCACTGAAGAAGAGCAAACATATCAGTAAGACACTGTTGAAGGATGGTGCAAACCGTTCTGCTCTCAACTGAACGCCCAGGTGTGCTAAAATAAACCAGTTGTATAAGATAGTGCCCCCTGCTGGAGAAGTTTCAACCTTACTACACTAATCATGGGAGAATCTCAATGAGATATTCTCCCTTCCTCACGTCCTCTACTCACCTCCTTTTGAAAAAGGCAATTGAGGAGCAGAGGTGAGGAAATGTAGAAACAAGTGCGCTTGTATGAAATGAGACTGCTTCTCCACTAGAGCGTCATCAGAGAAATGACGTTTACAGAGGTGGAATCACAAAATATGTGTAAAGTGGTCAAAAGAAATGCAGCTAGTTGTGCTAGAAATGTTATCCATAAAAGGACAAGTAGCGTATGGTTTTTAAATGTGTGCATGCGTTTCTCCTCCGAAAAAACTACAGCTGTTTCAAAGGGGTGCACGGATTTCAAAACTCTTCCGCGAAAGGATACACCTGAGCTTCCTCCGGAGGAGGAGTCAATCAAGGAGAGGAGCTCCTCCGTTCACCTATTAACTAACTGACACTCCTACATATGGCGAAATATAGAAATGTGTGTCTAGCTAGTCAATAAACTTATGCTGGCATATAGACTTAAAGAATCCACTGATATCGACAAACAGTTTGAGGTTGAAGTTTCTTCCTTTTTATTTTCAAAGCATGTACAAAATCAGTACACGGTGATAAAAAGACAGGCTACACATCTTAAGCAAATCATTAGTACTAAAACAAAGCCTGAACTCTGAATGGACAATATAGGATATGACGCTCAACAAGTAATCTGAACCACTGTGTGGGAACCTTAAAATGAAAACTGGAAAAACGTAATAAGACAAACAAAAAAGATTTGACGGTTCACTTCAGACAAATTCTTCTGAGGGACAAGCTCAATTGTATTTCCTTGATTCCTCTCATCTCGCTTCCTCAAAGCACATTGGAGGAGAAGGAACATTCCGATTTTGTCCTCCAATGCGTTTTCAGGAAGAGGCGAGGGGACAGGACGCAAAAAATCATGGAAAATACATTCACCCTCGGGTGTTGATTCAGCCACAAGACAGAAGACCCTGGGGGGTTGGGGGGTAGCGTTGTTCCTCTACCGGGAGGAGTTGGAGCTGGAGCGGGAACGATGACGTCTGCGCCCTGGAGACCTGGAGCGTCGGCGCACGGGGGACCGTCTCCTTGGTGACCGAGACCTGGAGGTAAACAAAGCATCACTTGTTTGTCAGTAAAGTACCTTTATATTGTGTCATGTGAAGAAACCATCAACAGGTCAACATATTAAACCACAAAAAGCTAGAGTGGCACTAGGAGTAGAGAATGAAATACTACAATAATGTTCTCAGGACAGTAGGTCAGATTGGAGGATTCAAATTACTGTTGAAATTGGTGATTGAACCAATTATTCATAAACTGAACAGTTTGTTACTGAGCCCCAGTATTGTACAATAAATCCAGGACTTCCAGCTCAACATAACATGGGACTAAGACTATCAGACCAGGGCTAAGACTATCAGACCAGGGCTAAGACTATCAGACCAGGGCTATCAGACAGGGGCTAAGACTATCAGACCAGGGCTAAGACTATCAGACCAACACTAACCTTCTCCTCATGCGAGGTGGGGTGCGGCGCCACATGGGGGGAGGTGGGGGCATTCTGCGTGGGGGTGACTGTCTGCGAGGGGGAGGGCGTATCCTTGGAGCCAGAATGGCGGAGGTGGTGATCTCCTGACCATCAATCTGACCTGGGAACAGAGGAAAGACAGAAACACGCACAAACCTCAACGTCATACTAGAAGCATCTCTGTTAAAATGTCCACGTATCTAAACTCCAGGACATTCAGAGATTTCAGACTGACACAAAGCAGGACAAGGGGTTTAACTCCAAGCCAATAGTCCAACATAAAGGCTCTGAACTGTCTTCCAGAGATGATACATTGGCGACGTAGCGTTGGCGTAACGAACTAACCCCATCATTGTAGGTTTTTAGCTGCTCCACTGGAAGCACAAGCACAAGCCACTTTAAGCGTTTACCCTTCGTGAGTCACACATCGACTGGGAGAAAATGAAAAAGCCTCTCACAGCTAATCTTCAGTCACGTGCAACCAGTGTAACAGCCAGGTTTCAATGAGAGTGTATTACTTGCAGCTCACACGCAACAAAAAGTATGTACCAGGTCTGTTATTGTTACAGTCTACAAGGTCGTGTTCAGTAGGCACAAAACGACGGAAACTATCTGAACTGGTCCAATAAGAATCGCTCGTTTTCATTCCCCGTTGCAAAACGTCCTACTACGGTGTGGCCTAATGAACATGCCCTCATACCGCCATCCATGTGTTTCAGGGCCTTCTGGGCCTCCTCTGGAGTCTCGTATTCCACGTAGGCGTAGCCCCGGGACAGGTGTGGGTGGAGCCTCTCCACTGGCATGTCAATCATCTTGATCTTGCCATAGGTGGCAAAGATCTCCTGGATGTGGTCCTGTTCAACAGAAGACAAAAATGACTTCAACATGTTGATCTCTGATGGCCTGGTCTCCACTTACATTTCATTAAAAGAGAAGTACCGGTACATATTTACTTTAAAGCGCAATATGTAGAAATCACTCTGCTATACATGGATGCAAAAATTCTAAAATGTTCGACTAATTTCAGTCTGTGACGAACAAGCAATGTAGGCTATAGTGCAGAGAATCATTGTACCATCTAAACCGCTGTGAAATATATTTTCAATAACCCCCCCAAAAAATATATATATATATATATATATATATACACACACAGTACCAGTCAAAAGTTTGGACACACCTACTCATTCCAAGGTTTGTCTTTATTTTTTTACATTGTAGAATAATAGTGAAGACATCAAAACTATTAAATAACACATATGGAATCATGTAGTAACCAAAAAAATAGTTAAACAAATCAAAATATATTTTATATTTGAGATTCTTCAAAGTAGCCACCCTTTGCCTTGATGACAGCTTTGCACACTCTTGGTATTCTCTCAAACAGCTTCATGAGGTAGTCACCTGGAATGCATTTCAATTAACAGGTGTGCCTTGTTAAAAGTACATTTGTGGAATTTATTTCCTTCTTAATGCATTTGAGCCAATAAGTTGTGTTGTGACAAGGTAGGGGGGTATACAGAAGATAGCCCTATTTGGTAATAGACCAAGTCCATATTGTGTCAAGAACAGCTCAAATAAGCAAAGAGAAATGACAGTCCATCATTACTTTATGACATGAAGGTTAGTCAATCCAGAACATTTCAAGAACTTTGAAAGTTTCTTCAAGTGCAGTTGCAAAAACCATCAAGCGCTATGATGAAACTGGCTCTCATGAGGACCGCCACAGGAATGGAAGACCCAGAGTTACCTCTGCTGCAGATGATAAGTTAATTAGAGTTACCAGCCTCAGAAATTGCAGCCCAAATAAATGGTTCACAGAGTTCAAGTAACAGACACATCTCAACATCAACTGTTCAGAGGAGACTGTGAATCAGGCCTTCATGGTCGAATTGCTGCAAAGAAACCACTACTAAAGGACATCAATAAGAAGGGACTTGCTTGGGCCAAGAAACAAGAGTAATGGACATTAGACCGGTGGAAATGTGTCCTTTGGTCTGATGAGTCCATATTTGAGATTTTTGGTTCCAACCGCCGTGTCTTTGTGAGACGCAGAGTAGGTGACCGGATGATCTCCGCATGTGTGGTTCCCACCGTGAAGCATGGAGGAGGTGGTGTGATTATGCTTTGCTGGTGACACTGATATATTTAGAATTCAAGGCACACTTAACCAGCATGGCTACCACAGCATTCTGCAGCGATATGCCATCCCATCTGGTTTGCGCTTATCATTTGTTTTTCAACAGGACAACGACCCAAAACACACCTCCAGGCTGTTTAAGGGCTATTTAACCAAGAAGAAGAGCGATGGTCCTGCATCAGATGACCTGGCCTCCACAATCACTCGACCTCAACCCAATTGAGATGGTTTGGGATACGTTGGACCGCAGAGTGAAGGAAAAGCAGCCAATAAGTGTGGGAACTGCTTCAAGACAGTTGGAAAAGCATTCCTCATGAAGCTGGTTGGGAGAATGCCAAAAGTGTGCAAAGCTCTCATCAACGCAAAGGGTGGCTACTTTGAAGAATCTAAAATCTATTTTGATTTGTTTTCAACACTTTTTTGGTTATTACATGATTCCATATGTGTTATTTATAGTTTTAATGTCTTCTATTATTCTACAATGTAGAAAAATAAAAAATAAAAAAAATAGTAAAAATAAAGAAAAACCCTTAAATTAGTAGGTGTGTCCAAACTTTTGACTGGTGATAGATAGATACATAGAGAGATAGATAGAGAGATCTTTATTTATCCATTGTACAACAGGAATATGTATTTGTACAGCCACAGTACCTAAGACCCTAAAAACACGTAATTATCTTATTTTGTCAGAGAACATGCTGTAGGCCAACAAACGATTGGTGCTTCAGAATTTGCTTTAGGCCAGGTAATATGTTAACTTCAGAACTGCCTTCTCCCGGATATCTTCAAAGAAAACACAACTGTTACTAACCGCTAACACTGTGCTGCTCCCAGCCTGTTATGTCAATTGTGTGTCAGAGGGTTGGGTACTGTGGCAGTAAAAACACACATTTCCATTGAACAATAAATAAAGATCTATTTGATAATATATTTTTAACCTCCTTATGAATGATAAATGTGTTATGAAAGTTGTTATTAATGACTGACTGCAACACTCATAAAGGTGTTATGAAGGTTGTTATTAATGACTGCAATACTCATAAAGGTGTTATGAAGGTTGTTATTAATGATTGACTGCAACACTCATAAGGGGGTTATGAATATCCTTGTGTATTATACCACCTTCAAGTAAAGTGTAAAATATAATTCAATTAACATAGAAAAATTCCAGTTGTTGAATTTGGGGTTAATTAGACTTGCACACCAACTGTAGTAAGCCCAGAAACACAGCTAGGATGAACCGTGTCGTGTAGTCCCCTCACCTTGGTCACATTTCTGGTCAGTCTTCCTAAGTGAACTTTGGTGGGCTTGGGGCTCGGGCTCCTTCTCCTTCGCTCCTTGTCGTCTCCCTTCTTCTGTGTTTTGGACCTGAAGCACAAAGGACAGTCCTTACAAAACCATGAGAGTTTACCATGTGACAAAACACTGTTTTAAAGGGCGACAAACTTGTAGTTTCCCCCACAACTGAACCATTTTGATCATGATAAACGGCATTCTCAACCAGACCTGGGTTCAAATAGTATTTGACATTAACAAATACTTTGAATGTGTGCCACTGGTTTCATTGTCCTAGATAAATAAAAAAAATTGGACGATTTCAAATACTATGTGAACCCTGGTAAGGTCCCGATGAGCAGACACTATTTAGGAGCACAATCACAATGTATCAGCTAGCACTCACGCGGAGCGGGAGCGGCGGCGGTTGTCGTGGCGGCGGCGGCCGGGGCCGGGCGACCCGGAGGAACTTGATGAGCTGGAGGAGCTGGACCGGGAGGACCCAGAGCGGCTGGTGCCAGAGGAACTGGAGCCGCTGGAGGAACCAGAGCTGGAGCCGGAGCTGCTGCTGGAGCTGGAACGAGCCCATGGGTAGTAAGATACACATTCACAAATAGGCCAGTGACAACAGTTGTGTTCATTAGGAAAGAAATGGAAGGAAACTGGGCAAAACAGGGAGGTACCATCCAAAATTCTTGTCCAATTAACCTCTTGGCCCCCTTGGGAACATAGGGCGTTCCAGCAACTATGGTGGCAGTGTAACAAGGCCAGCTCAGTTTAGCGCGGTTTGTCTCAGCAGTGTGAAAAGCCCTAGCTAGTGTGTCCTAAAGCACTGTTGTGAGGTGGTTAATAAAGACCATACAGAGTCTGAAAGAGCAAGGGGGGCATCTCACCTGCTGCTGCTCCCAGTGGAAGCACTGCGTCGTTTGTGGCCCTTCTCCCTGCCTCTCTCCTTGTCCCCCCCTTCCTTAGTGGCAGTCTTCTCTTTTCCCCTGTCCTTTGACTTTTCCTCCTCCTTACGCTTTGTGGGTGACGGTGCCCTAAGTAAGAGAAAAAAGACGTCAATTAAGTTAGTTAGATGCAATGAAAAAGCCAATAAATACATGATAAATGCTGCTAACTTGCTAATACGTTACATGAAAACATGCGCCATGGGCAGTTGCAGTATAACAAACAGTCTGTTATTCACTCATCACCAATAAACTACCTAGCTAGCTCTCCAACGTTGGTTAAATACAATGGTGATTTAGCTAGCGTTAGTTAAATAATCTGAATGTAGGGCCATCTAGATAACCAAGCAGCTAAGAGAACTACCTAGTATGGACATAAACTAGCTCGTGCAGTGTGCAAGAAAGTGTAGACACAGTATTAGTAAGATAGCTAGCGAACAGCATTATTATTCGGTTCTTGATCTTCAAACATTAGCTAACTGTTTATATGTTGCATTTATGTGACCGCCATTACCTTCCTCCTTTCATAGAACAAGCAAGGCCAGAAACGATAGCTAGTTAGGAACGTTGTGACCTGCTCTGTTTATGTAGCTCAAGCATTAAAATGCATCTACTGTAATGGCAAAATGGTAAACATTCAGAAGATCATAAAATGGCATAGAAATACTTATATAAACCCAGAATACGTACATTTCGTTCGAGTCGGATGCAGCCGGCTCAACCACTCGTTTATCCGTGCTAAATCTGTCGCGTAATAATGACGTAGTCGCCTAAATGACGTTTTCCACTTTTTCTCTTTTGTCAACATTCATATGAAAATCTTTAGCTTGCTATCAACCCTCGACCACTGGTTCTCGACCTTTGGTTCTACCAGTAAGGTTAGCTTATAGTTACTCGTTAAAAATGTTTGTTTTCCTCTAGCGATTTAGCTTGCACACTAAATGAGACATTTTCAAGTGAACTGGAAACGTGCAGTATTGTAAAGAAGGTGAGTTGGCACCACGATCAAAGATTCTTAGCTAGAACCAGCTCACGGTAGTTAGTTAGCTATGTAGATAAAATCCTTTCCTTTCTTCAACATTAGGTTAGGGCCGTTAGGCTATGTGTCCACATTGTGGGACAGGTTTGATGCTATCTAGCTAAAATATTTACTAGCTAGACAGTGGACAGTACACAGTGTCCAAACATCCGAACGTTGATGCTAGACTGCTGGTACCGGTCGAGTAATAAAAATAGACCACGCTACGGCTTCCAAGCTTAGCTCAGGTGGAAGTCTGTGACAGAGGCTAGATACACTGCCAGCCGTGTTCTATTGGCTTACGTATTCTGTTTATTTAGCTTATTAAATCTAACTAATAATTTATGTCTATTGACAAAAATAATCAGTCAATTTTGCCTGGAGTCCTTCACAAGTTAAATAGCTTTTAATGTTCGCTATCTCTGTGAGGTTTCAGGTGAAGAAGATTCTGTGATAGAAATGGTGCCATCTGTGTGATTTCTGATCAGTTTAACAACAATAGCGTAATATATTTATGTGTTTGAAAGTCTAATTCCAAATGCCCTATTTACTACAGTCAGTAGTGAATTCTCTGTCTCTCAACAGATAGAAGTAGCCTAAGTCCCGATTGGACAAGGGCTCTTGTGGAGTGGAGCAGCCTGGAGTGAGTGACCAACCATGGGCCGTCTGGATGATGCTGCCAAGCGCAAGGTGGTGGAGCTGCGGCAGGCGGGCCTGAGCTTCCGCAAGATCAAGGCGGTGCTGGAGCTGGAGAACATCCGGGTGTCTGCCCAGGCCATCTACCTGTACCTCAAGGAGTTCCAGAGGAAGAAGGTCCAGAGGGGTGGTGGAAGTGCTGCAGCCCCAGACCCGCAGACCACACCTGGGGTTGGGGCTGGGGCAGAGAGAGGAGATGGTGGAAGGCGGGAGGGCTGGAACGACCAGCAGATAAGGAATCTACTGCGGGAGGCATCACGCCACGCAGGCTATGTTGCGGCGTCTGAGTTCGCCAAGCAGGGTCCTGGCTCCACTCCTCCTGAGGTCAGGGGTCAGGGGCCGTCTGGGACAGGAGGCGAAGGCGCCAGTAGAGGACAGAGCAACAGGACAGAGAAACAGGAGGAAGGGGACAAGAAGGAGGAAGATGAGGATAAGGACATCCAGATTGTCAGTGTCACATCGTTGGCTCAGAACTCTCAACAGAGGGGTCTTCCACCCGCGACGGCAGCGGCTGTGACTGTGACAGGGGCCTACATGCGTAAGAGAGCCACGCCCTCGCCAGCTACTAACCCCATACTGGCAGCACGCAAAAGGCTTCTGGATAAGGCTTTGTCTCATAGAGCAAAGGTAGGCACGTCTCATAGTCGTGTGATTCACTAAGACCAAAAAGTAATTCAGCAAAAAATGATTTTAATTTAATAAAATTTGCTCCCAAATATGCCAACAAATAAACAGAGACATGTGATAGTGTGTCAATGTAATTGAGGTATGAAGTTATTATGGTATTGTCAAATATAGTATCGGTTTGGGCTTACTGTCATTTTGCAGTGTACAAATTAATATAATTAGGCGTCTGTTCCAGCCCCCCGACATTCTCTCAGACAAAAGTACAGCACATTGAGTTCATCAACGAGCCTAGGCATTTATGCGCTCTGCACAATTAGCCTGGGGATAGCCTCGGAAGCCCTTATACTACAAAGCATGATCAATGAGTTAGCCAGCTAACTTTGATAAACAACCAGAAATAACTACTGATTTTCTGATTCATTAAGAAATCTAAATGTAGATATGTGTTTTTGGTTGTTGAGTCAATTAGACCATGCCCATTTCAAGCTTATCTTTCTAAACAAATTATGTTATTTCAAAATATTTAGGAAAGTTAGCTGGCTAAGTCATTAGTCCTGCTTTGTAGTATACCTCTCAGGCTTCTCTCATTCTGTTTGAAGCCTGGGGAAGATTTCTCGTAAGGGAAGACGATAAATAAAAGGGCTGTAGTATGGTGGAGTCTAGATGCTTGTGTACAATCTTTCAGAACAGTGTAATTTACATAAAAATCCAGAACCTGTTTTGCTAACATTCCACTCCTTGTACTCCGTGTTAGTTAGTTTTTTCTTGTTTTGCATGACAAGGAGTGGCAAGGAGTAGAATTGTACCAGAAACAGACTGGTAACCAGGCTATAATTTACAATCCTTTTTAAATGTTTCAGTAAAAAAAATTGCATTTCTTGTTGGACATGTTCAGATAGTACCCCCACGCGGTACACTGTTTCAAAATGTTTTCCACTTTCTGAACACAATCCTGGTATGAAATAAATGATCATATGAGAGGTGTTATTACTGTGATGATCATGTAATTTCTAGGCTTTGAATGGATGCATTTTTCCCCCAGATAAGAGATTCTTCTTATCAGTCCTACCAGCAGGTAGCAGCTTTGTTGAGAAGAGAACAGTCTAATGCTCCTGGTTCTGATGTCCAGAGACCTGTGCCAGCAGATCAACCACAGTCCTATGACCCAGTCGCTCAGAGGCTTACTCAAGCGGTGAGTACAAGGCGAACGAAACTCAAACCGTAATATACACAATTATTTCTCTTTAAGTTGTCTATTGAAATGAACAACGTTACCAAAGTTTAACTGTGGTACATATTGCAATCAAACAAAAGGTTGAACAAACACTCGGAGCATGCTATGTTTCGATCGGTTTTCCTCAGGCAATGCAGTTCCTCCAACATGTGGCATGCTCTGAGTGTTTGTTCCTTTTTGTTTGAATTCTGTTCATTTCTTGGAAAAGGTACCACAGTTAAACTGTTTTGTTACAGGATATGAGTAGGGAAGATCGGGGACAACAGTAACACATTTGAGTTGTTTTAAAAACGTATTTATTTAACACTGTTTGTTTTAGAGATTTCAAAATTTCACATGAACAACTTACATTTATAATAATAATAATAATAATCTGCTAACTAAAAGTAGGCTACAGTTACAATTCTGGCTTAGACCCAAAGTCTGAAAAAGTCCTAATGTTACAATAACCCCAATAGCAGGGACAGTTGTAACCCTGTCTTTAATGGTAAAACATTAGGGGTAATTCAACAATGGTATGATTTAAAACTGATATTTGGATGAAAATAAAATAAATTGGCGAAAAAATAAGTTATCTTTTAGGTATGTCATATGGCCCAGAAACTGAATTAGCGTTGAAAAATATTTTTGGGGGCCTTTTAATTTTTTTTCAAAGGTATTATCTTAGTTGCAAATCAAATCAAATAATATCTAACAATTTCACAACATATACCCACAAATCTAGTAAGGAATGGAATTTAAGAATATATACATATATGGACAAGCAATGACAGAGCGGCATGGACTAAGATACAGTAGAATATTATAGAATAGAATGCAGTATATACATATGAGATGAGTAGTGCAAGATATGTAAACATTATTAAAGTGACTAGTGTTCCATTTCTTAAAGTGGCCAGTGATTTCAATAGGCAGCAGCAGCCTCTAATGTGCTAGTGATGGCTATTTAACAGTCTGATGGCCTTGAGATAGAAGCTGTTTTTCATTCTCTCGGTCCCAGCTTTGATGCACCTGTACTGACCTCTCCTTCTGGATGAAAGCGAGGTGAACAGGCAGTGGCTCGGATGGTTGATGATCTTTTTGGCCTTCCTGTGACATTGGGTGCTGTAGGTGTCTTGGAGGGCAGGTAGTTTGCCCCCGATAATGCGTTCGGCAGACCGCACCACCCTCTGGAGAGCCCTGCGTTTGCGGGCGGTGCAGTTGCCGTACCAGGCGGTGATACAGCCCGACAGGATGCTCTCAATTGTGCATCTGTAAAAGTTTGTGAGGGTTTTAGGTGCCAAGCCAAATTTCTTCAGCCTCCTGAGGTTGAAGAGGCTCTGTTGCGCCTTCTTCACCACATTATCTGTGTGGGTGGACCATTTCAGTTTGTCAGTGATGTGTACACCAAGGAACTTGAAGCTTTCCACCTTCTCCACTGCGGTCCCGTTGATGTGGATAGGGGGGTCCACGATCATCTCCTTTGTTTTGTTGACGTTGAGTGAGAGGTTATTTTCCTGGCACCACACTCCCAGAGCCCTCACCTCCTCCCTGTAGGCGGTCTCGTCATTGTTGGTAATCAAGCCTACTACTGTTGTGTCGTCTGCAAACTTGATGATTGAGTTGGAGGTGTGCTTGGCCACGCAGTCATGGGTGAACAGGGGGCTGAGCACGCACCCTTGTGGGGCCCCAGTGTTGAGGATCAGCGAAGTGGAGATGTTGTTTCCTACCTTCAACACCTGGGGGCGGCCCGTCAGGAAGTCCAGGACCCAGTTGCACAGGGCGGGGTTCAGACCCAGGGGCTCGAGCTTAATGATGAGCTTGGAGGGTACTATGGTGTTGAATGCTGAGCTATAGTCAATTAATTCTTACATAGGTATTCCTCCTGGGATAGGGCAGTGTGCAGTGTGATGGCGATTGCATCGTCTGTGGATCTTTTGGGTCTAGGGTGACAGGTAAGGCAGAGGTGATATGATCCTTGACTAGTCTCTCAAAGCACTTCATGATGACAGAGGTGAGTGCTACAGGGCGATAGTCATTTAGTTCAGTTACCTTTGCTTTCTTGGGTACAGGAACAATGGTGGCCATCTTGAAGCATGTGGGAACAGCAGACTGGGAAAGGGAGAGATTGAATATGTCTGTAAACACACCAACCAGCTGGTCTGCGCATGCTCTGAGGACGCGGCTAGGGATGCCGTCTGAGCCGGCAGCCTTGTGGGGGTTAACATGCTTAAATGTCTTACTCACGTCGGGCACTGTGAAGGAGAGACCAAAGTCCTTGCTCATGGGCCTCGTCGGTGGCACTGTGTTATCCTCAAAGCGGGCGAAGAAGGTGTTTAGCTTGTCTGGAAGCGAGACGTCGGTGTCAGCGACGTGGCTGGTTTTCCTT
Organism: Coregonus lavaretus; assembly: GCF_964263955.1. Classification (NCBI taxonomy): domain Eukaryota; kingdom Metazoa; phylum Chordata; class Actinopteri; order Salmoniformes; family Salmonidae; genus Coregonus; species Coregonus lavaretus. The sequence goes on along the minus strand of NC_140015.1, from coordinate 33,905,532 downwards.
TTGCAGTCCGTGATTGTCTGTAGACCCTGCCACATACGTCTCGTGTCTGAGCCGTTGAATTGCGACTCCACTTTGTCTCTATACTGATGTTTTGCCAGTTTAATTGCCTTGCGGAGTGAGTAGCTACACTGTTTGTATTCTGCCATATTCCCAGTCACCTTGCCATGGTTAAATGCGGTGGTTCGCGCTTTCAGTTTTGTGCGAATGCTGCCATCTATCCACGGTTTCTGGTTAGGGTAGGTTTTAATAGTCACAGTTGGCACAACATCACCTATACACTTCCTGATAAACTCAGTCACCGTTTCAGTGTATTCGTCAAAATTATTTTCACAAGGTACCCGGAAAATATCCCAGTCCGCATGATCAAAACAATCTTGAAGTGTGGATTCCGATTGGTCAGACCAGCATTGAATAGTCCTTAGCACGGGTACTTCCTGTTTGAGTTTCTGCCTATAGGAAGGGAGGAGCAAAATGGAGTTGTGGTCAGATTTGCCAAAAGGAGGGCGGGGGAGGGCCTTATAACCATCCCGGAAGTTCGAATAGCAATGGTCGAGGATTTTAGCAGCGCGAGTACAACAGTCGATATGTTGATATGTACCCCCCTGTATATATAGCCTCCCTACTGTCACTTTATTTTACTTCTGCTCTTTTTTTCTCAACACTTTTTTTGTTGTTGTTTTATTCTTACTTTTTTTGTTTAAAATAAATGCACTGTTGGTTAAGGGCTGTAAGTAAGCATTTCACTGTAATGTCTGCACCTGTTGTATTCGGCGCATGTGACCAATAAAATTTGATTTGATTTGATTTGATAGAACTTCGGCAGCCTAGTCCTCAAATTTGCTTTGTAAAAATCCCCGGCTACAATAAATGCAGCCTCAGGATATGTGGTTTCCAGTTTGCAAAAACTCCAGTGAAGTTCTTTGAGGGCCGTCGTGGATGATGTAAAGTTGATGTAAAGAAGTGAAATTTGATATAAATATGTGAATGTGTCTAAATGCTACATCATTTTAGGTAAAGGGGTAAGTTGTACCAATGAGTTACAACAACTAACCCCAATCATAGGAGTCTTATGAGAAAATACAACAATAATTATTGTCATCAACTAGACTAATCAAAAGGCCTTCTCTTACTGATAAAAATAATATATGTGTCGATACATGGAGAATGTTCCTAAGGTCAATCAAAATAGAGGCGGCAAAAATATATTTTAAAAAATGGCCTCAAAACAATGTTTTGTCAATAAAACCAAAGATTGATGGATACCATTTTTATTTATTTATTCAACTTCATAGTCATGTAAAGACTAACCAATCATTGGCACATTGAACAGCTTTCTAAGTAGGTTTTAATTTGATATATTTAGCCTGTTACAACTGATCCATGTTACAATTGACTTATACTCTGCAGAGGAATTTGGACGGCCAGCCAGGAGCCAGTGATCCCAGACAGATGTTCCAGCAGAGGGTCGGTGGCGTTTCCGTCCGCTCCCCGCACCCTGCTCCTCCCCGTGTGGGCATCCGGCTCCCCAACCCCCCACCACCACCCACCTCCCAGGGTAGTAGCCCTGTCATCCGCCTCCAAAGCCCTGGGAGCCAGGGCATGAACCAGGGCCTTCTCAGGAGAGACAGGAACCCCAGCCCTCAGCAGGCAGCTCACCAGGAGGCTGGAGGGAGATGCGGTGGAGGGGGTGGTGGAGGTGGGGGTCTCCAGGAGCAGGTCCAAACCCTGGGCTCTGAGATCCACAGTCTGGGCCTGGCGGTGCGCATGCTGGTGGAGCAGCAGTACCGGCTGGAGAGGGAGCAGGTCCAGCAGACCCATGTCCAGAGGCAGATTCTCAGCACCCTGCAGACCCTGGCCTCCAGACTGGAGGCACCCTGTACCAGCCTCCAGCAGCAACGACAGCATCCCAAAACTCCCCCACCCCCGGTCTTACCTGCCTCAGGCTCTGCCTCTGCCTCCTACAGCCAGGACACGTTCCCCTTCAGCCAAGGAGGGTATGCCCAGTGCAGCCAGGCCCAGCCCAGCTACAACGGGATGGACAGCTCCAGTCTGGAGACCATAGAGGCCTTCAAACTGTCCGGACTCAGCCCCAACGGCTTCCAGACGTGCAGCAGCAGTACCACCGATAGCCTCCCGCTCACTCACACCCCGACACACACACAGCCTTACACGTCATCCTACACACAGCAGCCACACACTCAAACACACATGCCCTCATGCACACAGTCTTACGCCACCACATACACGCAGTCGCACACGCAGTCCTATAGAGGAACAGACATTACAGACTATCCCAGCACCAGCACAGAGGGGGCTCTCCAGGACTGCATGGCCCCCACCCAGGCCTCTGTTGACCTGGACTCAGACATCACAGTCTCCCCACAGGAAACCCAGCTCAACATCATTAAAGTGGAGGCACTCTAAGGCTTTAGTTCGCTCATATCCAGAGCTTATAGGGACAGTTTCCTGGACACAGATTAAGCCTAGTCCTAGACTTAAAAGCATATTCAATGTATAATGGAAATTCTGGAAAAGGTTCTTTTTAGTCCAGAACTATGCTTTAATCGGTGTCTGGGAAACCAACCCCGTAGGGTTCAGTTCCATAGTTTAATCCAAAGTTGCTTCTGCTCGGTTCACATTTGTACATTTGATTATCCACTACCTCTCCTTTAGCCAAATGTTTCCGTACATGTTATGTCTTGGGTTTTTTAAAGGGATATTTTTAGCATGGGTCATAATTTTTTAACTGTGATATCCCAATCTCCATAGAAAATAATGCCACTTCATTGTCCATTCTGAAAGGGACATTAGTCCTCGAGCCTATCTACCATTTTTACATGAAACACTTTCTATTATCAAATCCCAAAGAGCAACACAGAAGCAATTATTTTCATTTGAACAATAATGCAATTTGATTATGTTGCCATCAGTCTTTACAGTACATAAAACTCTTCACCAATGCAACATCTCTGCTTCCTTCTGCTAGATCAGCCTTAAAGTGCAGAATGTCCTGTCTGTGTACAGAACTAAAGCTACTTGAATAAATTGCTACATAATATCCAACATGAGTCTTCATCTTGTTTATAAGTTAGGAAGTTATTTTGGTTGAAATATTTATGTCAGTGTTAAAGTGGAACTGGCAGCGTTTTAACTACTTTGTAGATATGAAACAAACAGACAATCATAATATCAGTCAAAAAGATCAAATTCCCAGTGTATGCTTCAAAACCAACTTAATAAAACGTTTTAAAAATAGGTTCTATTTGACTCAAAAATCCATGACCTACAGTAAGATATTGTTGACAGAATATATGGATGCAGTTCAATGCATAATTAATATAATTCACCAATACATTTCTTGGTAGTCCAAAAAATATTGTTATCAGGTTGTAAATCACAGCTGGCCTGGTATATAGTTTGCTGCCGCCACCCATTCCGGATGCACCGTTTCAGTTTCAATGACTCAATATTTTGAACAAAAACGGACGACTACAACTAAGGCTGGGAATGTCAATACAATCAAACTAGCAAGGGCAATGATCACAAGTCAGTCATAACGTGGCTAATAGGCTAGCGTACATGTGTCAAACAAGGCCCGCGGGCCTAATAGGACACACACAAGCGAGTCTAAATGAGTCAAGAGTTGAGTCATTTACTTTATTCAATTACAGCCTGATGCGCAGCCAAGGGAAAGTGTATAGACACATGCCATTGTCCTACCAAACTACTAAAATGTTGCAGTCTGGCTTCGGTTTTTAAAGCTTGACAATGAATAACCAAAAAACAAAACCTGCAACAAAACACAATGCAAAATAGAAACATGTAGGCTTATTACAGCAACATTTGAGCAGTAACCTAGGTTGGCTACTCAACTACAATATACAGTATTTTGAGTGCACCATTGAGCAATGCTGCATTCAACTGCATAGGTGATCCATGTAGTGCAAAAAAATGTAAAACATGTTTTAAGTTTAAATGTTACAACAACCCATAAAGTTGTTGTTATTTGGAGTTAAATACTTTTTGATTATGGTTGCAGCATGTTATGCACATCTCTGCAAGCATAGCAGCAAAGGCTGGACAAACATTATTTATCTCTGGTTTTAATATGTTAAAATGCGACAACATTATGTACATAAGTGGACATTATAAAGGGCCATATTTATCCTAATAAAACAATGGGCCGTTTGGGTCGCAGTTGCACGTAAAAAAACAAATAGGCTATGTCTGGTCCGCGAATTCGTTTTTTCCCCCTCTATATGCACTGATGGAATTTGACAACCCTGGGCTAGCGTATCTAATTATGTAACTAGCTACTTATTTAGCAAGCTAAAAACACAGAGCCAACGCTAGCTAGCTGCTGGGAGGATGTCATGTCATTGGAGGAGTGGGTGAGTGACCGACATTTACCCCTCATATCGTTTTTCGTTGGCCACAGCTAGAGATGCTGCCGGTGTCATTTGGTACGCGTTCCATTGGAAATGAATCTACTAGCTATGCTGAACTTGAACAAATGTATTTGGCATCGATCAAATGGGTCGGCAGGCAGGCAAGTTCCCATTCAGTTGTCAAAACGTGGGTTGGGACATGCATGCATTGGCAGGCAAGCAAGCTGCAGAAGGACGAGCAGGCTACTATTCCCCATATTTTATCAGTCAAATTTTGACGGCCAACTAGCTGAAATGGTTTGAGAGGGTTTATTACATTTTACATTTTAGTCATTTAGCAGACGCTCTTATACAGAGCGACTTACAGTTTTAGTGAGTGCATACATTTTTCATACTACATGACCAAAAGTATGTGGACACCTGCTCGTCGAACATCTCATTCCAAAATCATGGGCATTAATATGGAGTTGGTGCCCCCTTTGCTGCTATAATCAAACTATAATATAATATTTATCAAACGTTCCCTTGTTAGATTTGAGCTCATCTTGCTGTGGCTAGCATTAGTTGTTGATGTGCATAGGTAACTGAGGGAGAAAGAGCCTACCTTGTCATGGTTGTTTGATCAATAGGATTGTGAAGTTCCCAAATGTAAGAGGACTCCCGTGGTGGTATTTACATATTTGCATAAATCCATTCACGTGGCTTTTGGCGAATGGGTTCTAATGATCTAAAGTCGCGCTGTTGCTAGTGCTACTGCCTGTAAATACACAGTCCAGTTCAAAGTGAATGTTGGCTGGCCCTTGTGGCAACTGGCTTATTTGCATATAGGCCTACTGTAGCTTTGATTGGCTATGGTGCACCTGTCTGTGTAGACTCCAGTCCTGGACAGGACAGATGTTTTAATTAGGTTTTATAAACTGGGTGGTTCGAGCCCTGAATGTCGATTGGCTGACAGCCGTGGTATATCAGACAATATACCACGGTTATGACAAAACAGTTATTTGTATTGCTCTAATTACGTTGATAACCCGTTTATAATAGCAATAAGGCTCCTTGGGGTTTGTGGTATATAGCCAACATACCACGGCTAAGGGCTGTATCCAGGCACTCCGCGTTGTGTCATGCAGTTGTGTCATGCAGAATTGGGCTGCCTGTGTAAATGCAGTCTCCTTCAATAACTGGTACCGCTCATGGAGGGAAAGTAGGCAGCCGAACTTCCACTCCTGCTGGAGCTAGCTAGCTAGTTAGTGGTTAGTGTTAGCCATATTCCCTAGCTAGAACAAATAACTAAGTATGCTTGCTAGTCATATAAAAACATGCCCACAAGGTTGCATACTCAGTAGTGTCAACTACTGATAACATTAGCTAGATAACTGATTGACTTTGCTTAGCAACAGCTGTCCAGTCCCAGACAAGGCAGGACAGCAAGCAAAAAAATAAACATTCTGTACATACATAATAGCAGTGCTTTGTATCAATCAATTACATTGTCGGAATATATAGCAGTCAAATTCAACCAAAACCATTAAGGGACGGATCTCTCATCTCAGACCTGGCTCACAGCACAGCGGGTGAGGTAACCTATTTCAGCATGTTTGTCTAAAGTGGAGCATTTGTTTTAAGTCATGTATAATATACATTAGGCCCAGACTCTGAACCCCACGGCCGGTGTCAGGTCCAGATCATCCTCTGTTACTCCAGGAGGAGGAGTGAAACTAAAGTGCTGCAGGAGGGAGGTGAAGAAGAGGAAGAGCTCCATCCTGGCCAGACCCTCCCCCTGACACACCCTACGACCTGGAAGAAGATAACATCAAACCAAATCAAATTGTATTTGTCACATACACGTGTTTAGCAGATGTTATAGCGGGTGTAGCGAAATGCTTGTGCTTCTAGCTCCGACAGTGCAGTAATATCTAACAAGTAATATCTAACAATTTCACAACTTATACCTAATACACACAAAACTAGTAAGGAATGGAATTTAAGAAAATATACATATATGGACAAGCAATGACAGAGCGGCATGGACTAAGATACATTAGAATTTTATAGAATAGAATGCAGTATATACATATGTGATGCATAGTGCAAGATATGTAAACATTATGAAAGTGACTAGTGTTCCATTTCTTAAAGTGGCCAGGGATTTCAATAGGCAGCAGCAGCCTCTAATGTGCTAGTGATGGCTATTTAACAGTCTGATGGCCTTGAGATATAAGCTGTTTTTCATTCTCTCGGTCCCAGCTTTGATGCACCTGTACTGACCTCGCCTTCTGGATGATAGCGGGGTGAACAGGCAGTGGCTCGGGTGGTTGATGTCCTTGATGATCTTTTTGGCCTTCCTGTGACATCGGGTGCTGTAGGTGTCTTGGAGGGCGGGTAGTTTGCCCCCGATAATGTGTTCGGCAGACCGCACCACCCTCTGGAGAGCCCTGCGGTTGCGGGCGGTGCAGTTGCCGTACCAGGTGGTGATACAGCCCGACAGGATGCTCTCAATTGTGCATCTGTAAAAGTTTGTGAGGGTTTTAGGTGCCAAGCCAAATTTCTTCAGCCTTCTGAGGTTGAAGAGGGTCTGTTGCGCCTTCTTCACCACACTCTGCGTGGGTGGACCATTTCAGTTTGTCGCTGATGTGTACGCCAAGGAACTTGAAGATTTCCACCTTCTCCACTGCGGTACCGTCGATGTGGATAGGTGGGTGCACCCTCTGTTGTTTCCTGAAGGTTATTTTCCTGGCACCACACTCCCAGAGCCCTCACCTCCTCCCTGTAGGCGGTCTCGTCATTGTTGGTAATCAAGCCTACTACTGTTGTGTCGTCTGCAAACTTGATGATTGAGTTGGAGACGTGCTTGGCCACGCAGTCATGGGTGAACAGGGAGTACAGGAGGGGGCTGAGCACGCACCCTTGTGGGGCCCCAGTGTTGAGGATCAGCGAAGTGGAGATGTTGTTTCCTACCTTGACCACCTGGGGACGGCCCGTCAGGAAGTCCAGGACCCAGTTGCACAGGGCTGTGTTCAGATCCAGGGCCTCGAGCTTGATGATGAGCTTGGAGGGTACTATGGTGTTGAATGCTGAGCTATAGTCAATGAACAGCATTCTTACATGAGGAAGACAACATGAGGACAATACATCTACACCTATTGGTTCCTATAGTTGACAAATATCAATACTGTCATCAATATAGCTTCCATCCCCTCAACTCTCTCTGGGCCAAAGCAGTGAGCACCATAGAAGGATATCTGATTTAGTTCATTGCTGAATAGTGTCAATAAAGAAACAAAACAGTTGAACTCACCTGCAGAGAAGGGCATGAAGGCATCCCATCAACGAATCAACCTTCCTCATCCGTGGTCCTCTGTAGCTCAATTGGTAGAGCATGGCGCTTGTAACGCCAGGGTAGTGGGTTCGATCCCCGGGACCACCCATACGTAAAAATGTATGCACACATGACTGTAAGTCGCTTTGGATAAAAGCATCTGCTAAGTGGCATATTATTATTATTATTATTATTATTATTATTATCCAGAAAGTGTGTGGGGTTAAAGGTGTGTGGGCTCTCCCATTGCACCAGAAGCGTCCCCTTCTTGATGAAATATCCCTGGAAGGTGATGTCTCGGCTGGTGGTGTGAAGGATGGCCATGGGTGCAATGTTGGCCAGTCTCTGGATCTCATGGATCACTGCATCAGTGTAGGGCAGGTTCTTCCTGTCCTCTACCAAGGGCTGATGACTTCCTATGAGCCTGTTGATGTTTTCCTGCACCCGGTCTGTAAATTAAAGAAAGAGGGAGGTACAAAGTTAATATAAAATCTGAATGATCTTTACCCTGGATCTGTTACCTTGGCTGCAATTCAAAGACCTGTGGTTCAAGTGGTAAATGTGCCAATGTTTACAGCAAGTAACACAATGATTATCTTGCATCACTACAATCATGCAATGTCTGTACAAAGTTACTAAGGTGTATGTGTCAGGTTAGTGTATGGGTTTCTATCAATCCTTACCCTGTATGTCCTCTGTAGCTCAGCTGGTAGAGCACGGCGCTTGTAACGCCAAGGTAGTGGGTTCGATCCCCGGGACCACCCATACACAAAAATGTATGCACGCACGACTGTAAGTCGCTTTGGATAAAAGCGTCTGCTAAATGGCATATTATTATTATATTATTATTATGTGGGGGTACTTGGCCATTAGCAGCAGACCCCAGTGCAAGGTTGTCCCGGTGGTGTCAGTACCAGCAGAAAACAGGTTGGCCACAGTCTATCAGATTCTCATTGTGGTAATGAGAGTCCATGATGCCTGATTCCTTACATACACAAACAAACACAGGTAATGTTTCAGCAAACAAGAACAGTTATTTCAACTGTTTTTAATAAAACGTATATATTTCTTTTTTTATGTGTGTGGGGGCTACCACCGGACTCCCCTAGTTATTAATTCTAAGACGTTACCTGTAAAAAGTCTCCATACCTCCAGGGTCTGCTTTCGGATGAGGAACGAGTCCACGAATCCTCTACACATCTAAAGGTTGAAAGTCTCCTTCAGGCCCCTCACCAGCTCCCTCATCTCCTTCTTGTTGTCAATTTTTCATGACAAGCATCCTGATCTTCAACAATGGGTCCAGCAATGGAAACATGTTATACAACAATTTCCCCATAAACAAAAATTAAAGCAATAATTAACTTTTATTTTGTCTGGATATTATAATTGAAATAATCAAATCAAAATGTATTTGTCACATGCACCGAATACAACAGGTGTAGACCTTACAGTGAAATGCTTACTTACAAGCCCTTAAACCAACAATGCAGTTTTAAGAAAAATAAGTGTGAAGTAAACAATAGGTAAGTAAAAAATAAAAGCAGTAAAATAACAGTAAAAATAACAGTAGTGAGGCTATATACAGGGGGTACCGGTACAGAGTCAATGTGCGGGGGCACCGGTTAGTTGAGGTAATTGAGGTAATATGTACATGTAGGTAGAGTTAAATTGACTATGCATAGATAATAAACAGAGAGTAGCAGCAGCGTAAGGGTGGGGGCTGGAGGGGGACAATGCAAATAGTTCGGGTAGCCATTTGATTAGCTGTTCAGGAGTCTTATGGCTTGGGGGTAGAAGCTGTTAAGAAGCCTTTTGGACCTATAGACTTGGTGCTCCGGTACCGCTTGCCGTGCGGTAGCAGAGAGAACAGTCTATGACTGGATTCTTTGACAATTTTTAGGGCCTTCCTCTGACACCGCTGGTATAGAGGTCCTGGATGGCAGGAAGCTTGGCTGTACTGATGTACTGGGCCGTACGCACTACCCTCTGTAGTGCCTTGCGGTCGGATGCCGAGCAGTTGCCATACCAGGTAGTGATGTAACCAGTCAGGATACTCTCGATGGTGCAGCTGTATAACTGTTTGAGGATCTGAGGACCCATGCCGAATCTTTTCAGTATCCTGAGGGGGAATAGGCTTTGTCGTGCCCTCTTCACAACTGTCTTGGTGTGTTTGGACCATGATAGTTCGTTGGTGATGTGGACACCAAGGAACTTGAAGCTCTTAACCTGCTGCACTACAGCCCCGTCGATGAGAATTGGGGCGTGCTCAGTCCTCTTTTCCTGTAGTCCACAATCATCTCCTTTGTCTTGATCACGTTGATGGAGAGGTTGTTATCCTGGCACCACATGGCTAGGTCTCTGACCTACTCCCTATAGGCTGTCTCATCGTTGTCGGTGATCAGGCCTACCACTGTTGTGTCATCGGCAAACTTATTGATGGTGTTGGAGTCGTGCCTGGCCATGCAGTCATGGGTGAACAGGGAGTACAGGAGGGGACTGAGGTGTTGAGGATCAGCGTGACAGATGTGTTGTTACCTACCCTTACCACCTGGGGGCGGCCCGTCAGGAAGTCCAGGATCCAGTTGCAGAGGGAGATGTTTAGTCCCAGGATCCTTAGTTTAGAATAATCTAGCCTAGTGTGACCAGTCTGTCATTGTTCTCAAAGTAATCATCATCATAAGCACGGTACAATACCTGTACTGAAACAGAGCCTCCAAGTTGGATGGTCTCATTGGCTCGATCATCATGCCTTAGAACTGGGGATCAGAGTTTTCAAACCTGCTGCCAAACACAATGTTGCAGATAATGTTGGAGACTGCGTAATTCATTTGCTTGGTTGTGTCAAATGCCTTACCTGTGACAAAGACCAACAACAGAATCGAAATAAGAAAAACTGAGATTGCGCAATACAAATGTAAACGTAATTTCCGATTGAGCCGACATATGCAGAATCTACCGTGAATGCAGTCTCTGCTAGTGCCAACGCAGGAACATTGCCTTTAAATTTCATTCACGCTGTAACGCTGAACCTCCACGATACGGATTGAATAAAGCCCTTAGACTTGTTTTGATTATGTTTCTGATATCAGAACTTCAAACTCTTACCATTGTGTACTTCAAACAGGTAGCGAACGTCCTCTATGACCTTCTCTTCACTTGCTTTCTTACCCATGCCAAAGTCTCTAAGGTTTGTCAGGGCAAAGCGTCTCATCTCTTTCCATGAGTCTCCATTGGCAAACAGAATCCCTATAGAAAAGTACAGTGAAACAATATTGTTCTTGTGGAGTAATTGAGTGACATTCGTACAGGAATCAAGATCTCTTTTCAGAAGCACAGATTAATGGAAGTAGCAGGTTTCATACAAAATCTGTTTTTTTTCTTCATAGTTTAATATAGTCAAGAGTAGGGTTGCAAAGGGAAGGTATATTACTGGAGACTTTCGAAGTTTACCAGTAAACTACCAGAAGTTTGGTAGCTTTCTATGTTTAAAACATATATATATATATATATATCAGATGATATCTAGTGGCCTTTTGGGGTACTTCAGCTCATCACAGGTGTTTGTAATGATCTCTGGCCCTCTTTGTGGCCTTATCACATGTAAAATATATAAAATAATCAAATAAGATTATGAAGAAAATGAATGAAAAAGCTGTAAAACATTATCCTAAATATAAACCATCGACTTAGTGAATAACATTGGTGTTTAATATGAGGGTTTCAGTATGAAATATCCTTTATATTTATTTTTACACACTTTAATTTATTTTATTATGTCAATGTCTTTGTTATAAATGTTTTGGAGCAAACTGGTGGCAGTTGTAAAAAACTAAAATAGTTGGAAGAGTTGCAGAGTTTAATTGAAAATAATGCCATTGTTGATTAGATGCTTTTTTCATTGAGGCTTTTTGTTACAGGAGTGGGTCGCAGTTCCGGGGCGACCCACTAAGTGTCATCCTCCGACAACCATAGGCGGCACCTCACTCACAGTTGGGACTAATTATCTGCCTATTGGTGTCACCTGTGGCTATCTGATTCACCTGTGTATTTACGCCCTCACTTCCCTGTGTTCCCTTGCTCAGTTTTCTCTGCTCATTCCTTTATGTCAAGCAGTATGTATATGTGTCGGATCACATGACGGAGTTACAGGTACTCGAGAAGTGTTCTCCCTGTGTCATTGTGTTTTTCCAGTCAGAGTTAGTATTTCGTATTGTTTGCTGTCAGCCTGTTTTTTGGAGACCTATGTGCTCCTCATTTGTTTTCGTGTATAGTCCATTGTTTTGTATCCTGGCTTTTGGACCACCAGTAAAGATCCTTGTTTCACCATCCTTGCCTACTGTCTATCCTGCACCGCACCTGGGTCACACCTCACACCAACCCTTACAGCTTTTCTCTTCAACCTTATGGTCTATCCACTAGAAATCTCTGGATTCAATTTTTTTTCAAAGTAATTTAAGTATAAATTACCAAAGTTGCCATAGATGACTTGTTTATTACCAAAATTACTGAAGATTCCAGTACCTTTGGTAATTTACCGGTAGCTTTGCAACCCTAGTCAGGAGAGAATAACAGATTTGTCAGATATTTAGGGTGGTGTTTACAGTATAGCACCAACCATACAGTGGGGGAAAAAAGTATTTAGTCAGCCACCAATTGTGCAAGTTCTCCCACTTAAAAAGATAAGAGAGGCCTGTAATTTTCATCATAGGTACACGTCAACTATGACAGACAAAATGAGAAAAAAAAATCCAGAAAATCACATTGTAGGATTTTTAATGAATTTATTTGCAAATTATGGTGGAAAAATAAGTATTTGGTCAATAACAAAAGTTTCTCAATACTTTGTTATATACCCTTTGTTGGCAATGACACAGGTCAAACGTTTTCTGTAAGTCTTCACAAGGTTTTCACACACTGTTGCTGGTATTTTGGCCCATTCCTCCATGCAGATCTCCTCTAGAGCAGTGATGTTTTGGGGCTGTCGCTGGGCAACACAGACTTTCAACTCCCTCCAAAGATTTTCTATGGGGTTGAGATCTGGAGACTGGCTAGGCCACTCCAGGACCTTGAAATGCTTCTTACGAAGCCACTCCTTCGTTGCCCGGGCGGTGTGTTTGGGATCATTGTCATGCTGAGAGACCCAGCCACGTTTCATCTTCAATGCCCTTGCTGATGGAAGGAGGTTTTCACTCAAAATCTCACGATACATGGCCCCATTCATTCTTTCCTTTACACGGATCAGTCGTCCTGGTCCCTTTGCAGAAAAACAGCCCCAAAGCATGATGTTTCCACCCCCATGCTTCACAGTAGGTATGGTGTTCTTTGGATGCAACTCAGCATTCTTTGTCCTCCAAACACGACGAGTTGAGTTTTTACCAAAAAGTTTGATTTTGTTTTCATCTGACCATTTGACATTCTCCCAATTCTCTTCTGGATCATCCAAATGCACTCTAGCAAACTTCAGACGGGCCTGGACATGTACTGGCTTAAGCAGGGGGACACGTCTGCACTGCAGGATTTGAGTCCCTGGCGGCGTAATGTGTTACTGATGGTAGGCTTTGTTACTTTGGTCCCAGCTCTCTGCAGGTCATTCACTAGGTCCCCCCGTGTGGTTCTGGGATTTTTGCTCACCATTCTTGTGATCATTTTGACCCCACGGGGTGAGATCTTGCGTGGAGCCCCAGATCGAGGGAGATTATCAGTGGTCTTGTATGTCTTCCATTTCCTAATAATTGCTCCCACAGTTGATTTCTTCAAACCAAGCTGCTTACCTATTGCAGATGCAGTCTTCCCAGCCTGGTGCAGGTCTACAATTTTGTTTCTGGTGTCCTTTGACAGCTCTTTGGTCTTGGCCATAGTGGAGTTTGGAGTGTGACTGTTTGAGGTTGTGGACAGGTGTCTTTTATACTGATAGCAAGTTCAAACAGGTGCCATTAATACAGGTAACGAGTGGAGGACAGAGGAGCCTCTTAAAGAAGAAGTTACCTGTCTGTGAGAGCCAGAAATCTTGCTTGTTTGTAGTTGACCAAATACTTATATTCCACCTCTCTCATCTTTTTAAGTGGGAGAACTTGCACAATTGGTGGCTGACTAAATACTTTTTTTCCCCACTGTACCTGTTTAATGGTCCATTGTCAAGTGCAACGTAGTTGGCCTGTGCACCAGTTAAGTTATCTGACATTACATGTCCTTTGTTTAGTTCACTGAGCACAGGAGTGATGTCCCTGTCCCCAAACTCCTCTGCATGGTTTACCAGTGCCTGCTTGACCATCTTGTATCCTGCCGCAACAACCACTTTTCTGGGTCCAAAGTGAATCATGAAGATGGAGACATATTTCTTGGAAAGCTGTTGAACATTAAAAGGGACAGCTTTATTAAGACAGATACGATCCTTTCATTTCAGAGCCAAATGCCTCATCAAATATGACTGGATGACCATCCGAGGTCAATGTTTGACAGACAAGTTTAGTATTTGGTTTATTGTGTTACCTCCCAGAAATGAATGACTGATAGTCTAAATACTGTAAGTCGGTCAATACCTAGAGAGGAGGTACTTGAAATTGAATAGTTCAATCAAGCAAGCTTTTGATTTATTGATCTCACCCCACAGATCTGTCAGTCTGGTAGGGCCTCTTAAAATCCAGCAGGAGCATGTTACCAAACAGGGGCAGCGGGATGGTCCTGGAGGCTCCTTCCACTGTTCCTCAGAACTGGAAACAGAGGAGAGGGAAACAGCACAGCCCCCAGCAGTGTCACCGTGCTCGATGTCTGGAGAAGACCTATAAGAGACCTCTTCAAACTCAGCTCTTATACCTTACACTGGGCTAAAAAGAGACTAATTGTGTTCACACAAAACAATAACTCTCTAAGAACTTCCTGCTCATTGATCTGCCTGTCCATGAAGGCACACCTTTTATAGAGGAATGGACAGCCACAGGGGAGGCTAGGCAGTTTTAAAAACATAGAATAATACTGCCAAGCCTAGACAGCACATGTCCTGCAGATCATTGAGTAAATTATAGTATGGTCTGATACCAGTGACTGTGGTTTATCATGTTCACTATATCTGTAAAGAAAACTCTCTCAAACCCTCTCTCTGGTCCTGGGACAAGAGACAAACTTTGGGATTCTCTAGCTGCTGTAGTACGCTCCCTAACCCCCAATTGGTTGTAAATCATCCGTTCACACTTCTGTTGCTAGGCCAGTTTTCTATGGTTGCCTTATCTAACTCTCCTGAACAAGTCAGCTTACTGGGGTCAACCAATTAGGTGTCCACCTGGGGTAGGAGAACCCCCAACGCTATCCCTGAGCTCCTCAGTCTCGCTCTGCAGCTTCAGGTTTCTAAACCTCCTGGCTGCATCAACAGAGGGCCTCACCTATGGACCTCCCACCCATGGACACTTTCCTTCACTCTGGACTTTCCCCAACATCATCGTGGTGTTAGTGCGTGAATACCATACAACCACAATTCACTATTCCATCAGTCCTCTTCCTGTCGCTGTGTGTGTGCCTGTCTGTTCAGCGTGGTAAGAAAGTGTGGATTCTATCCCTGTCTCCTAGTGGTCATTTACGTTCTCTAACTGGGACACTGGGGCAGTTGCACCTAAAATCGGAACCGACACCTCTTTTGGAGACCACCACATGGTGGTGCTCTTTTTCAATACTTGTCATCCTGAGAGATGTTCCGCTCTGTATTCAACTCTAATTTAAACACTGAATAGAATTTCTGACAAGTAGAAAAAGAATGAGGAACAAACTGATGGGGCGATTATGCAA
This sequence comes from Coregonus lavaretus, assembly GCF_964263955.1. Classification (NCBI taxonomy): domain Eukaryota; kingdom Metazoa; phylum Chordata; class Actinopteri; order Salmoniformes; family Salmonidae; genus Coregonus; species Coregonus lavaretus. The sequence continues at coordinate 33,890,052 of NC_140015.1, read as the reverse complement.
TAGCTAGGATATGTTTGTTTCTGATGTCACAGGGTTCCTCCTACACTTCCCTATAGGTGTATACCAATGAGTACAGAGAGCGCTGATTCAAACTTCACACTTAGATTTCGGTTGGACAGGCAAGTTACACAGAGGCAGACAACAGTTTCCAAACATTAGTTATCACCACCCCACCTTTGGACAACATCAGCCTCTGATTCTCAGGCTAATTTTAACAACTTTATTTATTTTAAATTCCATTGTAATCTTTTTGTATTTATATTTTGTTGTTGTAAGGATTAAGGCTTGGCTCAGGTTGCTTTTCCAGGAATTCAGTTTCACCAGTTCAGTTCAATACTAGATATATTTTCTTTCAATTCATTAATAGTTACCAGCAAACACACATCCAAACCAAACACAGAAACAGAGAGATCATCTGAATGATCTTTAGCTTGGTTCAATAACCTGTGCTTCAGGCTGGCCCTTTGACAGCATTTATAGCTGATAACACCAGTCTCTGTGTTGTGTCACTGTAAACGGTCTTGGGGGGTTTTTATGCAGTCTAAAGGTCCCTACATAAAGGCTGTGTGTTTCTATTGGTCCTTACCCTAATTAGACACCTGTTACTGATATAAGTACTGGCGAATCCACTGTCACAAATAGACACATTTTAATATACTCACATTTTATTTATTAGGATTATATATTTTTTCATTAGTAGGAAATGGTTTGTTCTCTATAATTGACTTAAACATTTGAGTCCTCTTGCTCGCCGGTGTTGTGATGCAAAATGTCCAAACACATTTACTGTACCTAGCGCTGCATAGCAAGGTATTTCTACAGTATACAATAATAATGTCATTTAGCAGACGCTTTCATCCAAAGTGACTTACAGATAATTCACATAGATTATTCGCAATACAAAATAAATCAACATAGTCCTATGTTTGTCTAAAGTGGAAAGTTGTTCTAAGCAGTGTGTAATTGGTCCCAGACTCTCATCTCAGATCCGACTCACGGCGCACAGCTGGTGAGGTGAAGGGTTGAGGGTGAACCCCAGTAATGGTGTGAGGTCCAGATCATCCTCTGTTACTCCAGGAGGAGGAGAGAAACTAAAGTGCTGCAGGAGGGAGGTGAAGAAGAGGAAGAGCTCCATCCTGGCCAGACCCTCCCCCAGACACACCCTACGACCTGCGAGAGAGACCAAAGATATAGAAAATAGCATGAAGTCTGTCCAAAAGGCTACCACAATTTCTCTACTTCTTGCAATGAAATAATTTGCTAAATGACAAAGTTGATATACCTGCAGAAAAGGCCATGAATGCGTCCCTCTTGACGAATCGTCCCTGCTCATCCAGAAAGTGGGAGGGGTTAAAGCAGTGGGGGCTCTCCCATTCGCTATCGTCATGTAGGACAGACGTCAATAAAGGAATCACAGACGTCCCCTGCAGTGAGAGTGAAGCGTAGGACACCGTTATATATATAAAAGTGATGAGTGATGAAACTTTGTTTAATAAATAAAGTGCACACTCAAAAGGAGTGGATTGCAATCATTTCAGGACAACTAAAAAAAATACAAAAAAGAACTATTTTGGAAAGTCAGGTATCTGACCTTCTTGATGAAATATCCCTGGAAGGTGACGTCTCGGCTGGTGGTGTGAGGGATGGACATGGGTACAATATTGGCCAGTCTCTGGATCTCATGGATCACTGCATCAGTGTAGGGCAGGTTCTTCCTGTCATCTACCAAGGGCTGACGACTTCCTATAACCCTGCTGATCTCCTCCTGGACCCGGTCTTGAAAAAAGACAGGAAAAGTGTTACTCTAACCCAGAGGTGAAAGGTTAATCTGAATGATCTTTAACCTGTTATCTGTTCAATAACCTGTGCTTCAGGTTGGCTTCTTGACAATTTTACTCCTGCCAACACTTTAAGTGTCTGTGTTTTGTGTCACAATGTAAAAGGTCTTGGACGTTTTTTATTAAAGGCCCAGTGCAGTCAAACATTTTCCTGTGTTTTATATACATTTCCACACTATGAGGTTGAAATAATACTGTGAAATCGTGAAAATTATGATAATACTTTTAGTGTAAGAGCTGTTTGAAATTTCAGCCTGTTTTGGTGGGATGGAGTTTTGGCCTGACTGGTGACATCACCAGGCGGTAATTGAGTTAATAGACCAATAATAAAGACAGTTCCAAACCTCTCTGCCAATAACAGTTAGCATTTTCCGTTATACCCTCCCCACTCAGACCACTCCCAGACAGTCCTAGCAAAATTCTTGCTTGAGAAATTGCTCTTTGCAAAGAAGCCATTGGTTTCTTTTTTACCATTTTACTTTTAAAGAATCACAGTAGGGTACTTAATCGTTACCCAGAAATGTTTTGATATTGAGATAAAAACGGCTGCATTGGACTTTTAAGTATAAAGGTCCCTTTATAAAGGTTGTGTGTTTCTATTGGCCCTTACCCTGTATGTGGGGGTACTTGGCCATTAGCATCAGACCCCAGCGCAGGGTTGTCCCAGTGGTGTCGGTACCAGCAGCAAACAGGTTGGTCACAGAAGATATCAGGTTGTTTTCATGATAGTGAGAGTCCATATTTCCTGATTCCTGAAAGACACAGAGCCATGGGTTACATGAGTACTTATAGGCATCTATTCTAATGGATATCAAAGTTAGGTGTGGACATGAGAAGTTCCACTGGACATATTTTTTTATCCTTTATTTAACCAGAGAAGCCACATTGAGATTTTCATCTATTTTTCAAGTGAGCCCTAAGATGAGGGATTTGAGTTAGTTGTCATACCTCCACTTTCTGCTTTCGAACGAGGAATGAGTCCACAAAGCCTCTGCACATCTGAGGGTTGAGACTCTCCTTCAGGCCCCTCACCAACTCCTTTACATCCCTATGGTTGTTGTCGACATTTTTCAGCATAACCTTCCGACTCTTTAGCCACGGGCCCAGCCATGAAAACATGTTGTACAGCTATCTCACCATACAAAAAAGTAAAGTGTGAATAAAACAACTTTGTGAGTACAGTTTACTTACAGTATATTTTCACAACTTTGTTTAGAGCAGGGCTTTTCAATGTTGGTCCTGGAGGTCCGAAACACTTCTGGTTTTCATCCTCTCCTTCTATTTGATTTTATTTCTTTAACCTTTATTTGTCTCATTGAGATCAAATCTATTTTTCATTAGGGACCTGGTCCAACCAAGACAGCAGCAGGGGGGAACAATGTTTGAGACATATCAGACATACTGTAACAACTTACAGACATAGACACACCATAGAAAATACAAAATACTGGGACACCAGGTGAGTGCAATTACGTACCAGGTAGAAACCAAAAACAGAAGTGTTTCGGCCCTCCAGGACCGGAATTGAACAGGCCTGATTTAGAGTGAATGTGAAGACAGTACCTGAATAGACGCAGAACCTGAAAGACGTATGCTCTCATTGGCTCTGTCCACCATGCCTCGAAACTGAGAATCAGAGTATTCAAACCTGCTGCCATACACAATGGCAGAGATTATGTTGGAGGCAGCGTAATTCACGGGCTGGGTTGTGTCAAATGCCTTACCTGCACAAAGAAAGACAAAAGAGGATGAGTAAAATATACATTTTTGAATATTCATTTTATATTACTACTACTGTACTACTAGTTGCTCTTACCCTTGTGTTTTTCAAATAGTTCAATCAGGTAAGGAATCTCCTCGATGATTTTCTCCTCTGCCCCTTTCTTGCCCATTCCAAAGTCCCTGAGGTTCGTCAGGGCAAAGCGCCTCATCTCTCTCCATGAGTCTCCATTGGCAAACAGAATCCCTGTGAAAAAAAAGCTTGTTTGAATAATTTCAAAGGACAGAATGTGTGATAATTAATTTTTGTTGGGCTAAACGCGTAGGTGAAATGTTATACTTAGTCAACTATCCAAGGACCAGTCATTCATAATTGTTTACCATGTCCTTCGTTGATGTCTCTGGACATGCGGGGGATGTCCCTATTCCCAAATTCCTCTGCCTGGTTGACCAACGCCTGCTTGACCGTCTTGTATCCTGCCAGAACAACCACTTTCTTGGGTCCAAAGTGAACCGTGAAAACGGACCCATATTTCTTGGAGAGCTGGAGCAATAGATTGAGCAGACAAAGGACTACTTGAGAACCACAATGTAAATCAGTCAGGGTGTTACTGGCCGTATCCGAATACCCATACATGCATCCTAAATAGTAGGCTGTTTGAGTATGCGAGAATTTTTTTTTCTCGAAAATCTAGAATACTTTTAAATCCCCGGATGTCATACTCATTTCGGCTTTGACAACAGCTGATCAATTAGATATGGGGATGCGCTACCAAAATCAACGAATAGTGGGAAACAACGCAATCACGCATGACGCATTCTCAGTATGCGAAACTAGAATGTTTAATATAAGTAACAAATTATGAGTCATAATACCCATAAAACCTAGCAGTCAAACAGGGAAATGATTCCAATCGTTATCCCACCATTCATTTTTCCCATATGGGATTTTAGAAACATTTAAATTAAGGGCTGTGTTTTGTGTAGGCTTACCCTAGCATGACAACTGTGTAAATCTCTCTAGGACAAGGTGACTTTTACCTATATATTTGCTTGAATTTACCCCCCAAAAATGAAATGCTGATTAGCTGCTAATGTGACTATCATAAAGAGCTACAAATTCCATGATGATCTGGACGAGACTGACGAATCGAGGCAAAGGTAAGAATCTCTGGATTAACTATCTAATGTTAGATAAATGTAGTAATGAATAAATTGGCAACATTTCTTTAAATTGACAATTATGTGAACTGTCTTGTGCAAGTTTTAAATTGACATAATACCTGTTAGCAAAGGCTTTAGCTTGAGATGACATGCAGGAGCTTGAAGAGATTTGCAGTCTTGCATGATGTCTACTTTGATGCTAATTGGCGTTTTTGAATCTGAGAGTAAATAGAGCCAAATATATAAGTCACCTTGTCCTAGAGAGATTTATATGGTTATCAAAACGTCACGCCAGGGTAAGTCTACACGAAACACAGCCCTTATTTTAAGTGTTTCTAAAATCCCCAATGGAAAAATTGGAACCATTTCCTTGTTTGACCGCTAGGTTTTATGGGTATTATGAAACCTCCACTGTGGGGCTCTATAGTATGCGACATTTAGAAAATCGAGGATGGTTTAAATGCCAGGATGTTATACTCATTTCGGCTCGTTATCTAGTAGAATTCGATGCACAGTTTTCCACAATGCAATGGAAGAGGTGGGCTGCGAGTGATAGGCCCTAGTTCTCTTCAAGTAGCCAACAACAAAACTAGGCTACTGTCGTATCGAGTAAATGCTGGCAATTATTGCTGATGAACAAAGGAGTCCGCTCATACTGAACCTGGATCATAAGATTTATTCATATCACAAGCTTTCAGCATAAGTTACAGGTGACATGCCCACCCGGAGAGCGACGCCTCAGATTGCAATGGCCGCTCTGACTCCCTCTTTGTCTTGCTCATACTTATAAACAATGCAAACAGATGGGTTGCTCCCTCTTCTGGCCAATCACCAGTCTCCCCTGGGGCGTCACCCTCCAAACGGCTACATTTGAACTAAGATAAACATCCTCTGGTTCCATTAAGAAAGTCATAATCTTTAATACACTACACTACTTAATGGGGAAGATGCCCAAAGCTTCTGCAGTGGTGTTCAAATGTAGGCTAAGTAGTTTTTGTTCTCCTTAAAATTATCACCAGTATTGTATCGTAGGCTACATATTTGAAAACAAGTTTTTTTATTACCCAAAGTGGATTTCTGTTTTCTCACTGAAAAGTGTTTCTTGTTCTCTTGGCCTTCATCAGAGATTTTAAACTAAATACTAAACCCCTCAATCTCAACTCTGGACCTCGAAGACAGTTCCACTGGGACTGATTTAGACCTGGGATACCAGGTGGGTGCAATTAATTACCAGGTAGAACAAAAAACCAGCAGGCTCTGGACCTCATAGGGTAAGAGTTGAATACCCCTGTACTAAACCATCTTTTGATTTCTGAATGTGTCAGCACCGGAGAATCGGGATGTGGCTGTGTTATTGATGTCATGTTAACCAGGCCTTTTGATTTGAACAGATTGTTTTAGTTTTGTAGCCTAGGCTACCTATGGAGTTATTATATTCAAGCCTTTGCAGTCATTCTCGCAAACCGCTCGCCCACATGACACCACACACTGGAGAAAGGAGAAATGCTCACTAACATGGATATAAATCTGAAAGAAATACGTTTTTTTGTGTGTATGGACAATTTCTGGGATCTTTTATTTCAGCTCATTAAACATGGGACCAATACTTTCACATGTTGCATTTATATTTTTGTTCAGTATAGTTTTAAAGTAACTGTCCAGTGTAAAAACAAAAGTTCATATTCTGTTAAATCATGCCCAAATAATTAGGGCTGGGAATTGCCAGTGACCTCAAGTTACGATATCACGATACGATATGTATTGTGATTCTCACGATTCTATATGTATTGCAATTCGATACTGCGATTTTATTGCGACTTGATGTTCCAAACATGTTGCTCACTATTTGTCTGCTGCAGAGAGATGAGGGAGCATGAGAAAACGTCTTCTGATCAGTCAGTGAAATAAAAGTGCTGAAAACATGTTGGCTCACTATTTAAAAAGATGGACAACAATCTATAAGATTAGAAATACTGGAGTTTTGGAGCAAATACAGCCAACTAGTGCTAGCTAACGCTACCTATCGATTTTTTTTTTGAAATATCAATATAATATCGTCCAAAAATAATATTGCGATATATAACAATAGATTCCCCCCCCCATCCCTACAAATAATGTTGTTGACTCATCCTATACTCGTATGTGGCCATAGGAGCGTCGTTAAATATCCGAGCTGTTTCCTAAAACCAACGTTATTTATGTTACACTTGAAAACGCTCGTAATCTAACCCCTGCCTCAGACCACTCGTAGAACAGCTAAGTGCATTGTTAGATGCTTTTTTTTGTCCTCCCTCGTCACTTTATACACAAATCTCCGCTAAACATAGGAAGTTATGGTCAAACCATGTGATTCTAACAAAGTTGACTACAGTACAAATACGAAGTTGCCAATGTCTTTGCAATTGATACAAACAAGTGACGTATAAAAACATGCTTCTAATGAAAACCGAGATGACAGTGCTAACTGTGCCACTAGAGATCCTGTTTCGAATCCAGGCTGTCGCAGCCGGCCGCGACGGGGAGACTCATGGGCGGCGCACAATTGGCCCAGCGTTGTCCAGGGTAGCGGAGGGAATGGCCGGCAGGGATGTAGCTCAGTTGATAGAGCATGGCGTTTGCAACGCCAGGGTTGTGGGTTCGATTCCCACGGGGGGGCAGTATAAAAAAAATATGTATTCACTAACTGTAAGTCGCTCTGGATAAGAGCGTCTGCTAAAATGACTAAAATGTAAAAAATGTAAAATGACTGCATTCAAATATAAACAGTAGCCTATAGGCCTATTTCAATCATATTGAAATACATTTAATGTTCAATCAATTGAGTTTTATTTTGCTACCTGTAGGCTACTGTCTGTAATTTGTCTAAATATATTTCATGATGTGTAGCCTAACGTGCCAAATCAGTGATTTTTGTGTATTTTCATTAGGTAAGCATTATAATAAGCCGCCTCTATATTTGCAGCCGTAAGTGATACTCTCTCTTTAGGAGCTGATCCGACGTCAGTATTGTAAAATAATTATAATGTTAAGGAAAGATTTGAATGGAGAAAGCTGATCCAAGAGCAGCACTCCCTTTCTTTCGGGACCTATCAGGATCGACACATGCTCCAACGACGGACTTAGTGACCATTCTCTATGCGTGGTGTTTTGGGAAACACATGTTACATCTTCGGCCGTAGTAGGAAAGATGCATCATTATAACACTCATAAGCCTAAGTCCCATCGCTATCGGAAAACCGGGCCCCGACCGTTTAAAAATGCTTGCCATTTCCTCAGAGGATAATGTCATCCTGAGGAGGATGAGCTGGTCAATCAGCGATCTACTTGCATTACTATTTTTAGCTACCGGTATAAGCCCCACACCATTCTGTTGTTGTTCACCCACACCATTCAACACAGAATACCTGCTTTTTAACATACTTAATTTGTACAAAATTGGAAGGAAATCTGACACTCGTATTGTAATTAATTATAAGTCATATTTCTTAGAAATCTGGAAACACTGGACAGTTACTTTAAGTTAACAACTAAAACAAGTGTAAACACTTCAATTTAAATAATCAACGCTTTATTTAATATAATTTCAAATTGTACAAATAAGCCAATTTGTATGTGAAGGTTAAACATCTTAGTAACAAGTAGGCTATAATTACAAATTAAAGCATAATATCAGGAAAATATATCCATATCAGAGGTGGCCAACCTAGCAGAGATTTCTATTCCAGCCAACCAATAGCACACCTGATTGTCAGCTCATTAGGTTTGATAGGTTGAATCAAGTGTGTTAGTGCTGGGCTGGAACAGGGTTGGCCTGCTCCAGTTGTAATAGGTTTAAACATTTTGTGTAACTTTTAAACTGGATTTTTGTTTACAACATTAGCTAACACAGGCAAACGTATAACCATTGTGAATTGATTGCCCCCCATCTATCCTCAGAGTTCGTATTGCTTGGTGACCTAAACTGGGATATGCTTAACACCCCGGCCGTCCTACAATCTAAACTAGATGCCCTCAATCTCACACAAATTATCAAGGAACCTACCAGGTACAACCCTAAATCCATTAACCTGGGCACCCTCATAGATATCATCCTGACTAATTTACCCTCTAAATACATCTCCGCTGTCTTCAACCAGGATCTCAGCGATCACTGCCTCATTGCCTGCGTCCGTAATGGGTCCGCGGTCAAACGACCACCCCTCATCACTGTCAAATGCTCCCTAAAACATTTCAGCGAGCAGGCCTTTCTAATTGACCTGGCCCGGGTATCCTGGATGGATATTGACCTCATTCCGTCAGTAGAGGATGCCTGGTTGTTCTTTAAAATTACTTTCCTCTCCATCTTAAATAAGCATGCCCCATTCAAAAAAATTCAGAACTAAGAACAGATATAGCCCCTGGTTCACCCCAGACTTGACTGCCCTTGACCAGCACAAAAACATCCTGTGGCGTACTGCATTAGCATCGAACAGGCCCCGCAATATGCAACTTTTCAGGGAAGTCAGGAACCAATATACACAATCAGTTAGGAAAGCAAAGGCTAGCTTTTTCAAACAGGAATTTGCATCCTGTAGCACTAACTCCAAAAAGTTTTGGGACACTGTAAAGTCCATGGAGAATAAGAGCACCTCCTCCCAGCTGCCCACTGCACTGAGGCTAGGAAACACTGTCACTACCAATAAATCTACGATAATCGAAAATTTCAACAAGCATTTTGCTACGGCTGGTCATGCTTTCCACCTGGCTACCCCTACCCCGGCCACCAGCTCTGCACCCTCCGCTGCAACTTGCCCATGCCCCCCCCACTTCTCCTTCACCCAAATTCAGATAGCTGTAGTTCTGAAAGAGCTGCAAAATCTGGACCCCTACAAGTCAGCTGGGCTAGACAATCTGGACCCTTTCTTTCTCAAATTAACAGCCGAAATTGTCGCAACCCCTATTACTAGCCTGTTCAACCTCTCTTTCGTATCGTCTGAGATCCCCAGAGATTGGAAAGCTGCCGCGGTCATCCCCCTCTTCAAAGGGGGTGACACTCTAGATCCAAACTGTTACTGACCTATATCCATCCTGCCCTGCCTTTTGAAAGTATTTGAAAGCCAAGTTAACAAACAGATCACCAACCATTTCGAATCCCACCGTACCTTCTCCGCTATGCAATCTGGTTTCCGAGCTGGTCATGGGTGCACCTTAGCCACGCTCAAGATCCTAAACGATATTATAACCGTGATCGATAGAAGACAGTACTGTGCAGCCGTCTTCATCGACCTGGTTCTTATTGGCAGACTAAATAGCCTTCGTTTCTCAAATGACTGCCTCGCCTGGTTCACCAACTACTTCTCAGATAGAGTTCAATGTGTCAAATCGGAGGGCCTGTTGTCTGGACCTCTGGCAGTCTCTATGGGAGTGCCACAGGGTTCAATTCTCGGGCCGACTCTATTCTCTGTGTATATCAATGATGTCGCTCTTGCTGCTGGTGACTCTCAGATCCACCTCTACGCAGACAACACCATTTTGTATACATCTGGCCCTTGATTGGACACTTTGTTAACAAACCTCCAAACGAGCTTCAATGCCATACAGCACTCCTTCCGTAGCCTCCAACTATTCTTAAACGCTAGTAAAACTAAATGCATGCTCTTCAAACGAACGCTGCTTGCATCCACCCGCCCGACTAGAATCACTACTCTCGGCGGGACTGACTTGGAATATGTGGACAACTACAAATACCTAGGTGTCTGGTTAGACCGTAAACTCTCCTTCCAGACTCACATCAAGCATCTCCAATCCAAAGTTAAATCTAGAATCTGCTTCCTATTTCGCAACAAAGCCTCCTTCACTCATGCTGCCAAACATGCCCTCGTAAAACTGACTATCCTACCGATCCTTGACTTCGGCGATGTCATTTACAAAATAGCCTCCAACACTCTACTCAGCTAATTGGATGTAGTCTGTCACAGTGCCATCCGTTTTGTCACCAAAGCCCCATATACTACCCACCATTGTGACCTGTACGCTCTCGTTGGCTGGCCCTCACTACATATTCGTTGCCAAACCCACTGGCTCCAGGTCATCTATAAATCACTGCTAGGCAAATCCCCGCCTTATCTTAGCTCATTGGTCACCATAGCAACACCCACCCGTAGTATGCGCTCCAGCAGGTATATCTCACTGGTCATCCCCAAAGCCAACACCTCCTTTGGCCTCCATTCCTTCCAGTTCTCTGCTGCCAATGACTGGAACGAACTGCAAAAATCTCTGAAGCTGGAGACTCTTATCTCCCTCACTGACTTTAAGCATCAGTTGTCAGAGCAGCTTACTGATCACTGCACCTGTACACAGCCCATCTGTAATTAGCCCACCCAACAACCTCATCCCCATATTGTTATTTATTTTGCTCATTTGCACCCCAGTATCTCTATTTGCACATCTATCATTCCAGTGTTAATACTAAATTGTAATTATTTTGCACTATGGCCTATTTATTGCCTTACCTCCATAACTTACTACATTTGCACACACTGTATATAGATTTTCTATTGTGTTATTGACTGTACGTTTTGTTTATCCCATATGTAACTCTATGTTGTTGTTGTTTTTATCGCACTGCTTTGCTTTATCTTGGCCAGGTCGCAGTTGTAAATGAGAACTTGTTCTCAACTGGCTTACCTGGTTAAATAAAGGTGAAACAAAATTTAAAAAACAGACTCCATGAGGGTGGTATGAGGGCCCGACGTCCACAGGTGGGGGTTGTGCTTACAGCCCAACACCGTGCAGGACGTTTGGCATTTGCCAGAGAACACCAAGATTGGCAAATTCGCCACTGGCGCCCTGTGCTCTTCACAGATGAAAGCAGGTTCACACTGAGCACATGTGACAGACGTGACAGAGTCTGGAGACGCCATGGAGAACGTTCTGCTGCCTGCAACATCCTCCAGCATGACCGGTTTGGCGGTGGGTCAGTCATGGTGTGGGGTGGCATTTCTTTGGGGGGCCGCACAGCCCTCCATGTGCTCGCCAGAGGTAGCCTGACTGCCATTAGGTACTGAGATGAGATCCTCAGACCCCTTGTGAGACCATATGCTGGTGCGGTTGGCCCTGGGTTCCTCCTAATGCAAGACAATGCTAGACCTCATGTGGCTGGAGTGTGTCAGCAGTTCCTGCAAGAGGAAGGCATTGATGCTATGGACTGGCCCGCCCGTTCCCCAGACCTGAATCCAATTGAGCACATCTGGGACATCATGTCTCGCTCCATCCACCAACGCCACGTTGCACCACAGACTGTCCAGGAGTTGGCGGATGCTTTAGTCCAGGTCTGGGAGGAGATCCCTCAGGAGACCATCTGCCACCTCATCAGGAGCATGCCCAGGCGTTGTAGGGAGGTCATACAGGCACGTGGAGGCCACACACACTACTGAACCTCATTTTGACTTGTTTTAAGGACATTACATCAAAGTTGGATCAGCCTGTAGTGTGGTTTTCCACTTTAATTTTGAGGGTGACTCCAAATCCAGACCTCCATGGGTTGATAAATTTGATTTCCATTGATAATTTTTGTGTGATTTTGTTGTCAGCACATTCAACTATGTAAAGAAAAAAGTATTTAATAAGATTATTTCATTCATTCAGATCTAGGATGTGTTATTTTAGTGTTCCCTTAATTTTTTTGAGCAGTGTATGTATATTTTCTTAAAATCCATTCCTTACTGGTTTTGTGTGTATTGGGTATATGTTGTGAAATTGTTAGATATTACTGCACTGTCGGAGCTAGAAGAAAAAGCATTTCGCTACACCCGCTATAGCATCTGCTAAACACGTGTATGTGACAAATACAATTTGATTTGATTTGGATGTTATCCTGATAAGTGTGCAAATTTGACCATTTTCTGTCCTGCTAAGCATTCAAAATGTAACGAGTACTTTTGGGTGTCAGGGAAAATGTATGGAGTAAAAAGTACATAATTTTCTTTAGGAATGTAGTGAAGTAAAAATAAAAGTAGTCAAAAATATAAATAGTAAAGTAAAGTACAGATACCCCCAAAAACTACTTAAGTACTTTAAAGTATTTTTACTTAAGTACTTTACACCACTGCCAATAAGTCTACTGATTTTGATCTAAAACTGGTAAGATATTCCTTAGTTAATTTATCTCCTACCAAAGAAATTAAAAACATTGTAAGCATTGTATGCATGTTGTGAATAAAGTAGCACTAAAAACGTTTTTTGAAATATAGACAGAAAAGTCATCATTTCAGAGCTTTTGCTCGGGATTCTAGCCAAGAAACACGCCTGAACAGCCGACAATGTGCCTTTCCCTGACGTTTGGGAGATTTCATTCATGGCAAATGCTGCAAATGTCATCTTAAAGTACCTTCAATAGGTGTGCTGACCTAGCCATATTCGTATCCATAAATTTGCAGTTGATAGTCGCATCAGATGATACTCGTGATCAGAAAAAAAACAGAAGTGTTTTAATATGCCTAAATAGATGTTGTCAAAATATCTATCTCCCTGTAAATTTAGACCAAACAAACTGCAGATTAGGAGCAGCGTGCTGAGGGGTGTGTGTCCTCAATTTGCAGCGGGCTGGCAAGAAGTTAGCTGTCACTCAGTCAGAATATGCATCAGCAGTTCATTTTTTTCCCTACCCTCGGCCCGCTTGTTAGATATTATGTACATTGATTGCTTGATAGATAGAAAACGTGCGCGCCATTTGATTAATCATAGTAGCAGGCAAATAGGAGGCAGCAGCGATCTAAATAATCTGACTAAACACGCCAGTAGGAGAAGTGATTGGGTGAAATTATGAAGCGAGTAGATGGAGAAATACGGCTTAACGCTATCCAATCAGAGCAGCAGGATCAACGTACAGCCCGCCCTTCTCTTTCGAGACAGGCAAACTAGCCTGTTTAGTTATTTAGAACGTGTAGCATCTTGCACTAGTCATTTACGTTATTTAAAAGTTGTAGCACCTTGCACTTGATTTAAAGATGCGCGCTGCCACCCGAAAATATATATCATTTCCGATCACGGATAATTACAAAAAATACTCTGATCATAATCGTATCAGGAAAATTGCACATATCCGTAACGATACTCGTTTCGTCGTCTTGACTACTCCAGATGGTGTTCTTTGAAAACACAACACAAACCTCACAGAGAGTGTGATAGGGCTTCTTGAGATCCAGCAGCAGCATGTTGCCAAGCAGGGGCAGCGGCCTGGGTCCTGGAGGCTCCTTCCCCTGTTCCTCAGAGCTGGAACCAGAGAACAAGAGGTAGAGGACCATCATAAACAGCAGAGCCCCCAGCAGTGTCACCGTGCTGGGAGCCTGGAGGAGAAGATCTCCCATAAGAGCCATGGATCTCCACAAGCAGTGCTCTAAGATAAGACCGTGATGTGAAATCGGGAAAAGTGTGTGCCTCAACACAACAACTGGCTTACATAAGAATACCCAGACCTCTATAGGGCTAAGGTTCAGCCGAAGAGGAGGGGTTACGTATACAGAAAAACAATCTGGCTCATTCTAGCAGGTTTAAACAGTAGCCTACAGCTCCTACAGATCATTACCAAATCCAATACTGATCTACAACGAAACAGAGGAGCGCTTCTTTGGTAATATATGTCAGAGGAGAGGTGTTCTTTGAAATGGTGATGAACATTTAAACTAGCAACAAAGTTGATTCTGGTAGTGTGAACAGTGCATAAGCATTAGCAAAACCTTCCTAAAATATAAAGGCAGGTCAGGTGTAGAAAAGTTAAGCCTTTATTGCAATTATTGATTTTTTAATAGAGAGACACATTTCCATTCCTCTTTCACATATAACTCATTTGGAGCCTTTTGCAATGCTTCCACAAATGCAAATTCAAGTTAGCCCCTCCCAGTTGTCCATTTGCTTCTGTTTGGTTCCTAGTGAAAACAGCCCTGATAATCCCTCTGTTGTGTTGATAGGGGACAGAATGCGGTCGGACCATCATATAATAGGCATATACATTACTCTTACTGAATTTCCACGTGGGCGAGGATATTGGAAATTTAATCAAAGCCTATTGGATGATAATTTATTCATAATTAGAACAAAGGAATTTATAACTGACTTTTTCCAACATAACATAGGTACAGCGAATCCCCTTATTGTATGGGACACCTTTAAATGTGCCTTTAGAGGCCATGCAATTCAGTACTCATCTCGAAAACAAAATCAATTTAGGTCAAAAGAGTTTATACTAAGAAAGGAAATAGAAAATCTAACAGAACAGATAGATGGCAATACAAACTGTAACATAGAGGCTCAGAATAAATGAGAGGAAAAACAAAAAGAAGTGTAATATATTATACAAATAAAGCAAACTGGATGGAATATGGGGAAAAATGCACAAAATTCTTTTTTAATCTTCAACATAGGAATGCTACCAAAAAGAACTTAATGAAACTGGTTACATTTGACAGAGACACCCATAATTCACCAAATGATATTTTGAAGGAAGAAACAAAGTACTTTAAGCATATGTTTTCTTTTCAGTCGCCTCCATCTCCTCTAACTGAAGCTAATTGTAGAGATTTTTTTTCTATTGATAATGTCAAATTAACAGCCACACAGAAAGACTCATGTGAAGGTGAAATTACAGAGGAGGAACTTCTGGATGCAATTAAAGACTTTAAGTCCGGGAAAACTCCAGGGTTGGATGGCATACCAGTCGAGGTATACCAAACCTTTTTTGATATACTAAGCGGACCGTTATTAGCATGTTTTAACCACTCCTATGTAAATGGTAGATTATCTGACACTCAAGAAGAAGGTCTGATCTCATTATTACTGAAACAGGATACAAGTGGAAAATATAAAGATCCAGTCCATTTACAAAATTGGAGGCCCCTTACACTTCAGTGTTGTGATGCAAAAATCCTAGCAAAATGTATAGCGCATAGAATTAAAAAGGTATTGTCGGATATTATTCATTCTAATCAGACAGGTTTTTTACATGGAAGATACATTGGAGATAATATAAGGCAAGTATTGGAAACAATAGAACACTATGGAAAATATGGGAAACCAGGCCTGCTATTCATAGCAGACTTCGAAAAGGCATTTGATAAAGTTCGACTGGGGTTTATATATAAATGCCTGGAGCATTTCAATTTTGGAGAATCTCTTATGAAATTGGTTAAAATCATGTATAGTAACCCTAGGTGTAAAATAGTAAATAATGGCTATTTCTCAGAAAGTTTTAAACTGTCAAGAGGAGTGAAACAAGGATGTCCACTATCGGCATATCTATTTATTGTGGCCATTAAAATCAGATCCAATAATAATATCAGAGGATTAGAAATACAGGGCTTAAAAACAAAGGTGTCATTGTACGCTGATGATTCATGTTTTCTTTTAAATCCACAACTAGAATCCCTCCACAGCCTCATAGAGGATCTAGATACATTTTCTAACCTCTCTGGATTACAACCAAATTATGACAAATGTACTATATTACGTATTGGATCACTAAAAAATACAATTTTTACATTACCATGTAGTTTACCAATAAAATGGTCTGATGGTGATGTGGATATACTCGGAATACATATCCCAAAGGAAATAAATGATCTCACTTCAATAAATTTTAATAGAAAGTTAGCAAAAATAGATAAGATCTTACTACCATGGAAAGGAAAATACCTGTCAATTTGTGGAAAAATCACCCTGATTAACTCTTTAGTATTATCCCAGTTTACCTATTTGCTTATGGTCTTGCCTACGCCTAGCGAACAGTTTTTTAAATTATATGAGAAAAAAATATTCAATTTTATTTGGAACGGCAAGCCAGACAAAATTAAAAGAGCATATTTATATAATGAATATGAATTCGGAGGACAGAAATTATTAAATATTAAAGCATTAGACCTATCACTAAAAGCTTCAGTCATACAAAAGCTATACTTAAATCCGAACTGGTTCTCAAGCAAATTAGTAAGATTGTCTCACCCAATGTTCAAGAAAGGCCTTTTTCCCTTTATTCAGATTACAACCTCTCACTTTCAGTTATTTGAAAAGGAAATAATCTCCCAAATGTCACTATTTCTAAAACAAGCCATAGAAAGTTGGTTGCAATTTCAATTTAATCCTCCAGAAACGACAGAACAAATAATGCAACAAATATTGTGGTTAAATTCAAATATACTAATTGACAAAAAACCTTTATTTTTTGACAGAATGTTTAAAAAAGGTATAATCTTCGTAAATGATATCATCGGTAGGACTGGTGGAGTTATGTCGCACATGCAGCTAATAAAAACATATGGAAATGTCTGCTCTACCCAAAATTACAACCAAATAATTGCAGCCTTACCGCAAAAGTGGAAGAGGAAAGTGGAAGGGGGAGAAAGTAAGGAACTTGTTTGTCGGCCTTGCATTAAAGAGCATAATTGGTTAAGGAAAACTGTGATAAATAAAAAAGTATATCAGTTTCACTTAAGGACCAAAGGATTGACAGCCGTCCCATATAGATTGCAAAATAGTTGGGAAGAGATCTTTGACGTACCGATCCCATGGCATAGTGTTTATGAACTGACACGCAAAACGACACCGGATTCAAAAATTAGAATCTTTCAATTTAAATTATTATATAAAAATTATTGCTACCAATAGAATGTTATTTATATGGGGGATACAATCTTCCCAGCTCTGCAGGTTTTGCTGTGAAGAGACAGAATCATTAGATCATTTGTTTTGGTTCTGTCCATTTGTAGCTTGTTTTTGGACACAGGTCCAGGAATGGCTAAAGGATTGCAATATTTACCTGGAACTAACCTTGCAGATAGCATTACTGGGTGATCTGAAAAGTCATAGTCAATCAATCAATAATATAATAATACTTTTAGCAAAAATGTTTATTTTTAATTCACAATCTGTAGAAGCAATGAGAATAGAAAGGTTCAGAATTTTTGTAAAACATCACAGTACGGTCGAAATATATATGGCAAATAGAAATCCTATATGGATGGTGTTAAGAGATAGATGGGAGGTATTGAATAGAGTTGAAGGATGGGACTAATAACAAATAACAACAAATAATAACAAAGATAGCTAATAATGTAAGCATACTGTGTCCATAATAAGTATATAGGTTGTATGTTGGGAGCTTTTGGGAAGGAGCACAGTTAGAAAGTTATGGCAAACCGGATAAATATATATTTTATAATATAAAACAGTATACTATTTAAGGATAAATTGCTTATGAAATCATAGCGTTTGGGGGAAACTGAAAGCATTAAACACAGGGGAAATTTGTGAACTCAGAGGAAAATAAAAAGGTATTTCATAAAAGACAAATACATTACTTCTTCACCAGTAAGTTCAACTATACAGTATCTTCGAATCACCGAGCTGACAAGGTAAAAATATGTCGTTCTGCCCCTGAGCAAGGCAGTTAACATTTACATCATTTAACAGAAAAACACATGTAAAATTTTTTATAAATTGATTTGCATTTTAATGAGGGAAATAAGTATTTGACCCCTCTGCAAAAAACGACTTAGTACTTGGTGGAAAACCCTTGTTGGCAATCACAGAGGTCAGACGTTTCTTGTAGTTGGCCACCAGGTTTGCACACATCTCAGGAGGGATTTTGTTCCACTCCTCTTTGCAGATCTTCTCCAAGTCATTAAGGTTTCGAGGCTGATGTTTGGCAACTCGAACTTTCAGCTCCCTCCACAGATTTTCTATGGGATTAAGGTCTGGAGACTGGCTAGGCCACTCCAGGACCTTAATGTGCTTCTTCTTGAGCCACTCCTTTGTTGCCTTGGCCGTGTGTTTTGGGTCATTGTCATGCTGGAATACCCATCCACGACCCATTTTTAACGCCCTGGCTGAGGGAAGGAGGTTCTCACCCAAGATTTGACGGTACATGGCCCCGTCCATCGTCCCTTTGATGCGGTGAAGTTGTCCTGTCCCCTTAGCAGAAAAACACCCCCAAAGCATGATGTTTCCACGTCCATGTTTGACGGTGGGGATGGTGTTCTTGGGGTCATAGGCAGCATTCCTCCTCCTCCAAACACGGCGAGTTGAGTTGATGCCAAAGAGCTCCATTTTGGTCTCATCTGATTTCTTGAGCAGGGGGACCTTGTGGGCACTGCAGGATTTCAGAACTTTACGGGGTAGTGTGTTACCAATTGTTTTCTTGGTGAATATGGTCCCAGCTGCCTTGAGATCATTGACAAGATCCTCCCGTGTAGTTCTGGGCTGATTCCTCACCATTCTCATGATCATTGCAACTCCAAGAGGTGAGATCTTGCATGGAGCCCCAGGCCGAGGGAGATTGACAGTTATTTTGTGTTTCTTCCATTTGTGAATAATCGCACCAACTCTTGTCACCTTCTCACCAAGCTGCTTGGTGATGGTCTTGTAGCCCATTGCAGCCTTGTGTAGGTCTACAATCTTGTCCCTGACATCCTTGGAGAGCTCTTTGGTCTTGGCCATGGTGGAGAGTTTGGAATCTGATTGATTGATTGCTTCTGTGGACAGGTGTCTTTTAAGAGTGTGCTCCTAATCTCAGCTCGTTACCTGTATAAAAGACACCTGGGAGCCAGAAATCTTTCTGATTGAGAGGGGGGTCAAATACTTATTTCCCTCATTAAAATGCAAATCAATTTATAACGTTTTTCTGTATTTTTTTGTTGTTATTCTGTCTCTCACTGTTCAAATAAACCTACCATTAAAATTATAGACTGATCATTTCTTTGTCGGTGGGCAAACTTACAAAATCAGCAGGGGATCAAATACTTTTTTCCCTCACTGTATATACACTACCGGTCAAAAGTTTTAGAACACCTACTCATTCAAGGGTTTTTCTTTATTTTTTACTATTTTCCACATTGTAGAATAATAGTGAAGACATCAAAACTATGAAATAACACATATACAATCAAGTAGTAACCAAAAAAGTGTTAAACAAATCAAAATATATTTTATATTTGAGATTCTTCAAATAGCCACCCTTTGCCTTGATGACAGCTTTGCACACTCTTGGCATTCTCTCAACCAGCTTCACCTGGAATTATTTTCCAACAGTCTTGAAGGAGTTCCCACATATGCTGAGCAGTTGTAGGCTACTTTTCCTTCACTCTGCCGTCCCACTCATTCCAAACCATCTCAATTTGGTTGAGGTCGGGGGATTGTGGAGGCCAGGTCATCTGATGCAGCACCATCACTCTACTTCTTGGTCAAATAGTCCTTACACAGCCTGGAGGTGTGTTGGGTCATTGTCCTGTTGAAAAACAAATGATATTCCCACTTAGCCCAAACCAGATGGGATGGCGTATCACTGCAGAATGCTGTGGTAGCCATGCTGGTTAAGTGTGCCTTGAATTCGAAGTAAATCACAGACAGTGTCACCAGCCGAGCACCCCCAGTCCATCACACCTCCTCCTCCATGCTTTACGGTGGGAAATACACATGTAGAGATCATCCTTTTACCCACACTGCATCTCACAAAGACACAGCGGTTGGAACCACAAATCTCCAATTTGGACTCACCAAAGGACAAATTTCCACCGGTCTAATGTCCATTGCTCGGGTTTCTTGGCCCCAGCAAGTCTCTTCTTCTTATTGGTGTCCTTTAGTAGTGGTTTCTTTGCTGCAATTCGACCATGAAGACCTGATTCCCACAGTCTCTGAACAGTTGATGTTGAGATGTGTCTGTTACTTGAACTCTGTGAAGCATTTATTTGGGCTGCAATTTCTGAGTCTGGTAACTCTAATGAACTTATCCTCTGCAGCAGAGGTAACTCTGGGTCTTCCATTCCTGTGGCGGTCCTCATGAGAGCCAGTTTCATAATTGATGGTTTTTGCGACTGCAGTTGAATAAACTTTCAAAGGTCTTAAAATGTTCCGTATTGACTGACCTTCATGTCTTAAAGTAATGATGGACTGTCGTTTCTCTTTGCTTATTATTATTATAGTACAAATAAAGAAAAACCTTTGAATGAGTAGTTGTTCTAAAACGTTTGACCGGTAGTGTATATACATATTTTTTAACTAATGCATCTCCCTAATGCAGCTGTTTCAGCCTCACTCAGTGCTTGTAGCGGAGGGGCTAGCCAAGGGACACAACTCCTTGATCTTCTCTGGTTGTGCGCAATTGGTTG
This sequence comes from Coregonus lavaretus, assembly GCF_964263955.1. Lineage (NCBI taxonomy): Eukaryota > Metazoa > Chordata > Actinopteri > Salmoniformes > Salmonidae > Coregonus > Coregonus lavaretus. The sequence goes on along the minus strand of NC_140015.1, from coordinate 33,869,198 downwards.
TGCTTGACTGCTGTGTGCTCAAAGGTTCGGCTCAAGGGTTCGGATGGGTATGTGAATTCATAGGGACAGCACACAACCGCAGGGCATGCTGGTATGGTCAGGCAGCTTTAGCCCCCTTTAATGTCTATCTGCGGACTGCACTACAAGCAACGCCCCACACGAAACGTACATTGGTATTATGTCATTAAACGACCTGCCCACTCATTGACAACTGTGTATTGATCCGAGGCCAGGCTGCTTGTTGCATCGTAAGCATTTGTGGCTATTGTTAGCGGCTAACGTAGCATTTGGATCATTAACGTAGCGGTTAAGATAATTAACATAGCGGTTAGGATAATTAACATAGCGGTTAGGAGAACTAGCGTAGTGGTTAGGATAATTGACATAGTTATCCTACCATGGTTAAGGTTAGGATAGTGGTTAGGGAAAGGGTTAGCTAACATACTAAATAGTTGCGAAACACTTGTGGTTAGCTAAAGTTGCTAATTAGCTAAAATGCTACGGTTGTCCCAGATGCGATTCGAACACGCAACATTTTTTACATTTTAGTCATTTTAGCAGACGCTCTTATCCAGAGCGACTTACAGTTAGTGAGTGCATACATTTTTCATACTGGCCCCCCGTGGGAAACGAACCCACAACCCTGGCATTGCAAGCGCCATGCTCTACCAACTGAGCTACACGGTGCAACCTTTGGGCATTCCTTAAAACTCTCAGTTGGCTCTACTTTGTGGTGTTCTGTGTAGTAAGTTGTCACTACACGAAAATCCCCTATGCGACACGCGCCCAGTGTGCGAGCCGCAGATAGACCTTTCTCCTCTTGGGTGCTGCCATAGAGATACGTTAGTAGTCCTAGCCCAAGAAGACTCAATGTAATTTGCCACGGATAAATCGACGTCTTATCTCCAATAGCTTTGATTGGACTAATGTGTCAACTTCATAGTTGTTTATCATCTTCTATCTAGCTGAAAAGTCATAAATCATGTCGACTATCTCCTAGCAAATTATTTTCAAACTTCATAACGATGGAAATTGTGGGGCTCTATTTTCTCATAACTAGATGTGATGGCTAGCCTAGAAGGAATGCATTAATGATTAAACATAATGGGTTTGTACTTTACTGATATAAATTGTTTCACATAACAAGCTGTGATTCATATGAGGAACGTTAGGGGGTAGGATGAGATAAGACTTGTATTTCTCACAGACACGAACACTGCCTCTTTGTGATCTGTGAACCGTCCAAGGACGTAGGTACAAGGAGTACAGGGGAACAGTGTCTATGGGTGATGACTCTACAGGTTGTGATGATAACAACTTATGCCTGGCAACAGTGTGCAACGGTAAAGCGCCAAGGGTCTGGGACCAGCCTGTGCGCCAACAATTGGCTGAGTAAGTCTAAACCACGCTCAGTCTCTACTCTGATAGGCCCAGCAAGGAGCGGGAACTATCACTGTCAGGGTATTTAAAGAAGAGCCTGTAACAATGGATTAGTTCTCTGAGTGCCCTGCATGGTATTTCAGTGGACCCGTACATACGAACATCATATTTACCATTGAAGTGTTTTGCATTAATTAAAATACTAGTCTATTTTAGAAGACGTGTATTGACCTCTTTTGTTCCTAATAACAGATTTGAATTGACGCAACTTAACAAAATGTAGCAATAGAACGTCTCGGTGCTCATCAGCCGATGAACATTCAAATAAGGCCTCTGTTAAAAGAAAGAAAGCTGGAAAGAAGATTCAACCAATGGTTTGGATGGAAACAGCTGTTTTAATTAGCTATATGTATTGTTTTTAATGTTTGATGGGTGAATCCAATCACTTTTTGACAGCATCCCTTTTGATTTACACAAAACTTTCCAGACATGTTTGCCCATGGAAGAATTGGTCAGAAAATGACTTTTTGGAAGTGAATGCCAAAACATTCAGGAGATACCTCACCATACAATGAGACATCCATGTCTTCATCACTGGAAAAGATAAACGGTTGAGTTTGATATCAATTGTATAATTTCTTTAAAATTAAAAAAATTAAAAACACGTAAACTCAAAAAAATATCATATTCGAATACGTTTTACCTTAGACCCTAGGTTTTTATGTGGTGCCCGCCAACATGCTCTTGAATACAGGGTGGGTGTCATTTCAATCATAGAAATATAATTCCTAGAATGGACCTATCCCTTCAGACCACTGCAATTTTAGCTGGTACACCATTGAAGTTGAATAGAAATGTAAACTTATAATTACTACCACAAAGATAGCGGCCGGTCCAGCCACCGTCAAATGTCGACTTAAATGGACGTCTATTCTATTATCTATATTTCTATGATTTCAATAGGTTTCCTATTAAAGATTGACAGTAAACATTTTAACAACAGATATTCCTATTCAAGTCAACATTCTCTGATCCAAACATCTTTGTGGTACCATTTGAAAGTTGAAATTTCGATTTGATTCCCATTTTAGTACATGTATCAGCCAAAACAAGACACCCACCCTGTATTCAGGAGTACATTGTGTCTCAACCAATTATGGGCACAACACAAAAACCTCAGATAATGTAAAATTGGGTCTAAGCTACAACATATGCAAATATGAGGTTAAGCGTTTTTTGATCATTTATGTTTAAGGTTAAAGAAAATACATTTTGTATTTATTTTAATATTGTTTTTCAGGAAATTATCAAATAGTTTGACAACCCTGTTTGTAAGCTTAAAATGATATAAATCTCAACTGTTTATCTTTTCCAGTGATGAAGACATGGATGTCTCATGGTATGGTGGAGTATACAAAATAAGTAAACTTTGAGCACCTTTATCGCTTAAAAGTTTTGGCATTCAGCTCCAAAAATACACTTTCTGAGCACTTTTTACATAGGTACACCCATCTAGTACCAGGTCGGACCCCCCTTTGCCTCCAGAGCAGCGTTTCTACAAGGTGTCGGAAACGTTCCACAGGGATGTTGGTCCATGCTGACGTGATGGCATCACAAAGTTGCTGCAGATTGGACGGCAGTACATTCATGCTGCGAACAGCCCGTTCCATCTCATCCCAAAGATGTTCTATTGGGTTTGGTCAGCAACAATGTTCAGATACACTGTGGCATTCAATCATTGCTCAATTGGTATCAAGGTACCTAACGTGTGCCAGGAAAACATTCCCCACAGCATTACACCACTGCCACCAGCCTGTACTGTTGACACCAGGCAGGATGGGTCCATGGACTCATGCTGCTTACGCCAAATCCTGACTCTGCCATCAGCATGATGCAACAGGAACTGGGATTCGTCAGACCAGGCAATGTTTTTCCACTCCTCAATTGTCCAGTGTTGGTTATTGCGTGCCCAATGGAGCCGCTTCTTCTTGTTTTTAGCTGATAGGAGTGGAACCTGGTCTGGACATCTGCTGCAATAGCCCATCCGTGACAAGGATCAACGAGGTGTGCGTTCCGAGATGCCGTTCTACACACCACTGTGTTATTTGTAAGTTTGCTGCCCGCCTGTTAGCTTGCACGATTCCTGCCATTCTCCTTCAACCTCCCTCATCAACGAGCTGTTTTCACCCACAGGACTGCGGCTAATTGATGTTTTTTGTTTGTCGCAAGCATTATTCTTAACTAGAACATGACATTTATTCTGAATTAAAATAAACTTTACTCTATAAAAGTATGCTCGACTACTGTGGTCTTCCGTGCAATTAGAGCTAAAAAGATATTGGAAGTTGCCTATGAACCGATCATTAAAAAAATATATTAAGGTTTGTGTGTCGCGCAAACTCATTTCTGGGATTGGTTATTATGATGGTGCATTTAATGTATATGTATATTTTTGATTGAGTTTGCCCCACCAATATTTTATGTTAAAATCGCCACTGCTTCTCAGACCCGGCTCACAGCACAGAGCTGGTGAGGTGAAGGGTTGAGGGTGAACCCCACGGATGGTGTGAGGTCCAGATCATCCTCTGTTACTCCAGGAGGAGGAGAGAAACTAAAGTGCTGCAGGAGGGAGGTGAAGAAGAGGAAGAGCTCCATCCTGGCCAGACCCTCCCCCAGACACACCCTACGACCTGCGAGAGAGACCAAAGATATAGAAAATAGCATGAAGTCTGTCCAAAACGCTACCACAATTTCTCTACTTCTTGCAATGAAGTAATTAGCTAAATAATTAAGTTAATATACCTGCAGAAAAGGCCATGAAGGCGTCCCTCTTGACGAATCGTCCCTGCTCATCCAGAAAGTGGGAGGGGTTAAAGCAGTGGGGGCTCTCCCATTCGCTATCGTCATGTAGGACGGACGTCAATAAAGGAATCACAGACGTCCCCTGCAGTGAGAGTGAAGCGTAGGACTCCGTTATATATATAAAAGTGATGAGTGATGAAACTTTGTTTAATAAATAAAGTGCACACTCAAAAGGAGTGGATTGCAATCATTTCAGGACAACTAAAAAAAATACAAAAAATAACTATTTTGGAAAGTCAGGTATCTGACCTTCTTGATGAAATATCCCTGGAAGGTGACGTCTCGGCTGGTGGTGTGAGGGATGGACATGGGTACAATATTGGCCAGTCTCTGGATCTCATGGATCACTGCATCAGTGTAGGGCAGGTTCTTCCTGTCCTCTACCAAGGGCTGACGACTTCCTATAACCCTGCTGATCTCCTCCTGGACCCGGTCTTGAAAAAAGACAGGAAAAGTGCCACTGTTACTCTAACCCAGAGGTGAAAGGTTAATCTGAATGATAATTAACCTGGTATGTGGTTCAATCTGAGACAGAAAGGAGGGAGGGGTTGGAGTTACTGCATTGAAACTTAGAAACCTTAGTTAATGTTTAACCTTTATTAACCCAACCATCTTAATCTAGTTTCATAACCTCTGCTTCAAGTCAGCCCTTTGTCAATGTTTAGAACTTGTAACACCATGAGTGCTTTAGTGTTTTGTCTCTCTGTGTGTGTTTGTGCGTTCGCGCATCACAGGCGGTCACTGGCACCTTAATTGGGGAGGACGGGCTCATAGTAATGGCTGGAACGGAACAAATGGAATGGTATCAAACACATGCATGGGCGGCAGGTAGCTTAGCGGTTAAGAGCACTTGGCCAGTAACCGAAAGGTCACTGGTTTGAATCCCCGAGCCAACTAGGTGAAAAAAACTGTTGATATGCCCTTGAGCAAGGCATTTAACCGTAATTGCTCCTGTAAATCGCTCTGGATAAGAGCGTCTGAGAAATCAAAAAAAGATTTTAAAAAAGACTATTACATTAATTTCATTCCAGTCATTATTATGAGCCGTACTACCCTCGGCAGCCTCCTGTGGTGTGTGTGTTTATATAAATCCTTACCCTGTATGTGAGGGTACTTGGCCATTAGCAGCAGACCCCAGCGCAGGGTTGTCCCGGTGGTGTCGGTACCAGCAGAAAACAGGCTAGCAACACTAAATACCAGGTTGTTGTCATGGTAGAAAGAATCCATATTGCCAGATTCCTAACAGATACAGACCCGCAGATGACATATGAATTATGTACAACAGTTACTTAAGGAGCTGTTGTAAGTCATTCACAGATAATCTACACATTCTTTTAAAGCAGGAAATGTTTTCGTGTTTGAGTCTGTGTGAGTTTACATGAAATTCTACTGATAAGGAAAAAACTACTTCTATCCTCCCTCATCTGGCATTCAGTCATATGCATACTGGTCACACACTGGATTTCAATGAAATTACGTTGAACCAATGTCGAATACACGTTGAATTGACGTCTGTGCCCATTGGTATGTTCCTGGTGGACAACTCAAGTTAGTTGTGTTCTGCTGCAGTATCCAAGTGCACCACAGGATGGCATAATGAGTATTATAAACTGGGTACTTTGGGTCCTGGATGATGATTGGCCGGTATGATGCAAAATCACTAGTTTACCATTCTAATTATGTTAGTAACCAGTTTATAATACCAACAAGGCACCTATGGGGTTGTGGTATATGGCCAATATACCACAGCTAAGGGCTGTATCCAGGCACTGCGCCTAAGAACAGCCCTTAGCTGTGGTAAATTGGCCATATACCACACCCCCTTGGGACTTGCTTAATTATATTCTGTATAGTTATACTGAGCAATATTGATGCAACACTTTATTATGTATGCATGAGATGCAGATTCTGCATGAACTCTTCATACCTCCAGGGTCTGCTTTCGGGCGAGGAACGAGTCCACAAAGCCTCTACACATCTCAGGGTTCAGAGTCTCCTTCAGGCCTCTCACCAGCTCTGTCACCTCCATCTTCGTATCAGCAACATTTTTCTTCAGACGCGTCAGGTTCGTTATCCACGGGCCCAACCTGGGAAACATGTTGTACATCTATACAGAGATACAGGTAGAATACGCATAAAACTATATTTTAATATATTAATTATTTATAACATTATTACATTTAACATACTACACACAACACAACACATAACTATAATTATATTATTAAATATAACATTATTACATTTAACATACTACACACAACACAACACATAACTATAATTATATTATTAAATATATACATGTAAATTGAATTATAGATACATTTTATAGATAAATGAAATATATATATTCATAAATACAGTATGTAATTATTAGTGGTGGGTAACAATATTGATAATTCAATATTGATTTTTTATTTAACCTTTAACTAGGCAAGTCAGTTAAGAACAAATTCTTATTTACAATGACGGCCTACACCGGCCAAACCCGGACGACGCTGGGCCAATTATGCGCCGCCCCATGGGACTCCCAATCACGGCCGGTTGTGATACAGCCTGGAATCGAACCAGGGGGTCTGTAGTGACGCCTCAACCACTGAGATGCAGTGTCTTAGACCGCTGCACCACTCGGGAGCCCGTGATTGTTTTATATCAATATGAGCAAGGCATATTGTGATATTGGTTTATTCATCCTGTTAACCTACACTATTCTGTAAAAATAATACATTACTTTTCATTCATACACAAAACCCTCTCACAGACCTTTTCACAGGCTCTCAATTTAAACTTGTTAGGTAGGAATATGCTACCAGAGAATTCACATCTACGGGAAGTAGGGGTGCTGAGAAATATACACAACCGTTCAAAAGTTTTGTCCATTAAAATAACATCAAATTGATCAGAAATACAGTGTAGACATTGTTAATGTTGTAAATGGCTATTGTAGCTGAAAACAGCAGATTTTTTATGGAATATCTACATAGGCGTACAGAGGCCCATTATCAGCAACCATCAGTCCTGTGTTCCAATGGCACGTTGTGTTTGCTAATCCAAGGTTATCATTTTAAAAGGCTAATTGATCATTAGAAAACCCTTTTGCAATTATGTTAGCAAAGCTGAAAACTGTTGTGCTGATTAAATAAGCAATAAAATCTGGCCTTCTTGAGACTAGTTGAGTATCTGGACCATCAGCAATTGTGGGTTCCATTACAGGCTCAAAATGGCCAGAAACAAATAACTTTCTTCTGAAACTCGTCAGTCTATTCTTGTTCTGAGAAATTAAGGCTATTCCATGCGAGAAATTGCCAAGAAACTGAAGATCTTGTACAACGCTGTGTACTACTCCCTTCACAGAACAGCGCAAACTGGCTCTAACCAGAATAGAAAGAGGAGTGGGAGGCTCCGGTGCACAACTGAGCAAGACGACAAATACATTAGAGTGTCTAGTTTGAGAAAAGACGCCTCACAGGTCCTCAACTGGCAGCTTCATTCAATAGTACCCGCAAAACACCAGTCTCAACGTCAACAGTGAAGAGGCGACTCCGGGATGCTGACGTTCTAGGCAGAGTTGCAAAGAAAAAGCCATATCTCAAACTGGCCAATAAAAAGAAAAGATTACGATGGGCAAAAGAACACAGACACTGGACAGAGGAAGATTGGAAAAAGGTGTTATGGACAAACGAATCAAAGTTTGAGGTGTTCGGATCACAAAGAAGAACATTTGTGAGACGCAGACCAAATGAAAAGATGCTGGAGGAGTGCTTGATGCCATCTGTCAAGCATGGTGGAGGCAATGTGATGGTCTGGGGGTGCTTTGGTGGTGGTAAAGTGAGAGATTTGTACAGGGTAAAAGGGATATTGAAGAAGGAAGGCTATCACTCCATTTTGCAACTTCATAACCTGTGGACCGCGCTTGATTGGAGCCAATTTCCTCTTACAACAGGACAATGACCCAAAGCACAGCTCCAAACTATGCAAGAACTATTTAGGGAAGCAGCTGATATTCTGTCTATAATGGAGTGGCCAGCACAGTCACCGGATCCCAACCCTATTGAGCTGTTGTGGGAGCAGCTTGACCGTATGGTACGTAAGAAGTGCCCATCAAGCCAATCCAACTTGTGGGAGGTGCTTCAGGAAGCATGGGGTGAAATATCTTCAGATTACCTCAACAAATTGACAAATAGAATGTCAAAGGTCTGCAAGGCTGTAATTTCAGCAAATGGAGGATTCTTTGACGAAAGCAAAGTTTGAAGGACACAATTATTATTTCAATTAAAAATCATTATTTCTAACCTTGTCAATGACTACAATTCCTATTCATTTCGCTATATTTCCCATTCAAACTCATTTCATGTATGTTTTCATGGAAAACAATGAAATCTCTAAGTGACCCCAAACTTTTGAATGGTAGTGTATATTTTAAAAGTATGCCACATTTTTTCACAAAAGTAGGATACTGGGCCTTTAATAGTCCTCTATTAGCCATCTGCAGGGCAGGGGGAAATGTTTTCATTTCCCCCCCTTAGTTTTATTGATTGCCCTGAAGTTGAAGGGAGGGAATGGCCGGCAGGGGATGTAGCTCAGTTGGTAGAGCATGGCGTTTGCAACACCAGGGTTGTGGGTTCGATTCCCATGGGGGGCCAGTATAAAAAATAATGTATGCACTCACTAACTGTAAGTCGCTCTGGATAAGAGCGTCTGCTAAATGACTGTAAATGTAATTCCTAACAGGTATTCTGTTTCCTAGTTGTATTGATTGCACTGAGACAGCCATTATTTATTTAGAAAATACAGTAAAAACAGAATGGCCTGAATGAGCAGACTGTACCTGAATTGATGCGGAGCCTGCAAGGTGTATACTCTCATTGGCCCTATCTGCCATGCCTGTGAATAGGGGGTCAGTGTATTCAAACCTGCTGCCATAGACAATGGCCGAGATTATGTTGGAGACGGCATAAATCACAGGCTGGGTGGTGTCAAATGCCTGACCTGTGATAGACAAAACATTGAAATCAATTGCAAAATAAGCTTTCCAGAACCCACACGATCACATAGAAAGCCAAATAGCTGTTTACTAATAATATGGTTAAGAATAGCCAGATTTTTAACCAGGCAATTAGGCCTACACATCACCTATAAATACATCATGCTACTTCTACTACTACAGTGTAGAGATACCTATATTGCTCTTACCGTCATGTTTTTCAAACACTTCAATCAGATAAGGGATTTCCTCTAAGATTTTGTCTTCACTCCCTTTGTTGCCCATCCCAAAGTCTCTAAGGTTCGTCAGGGCAAAGCGCCTCATCTCTTTCCATGAGTCTCCATTGGCAAACAGAATCCCTGTAAAGAAGGTAGTTTGTTTCTATGACAATTTAAAGTGTAATAATATAACAATAACAATAATAAATAATATAGATATTCACAATAATATGCCATTTCATAATTAATTGATTCATTCATAATAATTAACATGTACCAAGAAAATGAATAATCTGCCAAATTATCTATGCGCCCTTTCTGGTCATGATCATCTGTAAATTCTAAGTAATCATAGACATTTATATTATTTGCAGAGGATTAGAATAAAAACCTTTGATGGACTTGTGGAACCAGGCAGATCTCTACATTCACCATTCTATTTAGCCTCAAGTATCAGTCTGCCATTCCTTCTCATTGAAACTGTTTGAACCTACAGTCTAAAATATCTATAATTCAGAACTAAATTGTTAGCGATTGGATCACTTTCAACCAATCAGAGGACAGCCTAATTCAAGCATAGTATTTGGCAACATTGGTTTTTGTCCTAAACCCAACCACTGTTTCTGAGAGGGCGCTGATTGGAAAAGTAATTTTGTCATCTATTGGAGAAAGGCCAGGCTGATACATGCAGTAAAACAGAATGGTGAATGCAGCAATCAGGCTGGTTCCACCAGGCTAGAATAAGACTTTTAAGAGCTAGTAATGCATTTCATATCCAAATAATCTCAAAGTGTCTGCAATTGATTGTGTAGCTCAATAAAGTTGCTTTAAAAAGAAATTTAAGAATGGGAAGCATAGAAATAGACCACATACAGTGGGGGAAAAAAGTATTTAGTCAGCCACCAATTGTGTAAGTTCTCCCACTTAAAAAGATGAGAGAGGCCTGTAATTTTCATCATAGGTACACACGTCAACTATGACAGACAAAATGAGAAAAAAAAAATCCAGAAAATCACATTGTAGTATTTTTAATGAATTTATTTGCAAATTATGGTGGAAAATAAGTATTTGGTCAATAACAAAAGTTTCTCAATACTTTGTTATATACCCTTTGTTGGCAATGACACAGGTCAAACGTTTTCTGTAAGTCTTCACAAGGTTTTCACACACTGTTGCTGGTATTTTGGCCCATTCCTCCATGCAGATCTCCTCTAGAGCAGTGATGTTTTGGGGCTGTCGCTGGGCAACACAGACTTTCAACTCCCTCCAAAGATTTTCTATGGGGTTGAGATCTGGAGACTGGCTAGGCCACTCCAGGACCTAGAAATGCTTCTTACGAAGCCACTCCTTCGTTGCCCGGGCGGTGTGTTTGGGATCATTGTCATGCTGAAAGATCCAGCCACGTTTCATCTTCAATGCCCTTGCTGATGGAAGGAGGTTTTCACTCAAAATCTCACGATACATGGCCCCATTCATTCTTTCCTTTACACGGATCAGTCGTCCTGGTCCCTTTGCAGAAAAACAGCCCCAAAGCATGATGTTTCCACCCCCATGCTTCACAGTAGGTATGGTGTTCTTTGGATGCAACTCAGCATTCTTTGTCCTCCAAACACGACGAGCTGAGTTTTTACCAAAAAGTTATATTTTGGTTTCATCTGACCATATGACATTCTCCCAATCCTCTTCTGGATCATCCAAATGCACTCTAGCAAACTTCAGATGGGCCTGGACATGTACTGGCTTAAGCAGGGGGACACGTCTGGCACTGCAGGATTTGAGTCCCTGGCGGCGTAGTGTGTTACTGATGGTAGGCTTTGTTACTTTGGTCCCAGCTCTCTGCAGGTCATTCACTAGGTCCCCCCGTGTGGTTCTGGGATTTTTGCTCACCGTTCTTGTGATCATTTTGACCCCACAGGGTGAGATCTTGCGTGGAGCCCCAGATCGAGGGAGATTATCAGTGGTCTTGTATGTCTTCCATTTCCTAATAATTGCTCCCACAGTTGATTTCTTCAAACCAAGCTGCTTACCTATTGCAGATTCAGTCTTCCCAGACTGGTGCAGGTCTACAATTTTGTTTCTGGTGTCCTTTGACAGCTCTTTGGTCTTGGCCATAGTGGAGTTTGGAGTGTGACTGTTTGAGGTTGTGGACAGGTGTCTTTTATACTGATAACAAGTTCAAACAGGTGCCATTAATACAGGTAACGAGTGGAGGACAGAGGAGCCTCTTAAAGAAGAAGTTACAGGTCTGTGAGAGCCAGAAATCTTGCTTGTTTGTAGGTGACCAAATACTTATTTCCCACCATAATTTGCAAATAAATTCATTAAAAATCCTACAATGTGATTTTCTGGATTTTTCTTTCTCATTTTGTCTGTCATAGTTGACGTGTACCTATGATGAAAATTACAGGCCTCTCTCATCTTTTTAAGTGGGAGAACTTGCACAATTGGTGGCTGACTAAATACTTTTTTTCCCCACTGTAGAACAGATCTACCGCTTCTTACAATTGCTTTCAACGCGAATAGCATATCTATAACTCACATTTCTATCGCCCAAAAGGTCGCCCAAAAAGTTACATATTGCAGCTTTAAAGTAACTGTCCAGTGAAAATCTCACTTTTAAAAGTTAATATTCTGTTAACTTATACCCACATAATGTTGTTGACTCCTCCTTTTGTGGCCAAACATAAATTGGAGAAAAAAACACTACAACTTTTATCTCAAACAGACTATTTAAAAAATGCTTGCTATTTCCTCATATAGGATGTCATCCTCTTGACGAGGATGAGCTGACCAATCAGTCGTCTACTCACATTAATATGTTTTAGGACTGGTATAAGCCCACACGATTCTGTTGTGGTACGCCCACACCATTCCAACACAGAAAAGCTTATTTTTAACATACTCAATTACAATTGTTTTGGAAGGAAGAATATGTCACTCATATTGTAACACATTTTCGGTTATATTTCATAGATATCTGGAAACACTGGACAATTACTTTAAGATGATTTGGACATAAAACGCAAAACAAGCTAATATGTGGGGATATTGACTTGTACTGGATTAGCTGTTAGCTGTTGTGGCCAGGTAAACAAAACTAAAGCATGGATTGTTGTCTTAGCTTGTCCATAGACTGCTTACAGGGTAAGGAAACCCAATATGATTTTGTAATTTGGGTGAACTATCCCTTTAAGAATGTGACATAGCCAGAATAAGTAATATCATTACCATGTCCATGGTTTAGTTCACTGAGCACAGGAGTGATGTCCCTGTCCCCAAAGTCCTCTGCCTGGTTGACCAGTGCCTGCTTGACCGTCTTGTATCCTGCCAGAACAACCACTTTCTTGGGTCCAAAGTGAACCGTGAAGATGGAGCCGTATTTCTTGGAAAGCTGGACAGATAAAGCATACATAAAGTATACCATAGACTCAGTTATGTCTCGTAATGATATATGAATAAGCACAAAACTGGACATCACATATGGCTTGTTAAACAAGTTTCAGTCCAGAAACAGCCTGAAAACAATGGTTTACAGTTGAGGTGAGACCTGGGTTTAAATACTGAAGGGATATTTCTAGGGTGCATCTCCAATATTCTAAAGTGGCTAAAGTGGCCTCTCATCTCTTTGCTTGCAATGCTTTGGTCACCATCACAAAGTATTTTGACCATAGCCTGGTCCCAACAAAAAACAGATATGTGACCAGGCTACTTGGGCAGGACATATCCATTGAAATACACTGAAGAATCGAACATTAAACAACATTAACCAGCTAAAAGCATGTACAATGTGCGGAAGTCCATTATATCAGTTTGCTTACTAAACTTTTCAAACCTGGTGAAATAGCAAGAAAACTATAAAAGTGAGATGAAACAGATAAAATCTCACAGATCATATCAACAACCTCAACATGGTTCTCTGAAAGCAACGCAGGACTTCTTGTTACCTCACAGAGAGTGTGATAGGGCTCCTTGAGATCCAGCTGGAGCATGTTACCAAGCAGGGGCAGTGGCCTGGGTCCTGGAGGCTCCTTCCCCTGTTCCTCAGAGTTGGAACCAGAGAAGAAGAGGTAGAGGACCAGCAGAAACAGCACAGCCCCCAGCAATGTCACCGTGCTGGGAGCCTGGAGGAGAAGATCTCCCATAAGAGCCATGGATCTCCACAAGCAGTGCTCTAAGATAAGACCGTGATGTGAAATCGGGAAGTGTGTGTGCCCCATCACAACAACTGACTTACATAAGTAGACACAGCCCTCTTTAGGGCTCAGGTTCAGCCAAAGAGGAGGGGTTAGGTATTCAGATTTTTTTTAATCATTCTAGCAGGTTTAAACAGTACAGTTCCTACAGATCATTACCACATCTAATAATGATCTATTTAACAAAACAGAGGAGCGCTTCTTTGGCAATCTAAATCAGACGATAGGTGCTCTTTGAAATTGTGATGAACAGTCAAACAAGCAACAAAGTAGATTTTGGTAGTGTGAACAGTGCATAAGCATTAGCAAAACCTTCCAAAAATATAAAGGCACTTGTGTAGAAAATGTTATACGCTTTTATTGTAACTTGGCTAATGCATGGCAAGGATTAAAAAAAAACTGAGTTGGCTACTATTAGCAACAAACATTTCCATTCCTCTCTCATAAAACCCATTTGGAGACTTTTGCAATGCTTCCACATAATTTGTTTATTTTGAATATTTTTTATTAAAGGGTAAATTGCATTATCAAAGAACATAATAACTGAAGTGAGATCAGGTCAAATGGAAAACAAGTATTTCTTATTGGACAAATTCAGGTTAGTCCCGCCCAGTTTTGGCCCGTTTGCTTCTGTTTGGTTCCTAGTAAATACAGCCCTGATAATCCCTGTGCGTTAAGTTAAATATTAGTCTACATTTTCAAATGGAGCTGTTCTTTTCATTATACAGTATCTGTGAAAAACTAAGACCACTTGAATAATTATTTATATAAAGTGCAGCATTCTTAATCTTACCTAGCCTGCACATGCAGCAGGAACTTTTAATTCATTTGTTATCTACATTTACATCATTTAGCAGACGCTCTTATCCAGAGCGACATACAAATTGGTGCATTCAACTTATGATAGCCAGTGGGACAACCACTTTTTTATCAGAGCCTAAAGGTAAGGAGGTGCCGTTCCCCTCACAGCTCCGTAGGCAAGCACCATGGTCTTGTAGTAGATGCGAGCCTCAACTGGAAGCCAGTGGAGCGTGCGGAGGAGCGGGGTGACATGAGAGAACTTAGGAAGGTCGAACACCAGACGGGCTGCGGCGTTCTGGATAAGTTGTAGGGGTTTAATTGGACAGGCAGGGAGCCCAGCCAACAGCGAGTTGCAGTAATCCAGACGGGAGATGACAAGTGCCTGGATTAGGACCTGTGCCGCTTTCTGTGTAAGGTAGGGTCGTACTCTGCGAATGTTGTAGAGCATGAACCTGCAGGATCGGGTCACTGCTTTGATGTTAGCGGAGAACGACAGGGTGTTGTCCAGGGTCACGCCAAGGTTCGTTGCACTCTGGGAGGAGGACACAATGGAGTTGTCAACCGTGATGGCGAGATGATGGAGCGGGCAGTCCTTCCCCGGGAGGAAGAGCAGCTCTGTCTTGCCGAGGTTCAGCTTGAGGTGGTGATCCGACATCCACACTGATATGTCTGCCAGACATGCAGAGATGCGATTCGCCACCTGGTTATCAGAAGGGGGAAAGGAGAAAATTAATTGTGTGTCGTCTGCGTAGCAATGATAGGAGAGACCATGTGAGGATATGACAAGAGCCAAGTGACTTGGTGTATAGAGAGAATAGGAGAGGGCCTAGAACTGAGCCCTGGGGGACACCAATGGTGAGAACACGTGGTGTGGAGACAGATTCTCGCCACGCCACCTGGTAGGAGCGACCTGTCAGGTAGGACGCAATCCAAGAGTGAGCAGCGCCGGAGATGCCCAACTCGGAGAGGGTGGAGAGGAGGATCTGATGGTTCACAGTATCAAAGGCAGCGGATAGGTCTAGAAGGATAAGAGCAGAGGAGAGAGAGTTAGCTTTAGCAGTGCGGAGAGCCTCCGTGACACAGAGAAGAGCAGTCTTGAAACCTGACTGGTTTGGATCAAGAAGGTCATTCTGAGAGAGAGCAGGAGAGTTGGCTAGAGACGGCACACTCAAGAGTTTTGGAGAGAAAATAAAGGGATACTGGTCTGTAGTTGTTGACATCGGAGGGATCGAGTGTAGGTTTTTTGAGGAGGGGTGCAACTCTCGCTCTCTTGAAGACGGAAGGGACATGGCCAGCGGTCAAGGATGAGTTGATGAGCGAGGTGAGGTAAGGGAGAAGGTCTACGGAAATGGTCTGGAGAAGAGAGGAGGGGATAGGGTCAAGCGGGCAGGTTGTTGGGCGGCCGGCCGTCACAAGTCGCAAGATTTCATCTGGAGAGAGAGGGAGAGAAAGAAGTCAAAGCATAGGGTAGGGCAGTGTGAGCAGGACCAGCGGTGTCATTTGACTTAATAAATGAGGATCGGATGTCGTCAACCTTCTTTTCAAAATGGTTGACGAAGTCATCCACAGAGAGGGAGGAGGGAGGGGGAGGATTCAGCAGGGAGGAGAAGGTGGCAAAGAGCTTTCTAGGGTTAGAGGCAGAGGCTTGAAATTTAGAGTGGTAGAAAGTGGCTTTAGCAGCGGAAACAGAGGAAGAAAATGTAGAGAGGAGGGAGTGAAAAGATGACCGGTCCGCAGGGTGTCTAGTTTTCCTCCATTTCCGCTCAGAGCCCTCTTCTGTGAGCTCGCAATGAGTCGTCAAGCCACGGAGCAGGAGGGGAGGACCGAGCCGGCCGGGAGGATAGGGGACATAGAGTCAAAAGATGCAGAAAGGGAGGAGAGGAGGGTTGAGGAGGCAGAATCAGGAGATCGGAGGGAGAAGGATTTAGCAGAGGGAAGAGATGATAGGATGGAAGAGGAGAGAGTAGCGGGAGTGTGAGAGCAAAGGTTGCGACAGCGCATTACCATCTGAGTAGGGGCAGAGTGAGTATTGTTGGAGGAGAGCGAGAGAGAAAAGGATACAAAGTAGTGGTCGGAGACTTGGAGAGGAGTTGCAGTGAGATTAGAGATTAGATTAGTAGAAGAACAGCATCTAGTAAAGATGAGGTCAAGCGTATTGCCTGCCTTGTGAGTAGGGGGGGACGGTGAGAGGGTGAGAGGGTGAGGTCAAAAGAGGAAAGGAGTGGAAAGAAGGAGGCAGAGAGAAATGAGTCAAAGGCAGACGTAGGGAGGTTAAAGTCACCCAGAACTGTGAGGGGTGAGCCATCCTCAGCAAAGGAACTTATCAAGGCGTCAAGCTCATTGATGAACTCTCCAAGGGAACCTGGAGGGCGATAAATGACAAGGATGTTAAGCTTGAATGGGCTAGTGACTGTGACAGCATGGAATTCAAATGAGGAGATAGACAGATGGGTCAGGGGGAAAAGAGAGAATGTCCACTTGGGAGAGATGAGGATTCCTTTGCGAGAACACATGGTTAGACGAGGAAAGAGCAGTAGGAGTAGCAGTGTTTTCTGTGGTAATCCATGTTTCCGTCAGCGCCAAGAAGTCGAGGGACTGGAGGGTAGCATAGGCTGAGATGAACTCTGCCTTGTTGGCCGCAGAACGGCAGTTCCAGAGGCTGCCAGAGACCTGGAACTCCACTTGGGTCGTGCGTGCAGGGACCACCAGGTTAGAGTGGCAGCAGCCACGCGGTGTGAGGCGTTTGTATGGCCTGTGCAGAGAGGAGAGAACAGGGATAGACAGACACATAGTTGACAGGCTACAGAAAAAGGCTACAATAATGCAAAGGAGATCGGAATGAACTAAACATCTGGGAATGCGAGAGAGCGGGCCTCCCTCACTTACGTTTCACTGAAACACTCAAATATAGCTCTCCCAACTTCCACTTTAGAAATTATAATTGTTGTAAACTACAGCGGTTCAATGTTTCTAGGAATAGACTAACTTAGTTTATTCAGCTAGCAACTTGGTACAGTATTCTTCCGTGAAAATCGTCCAGGGCACCGAATCCTATGACGCCAAAGCCAACTAGCATGCCAGCATCCAATAACACGGTTTAGCACCAATACACGGTTACAACAAACCATCAGTGTGTTAACACGCCAAGCAGATCATTCGTGTCTGTGTCTAACGTTGTGTCAAGTTTTGGGTTAGTTTTGACAGTTTGAGTGAGTACGTCGTCAACTTATTCCAGTTAGTTAGCTAGAATAGTTAGCATACTAGCTAGCCATTGCTCTCTGCCAACGAGCTAACCCCTCCTCCCATGGCACAAACACACAGAGAGCCAAGCTAACGTTAACTAGTCACCTATGTTACCAGTATGTAAAAACAAAACAAAAATAAATGTAGGTTATAACTTACCCTTAGTAGCTACTGTTAGCCAGTTAAGTGCAAAGCTAGCCACTGAATCGATTCAGCCAGTTCGCGTCTGTCCAAACGGAGAGAACGCGTCTCCAAATATTAAAGCTAGGTCGTTCCAGCTATTGTTTAATTAGCTATCCAGGTAGCTACATTTCGAGTACAGTAGCTACTAACTACCTAACGTTAACGCTTCAGATAATGAGGTTAGAAAAACAGCTGAATGTTAGGTAGCTAGCTGGCATAATTACAGGTACTCTTAAGCGTGAAATAACATTGGAAACAACTATCCACAGTTGCTAATAGTTACCAGTAGCTACCCACTAGCTAGCTAGCTTTATTGGTCCAGTGAGTATGTTTATCTATTTCACTCTTTAAAATGTTACTGAACTTACCTTGTCCCACTCAACTCTTCCTTGTCTCAACTCTTGAAACCAAATTCAAGTCCATCAGCAAATAGCCAACGAAAAGGGGGACTGTCCTTATTCAAAGGGAGTGTTGATTGGTTGAGGAGATATAAAGGTGAAGAGTATCTATTAAATTGACAAGAGAGCCGAATGACCGTTCTAACAATGGAAATACATGTGCTCAATTAATGACGGCAGGCGAGATCAGGTAGGACCATTCAAGCCAATTAGAGGGCAGATAAGCATTAGACAATAGACTTTGAGATATCCGAATTTACCACAGTCTGTTAACTCCAGGTCTTGTGGACAGTGGCGGCTCCTGAAAAAATTCTCAGGGGGGGCAATTTTTCTGATGATTTAGGTGACCTACACACATTTTAAAAAAGATATGTCCAGCAACAACATGAAGACAGGGGCAGCATATAAGTCAATACCAGAAGCATTTATTGACTGATCTCAAAAGTGTTGGCTTACCAGGGTTGGTGGAGCCCTCAGTTTCATCTTTGCCTCGCAAAGCTAACTCAAACACTCCGCAAAACTTCACACACTGGATTAGCCGGCTGAGGATGTGGTGGTTCTTGCTAATGTCGTAGTAAATATATTTGTTATAGTGAATATGGAATATGATATGTTGAGTAGAATGTTGTGCTAAGATCTATTTAGGTCAGGAGCTGGTTATAAGTTCTGTTCCTATCCAATAACAATGGACAAAAGGGTCCTATCTTGTCAGCCTTGTCAGCAGGTGGCCAAGGACAACACCCACGCCATAGGCCTCTCAGTTCTTCCAAATCACGAGTTCTTGCTCTGAGGACACACACACACACACACACACAAACACACACACACACACATCATCACTGTTAAACACACACACACACACACACACACACACACACACACACACACACACACACACACATCATCACTGTTAAACACACACACACACACACACACACACAAAAATCCCCTCTCTTAGGCTGAACATTTGAAGACAGAGAACCCGACTTAGAGCCAATGCAACAGTGACAGTAGCCTGGAGGGGACCTCGCCCAACTCATCAGGACCAATCAGAAGATCAGAACTACTAGATTCAACCTACTTCATTTATTGCATAAAATGTCTGCACACAATGTTTCGGGGCTCTCTTCAGATAATAATAATAATAATATGCCATTTAGCAGACGCTTTTATCCAAAGCGACTTACAGTCATGCGTGCATACATTTTTGTGTATGGGTGGTCCCGGGGATCGAACCCACTACCTTGGCGTTACAAGCGCCATGCTCTACCAGCTGAGCTACAGAAAGTGGATACTCATGGATGCGCATCGCAATTGTAAAATGTCAACACAATTGGAGACACCACGTCATTTTTGGAGACATGTTATTGACAGTAAACTATTGTAGATGCGACTGCTAACTAAATAAAACATTTTAGCTGGCTAGCTAATCATCTTAGCTAAATGTGGGGCAAACAATTCAGTTATTTACCGTTAATTTGAGGGATTGGGGTGAAAGAAATCGAGTTACATAGTGATACTTTACGATATACTGTATTGACAATATCGCAATATTTTAGCGCTAGTTGGCTGTACCTGCACCAAAACACCATTATTGTTCCTTCATAGCTTGTTCTCAATCTTTTCACATTGGGAGCCAATTTGTTTTCAGCACTTTTATTTCCATGACTGATCAAAACTCGTTCTCATGGCTTTCTGATCCCTCTGCAACAGACATATGGTGCGCAATAAAATCACAGTATCGAATCGCAATACGTATAGAATCATGAGACTCGCAATGCTGATGCATATATCTTATCGTGAGGTTCCTGGCAATTCCCAGCCCAAGTTCATTTGCCACAACAAATCTCTTCGCTAGCAAACGCGATGTCTTCTCCAAAACGGCAATGTGTCTCCAGCAATGTTTACTTTTTTGACGTTCTATGGCATCTCCACTTTCCAAGCATATATGACCACATGTAATATTTTGGTAAGTGATGCAAATAGTGAACTATGTAGGGCCAGGATGTAAAATATATGTAGCTGCAGCAATTTCTCTTATCTGATATGGTAAGTAATGGGGCTTAATTTATAGCTCCCTAAGAGTTTGACGAACGGGTCCGTGCACGCGATTCCAGATATCTTTACCTCTGAATAAACTGCCTTTATTATACCATATCCACCCTGTCCAAAGTCTCTACTTGGTCTCAGTTCTCCAGTAAACTTGTGATTATCAACACTAACCTCATCGTTGTGGCGGCGGACAGCTAGCCTGTATCCCTCATCAAGTTGAGTGGCAATGTTATTTTTCCGTTCGTACCAATTTTTGGAAAATCCTCGGGTGTAGGACTTTCCGCCTTTAGTAGAAACCTGTTGAATTATTAAATTTGGTCTGGGAGGTCCTAATTGTTTCGTTGCCAATTTATCTTCATTTGTTCGCCGACAAAAAGGAACTTCTTTCAAAGACACAATCCGCTCTTTTCTCAGTTACGTTCATGGTTACGTTACGTTACGTATGACGAAAGCGCGTAAGTGCAAGCCCTCAGACACCCATAGAGATTGTATTGAAGGCTCTGAAATTTGAAAAAAATAGATTTTACATTAGAGGCTATGAGAGACTTCTGGGCGATTTTCAACCTGACTGAAATCGCCCCAAAAGGGGGGGGAGCCATTTGAAGCACGACTTTAGCCTGATTCGACATTTAGTGGCAGTGTGGCACTGTGGCAGATCAGACGTATAGATTACAACACTGATAACTACTGTTGCCGTGATATAATTGATTAGAAAAAAAATCCCTTCCTTTTCCCGTTTGGCAGTGCGTCGCCCATATCGCCCTATTGAACAGGCCGCCCCTGCTTGTGGATATTCCTATTCAGGTGTATAAAGTCTACAAACTTATCAAATCAAATTGTATTGGCTACATGCGCCGAATACAACAGGTGCAGACATTACAGTGAAATGCTTACTTACAGCCCTTAACCAACAGTGCATTTATTTTTAATAAAAAAGTAAAATAAAACAGCAACAAAAAAGTGTTGAGAAAAAAAGAGGAGATGTAAAATAAAATAACAGTAGGGAGGCTATATATACAGGGGGGTACCGGTGCAGAGTCAATGTGCGGGGGCACCGGCTAGTTGAGGTAGTTGAAGTAATATGTACATGTGGGTAGAGTTAAAGTGACTATGCATAAATGGTCAAAGATCCATTATGTGCATGTTTTAATTATTCACATGTAAAATGTGGCCTCATCAACACTGAAAAACAAGTTATATTTTCTTTATCATTTCAACTGGAAGCAAACAGTCAATATAAATATATAATACAAAACTGGAGATCTATTACACTTCTGTGTTGTGATACAAAAATATTATCAAAATGTATAGTTCTGATATTGTCAATGTCCATAATGATCAACCAAATATCTTGCAGGGAAATAAATTGTGGATAAACTTGATATTATGTTATCATCTCCTCTTTTTTTAAGACAAAGTTATTAAACGATTTTAATAAAAAAGTAGTCCTAGCCCAATAAGGCTCAATGTCATTGGTCACGGATAAATCGATATCTTATCTCCGGCAGTAGCTGTGCGTGGGTAAAATCACTGAGGAAGCCAAGCCAAGCCAGTTAAAAAGCTACAGTGGGGGAAAAAAGTATTTAGTCAGCCACCAATTGTGCAAGTTCTCCCACTTAAAAAGATGAGAGAGGCCTGTAATTTTCATCATAGGTACACATCAACTATGACAGACAAATTGAGGAAAAAAAATCCAGAAAATCACATTGTAGGATTTTTTATGAATTTATTTGCAAATTATGGTGGAAAATAAGTATTTGGTCACCTACAAACAAGCAAGATTTCTGGCTCTCACAGACCTGTAACTTCTTCTTTAAGAGGCTCCTCTGTCCTCCACTCGTTACCTGTATTAATGGCACCTGTTTGAACTTGTTATCAGTATAAAAGACACCTGTCCACAACCTCAAACAGTCACACTCCAAACTCCACTATGGCCAAGACCAAAGAGCTGTCAAAGGATACCAGAAACAAAATTGTAGACCTGCACCAGGCTGGGAAGACTGAATCTGCAATAGGTAAGCAGCTTGGTTTGAAGAAATCAACTGTGGGAGCAATTATTAGGAAATGGAAGACATACAAGACCACATATAATCTCCCTCGATCTGGGGCAACATGCAAGATCTCCCCCTGTGGGGTCAAAATGATCACAAGAACGGTGAGCAAAAATCCCAGAACCACACGGGGGGACCTAGTGAATGACCTGCAGAGAGCTGGGACCAAAGTAACAAAGCCTACCATCAGTAACACACTACGCCGCCAGGGACTCAAATCCTGCAGTGTCCCCCTGCTTAAGCCAGTACATGTCCAGGCCCGTCTGAAGTTTGCTAGAGTGCATTTGGATGATCCAGAAGAGGATTGGGAGAATGTCATATGGTCAGATGAAACCAAAATAGAACCTTTTGGTAAAAACTCAACTCGTCGTGTTTGGAGGACAAAGAATGCTGAGTTGCATCCAAAGAACACCATACCTACTGTAAAGCATGGGGGTGGAAACATCATGCTTTGGGGCTGTTTTTCTGCAAAGGGACCAGGACGACTGATCCGTGTAAAGGAAAGAATGAATGGGGCCATGTATCGTGAGAATTTGAGTGAAAACCTCCTTCCATCAGCAAGGGCATTGAAGCCAAGCCAAGCCAGTTAAAAAGCTACAGTGGGGGAAAAAAGTATTTATACACCGCCCGGGCAACGAAGGAGTGGCTTCGTAAGAAGCATTTCAAGGTCCTGGAGTGGCCTAGCCAGTCTCCAGATCTCAACCCCATAGAAAATCTTTGGAGGGAGTTGAAAGTCCGTGTTGCCCAGCGACAGCCCCAAAACATCACTGCTCTAGAGGAGATCTGCATGGAGGAATGGGCCAAAATACCAGCAACAGTGTGTGAAAACCTTGTGAAGACTTACAGAAAACGTTTGACCTGTGTCATTGCCAACAAAGGGTATATAACAAAGTATTGAGAAACTTTTGTTATTGACCAAATACTTATTTTCCACCATAATTTGCAAATAAATTCATTAAAAATCCTACAATGTGGTTTTCTGGATTTTTTTTCCTCATTTTGTCTGTCATAGTTGACGTGTACCTATGATGAAAATTACAGGCCTCTCTCATCTTCTTAAGTGGGAGAACTTGCACAATTGGTGGCTGACTAAATACTTTTTTTCCCCCACTGTATATTAGAACCTATGTTGTGATAATTGCGTTGTTTACTCTATAACCCATTTGTTTATACACCAGCGTGATATACAATAAGGCCGTGATGACAAAAAGACAACAATCACAAAACCGAAGAGCAACATCTGTCCGGTGAAGTCCACAAAGCAAATATTGCATGTAACAAACATATCACCTGCAGCATGGTCAAGCAAGTTAATGTTTTCGACAGTTTACTAAACAAGTAGTTGTTTAGAACCACGGAGTTACCACAAGTCAGCACAAAGACAACAGGAGCAAGCACTGTCTCCGCTATTCCAGCACCATTTCAACTTAAACATTTAAACATCATCAAATCAACAAGGCTATAAGCTTAGTTTAATACACTGAAAACAAACTTAAAGATGCCAAAAACAATTTAGTCCAATCAATGTTGCTAAATATCATGTGGCTGACCATGGTACTGATTTCTGTGTGTGTGTGTGTGTGTGTGTGTGTGTGTGTGCGCGCAAGTATATATATTTTTTGGACTCATCCTACTTGTAGACTAGTTGAATGCCAAGGCCATCCTCCTCTCTTTCATGTTGGCAAAATGGTTTATGGGGCTCTGTCATTCAACACACTTTCAGTTTTTGTTGCCATAGGCTACCTAGCTAAAATGCTTGCTATCTTAACTTCCTGGCATGGGCAACAATGAACCAGCTAAGTTAGCTAGCTAGTTAACGTGAGCCTACTAGGCTACATTTAGGCTACATGTTGAACTTCAATCGTCTCAGGCCAGTGGCAAAATATATTAATTTCTGGTTAGATCAGAATCGCCGTCATAATCATTGGCAAGTCCAAATCCCCATCTCCATCCATGGCTTAGGAAAGAGCTAATTTAGCACGCTAGCTCCTGCAGGACATCAACACAAGCGGACCGGAAACATACACGTTTTTCTGAAAATTGAGTTTTGCTTAGGAAGTGATTTGATTGGTGTGAAGCCAAATCCAAACTGGCCTCCCTTGGGCGGCTTTTTGCCGCACCAGGACAACCCACGGTTGAGCTCAGCTCAACGCTGATTGGCTAATTAGTTTATAAATGTTTTTATCAAGGGAGGCCAAATGTTTGCTGGCATCAATCAATCAAATGCTACTGTGGCAACATGTTATACTCTTTTGGTCCAGTCAGCTTCAGATACATTGGCTACACGTACTGAGACACTCAGGTGATTTCTCCGATGAGATTCAGCCACTTGCAAATTGACAGAAAATTATGAAAACAGAGAGAGAGATGAAAGAGAAATTATATTAACATTTAAAAAAAAATATTGGTCAAATATTTGGGGAAGCCTGGCCACTGATCTCCGGTAGCTTTGATTGGACTAATGTATCAACTTCATAGTAGTTTATTGTCTTCTAGCTAGCTAGTTATCTAGCTGAAAAGTCATCATAAATCATGTGGACCCTCTCCTAGCAAATTATTTTCAAACTTTGCGTTATGAAGGAAATGTAGGGATAAAACGTCTGTGCTCATCAGGCCTCTGTTAAAAGAAAGAAAGTTGGAAAGAAGATTCAACCAATGGTTTGGATGGAAGCAGTGGCTAACAGCGGTTTTAACTAGCTAGGTATGACGTGTCTTGTTCTTAATGTTTGATGGGTAGATCCATTTGAATTTAATCACTTTTTGACAGCATCCCTTTTAATTTAAATAAAACAGGAAGGTACTTTTTGGACCTGAATGCCAAAATATTCAGGAGCTAAAGGTGCTTAAAGGTGCTCAAAACATCCATGTCTTCATCACTGGAAAATATAAAAGGTTGAGTTTGATACAATTTAAAAGCTTACAAACAGGGTTGTCAAACAATTGTATAATTTCTTGATTTATTTTTATTACAATTATGGATTTTATTTTACTTTAAACGTCAGTGATCTAAAAACTCCAAAAAAAATTATCCATATTCGCATATGTTGTAGCTTAGACCCTACCTTACGTCATCTGAGGTTTGTGTTGTGCCGCCATCGGTTGAGACACAACATGCTCTTGAATACAGGGTGGGTGTCATTTCAATCATAGAAATATAATTCATAGAATGGACCTATCCCTTCAGAGCACTGCAATTTAGCTCGTACACCATTGAAATTGAAATTGAATTGAAATGTTAACTTCTAATTACTATCACAAAGATGGCCGCTTGTCCATCCACCTTCAAATGTCAACTGAAATGGTCATGTCTGTTCTATTATCTATATTTCTATGATTTCCATAGGTTTCCTATTAAAGAGTGACAGTCAAATTTAAAACAACAGATATTCTCATTCAAGTCAACATTCTCTGATGTGTGGACCTCCAACCATCTTTGTGGTACCATTTGAAAGTTGAAATGTCTATTTCTTTCCCATTTTAGTACATTTATTAGCCAAAACATGACACCCACTCTGCATTCAAGAGCATGTTATGTCTCAACCAACGACGGGCACAACACAAAAACCTCAAATAATGTAAAATAGGGTCTAAGCTACAACATATGCAAATATGAAGAAAAAATATATATGTAAATAATTTATAAAGTAGTTTGAAAACCTTGTTTGTAAGCTTAAAATTATATCAATCTCAACCGTTTATCTTTTCCAATGATGAAAACATGGATTTCTCATTTTATTTATTTTATTTAACCTTTATTTTATCAGGGAGTCATACTGAGACCACGATCTCTTTTTCAGATGGGCCCTGAATTACATAAATAATAAAAAAAGAAATGAAAAAACACGTCATAAAAAACAAACACATTCATCAGTAATAAGGTCCTCAATCAGCTTTCTGAATTGCCCTAGAGGCAACAGAACATCAAATGTAAGAACATTTTGAAGATTGTTCCACAAATAAGGTGCAAGACAAGTAAAAGCTGATTTACCTAACTCAGTAGAGACCAAAGGAATTTCCAGAGTTAGCCATCCCTGAAACCGGGTGTGGTAACTCTTATGTTTAAAGTTTAGTAATGATGTTAGGTACAGTGGGACTTTTTGTAAAAGAGCTTTATAAATGAAAGCATAGCCAGGTATCAACCTACGTGACATCAAAGAGGGCCAACCAACTTGCAGTAATGGGTACTAAAATTACCACCCATAATAAAGCGCAGTGCACTATGATAAACTGCATCTAACGGCTTTAATGAAGTGGCAGCTGCGTTCATATAGATGATGTGGCCATGGTCTAGGACCGATAGGAACGTCGACTGAATAATCTGCTTTCTACTACTTAGCGCGAGGCAGGACCTATTTCTATTGAAGATGCCCATTTTTATTCTCAGCTTCTTAACTAACTCATCAATATGCTTTTTAAAAGACAGTTTTTCATCTATCCAGATGCCCAGATATTTGTAAGCAGGGACACAATCAATATGGACACCATCCAAAGTACATATGCTTAAATCATCAGACTTATTTTCATGCGCTCTAGAGAACAACATATACTTAGTTTTACCTGCATTCAATACTCATTTCAGGTCAATCGACTTTTTCTGTAATACAATGAAGGCAGACTGTAGTTCAGATAGAGCCTGGTCAACCGTGGGGGAATAGCACACACAACAGTATCATTGGCATACAAGTGCACGTTACAAGTCAATATTGTTAATATGAACAGTAAAAAGTACAGGACCTAGAATCGACCCCTGGGGGACACCTTTCATAATTTCCAGGAAACCTGATTTAACACCATCAGTAGATGTACATTGAGTTCTGTCAAGTAATTTTTAAACCAGTTACATGCAGCCAGATCTAGGCCAATTGAGGAAAGCTTCTGAATTAGTAGTGAATGATCAACAGTATCGAAAGCCTTTGGCAGGTCAATGAAGTGGGGAGCACAATGTTGCCTTTTATCCATACAGTTAACCACTTCATTTATAACTAAGGATGCAGCAGAGATACTGCTATGACCTGAGAATTGAATTAATCAAGGATTCTAATATTTTAGCTAGGCAAAAAAGTTTAGAAATAGGCCAATAATTATTTAGTTCACAAGGGTCACCACCTTTGTGAAGGGGGACTACATGGGACGCCTTCCAAACCTTTGGGATAGTACCAGATATATAATTGTCAGGTTAAAAATATGGGTTAATGATTCAGCAATCAGGAGGGAAGAGAGCTGCTGCAAAAATGGATCAAGCATATCAGCCCCAGTGGATTTTTTTACATCAATCTTAAGCGAGGCATCTAGCACATCACAAATAGTAAATTGTGTAAATGAAAACAAAGACTCACTAGAAGTTGACGGGTTAACCGTTGAGTCAGCTAGAGCCTGGCAGAGGGAAGAGCAGTCGGTTGACTGACCAGGGTCAACTACACCATCTTTTCTCTCAAATAAGAAGCCAACCAAGATAAAATGATGATTAAAAGCATCACTTATCCAATTCTTCTCAGTTATAATGCCAGAGTCAGACAGAACCTTGCTTAGGCAGGGAAGAGGAGGAATGTGTACGCTTCAGTGTATTTACTGTTTTCAGAAATTTAGAAGGATCACCAGCAGAGTCTGAGATAGAGCTTAAAAAGTAGCTTGATTTAGCTTTCTTAATCGAGATACTACATCTGTTTCTCAATTGTCTGAAAGATTGCCAGTCCACTACAGAGTCAGTTGTCCTTGCTTTGGCCCAGGCCTGATTTCTCATATGAATGAGCTCAGATAACTCAAAAGAAAACCAAGGGTTCGATCTATCTCTGACTCTGAATTGTTTAAAAGGGGCGTGTTTATCTGCTACAGGAATAAATATGGAGGAGACATTTTCTAGAGCCAACTCATGGTCAGGAATATAGGAGACAGTGGTTAAATCAGAGTAGAACATGTCATGTAAAAACCCTTAAGCAGAAAACTGCTAAATGTCTCTTCTTAATTAAATGAGGATTAGTATTTTGCTGTTTCGTACCTCTTAATACATACTATGGGACAATAATCACTGAGATCATATGCAAATACTCCACTAGACAAATATTTATGGGGGTTATTAGTAAGAATTAAATCAATCAATGAAGTGTAAACAGGGTTTTTCACGTTTAGTCATGTGGGTTTTGAGATCAATTGAGTCAGATAAAAATCAATGCATATAATCTTAAATTGATCTGAGGCTGGGGATAGCCAATCCAGAGTCAAATCCCCTAAAATGACCAACTCCGAGGACAGAAAAGGTATTAAACACTCAGATATAGCAAAAATAGCATCCGCCATGGCAGCAGGGGGGCAGTACATCCCAGCAACAAATAAATGTGTTTTCTGGTTTATCTACAACCAGGAGGTCAAATGTATTGGGAAAATATTTTAAGATTGGGACGCCATGAAAGATTTTACATATATGGCCACACCTTCCCTTACTGTAATCTGTCACATCTAAATACATTATAATAATTTACTTCAATTTCTTTATCAGAGAAAGAACCATTTAACCATGTTTCCAAGTTAACCAGAATGTCAGGACATGAGTCCTGTAACCAAATGTCAATTGTGTCCATTTTTTAAATCACACTCATGGTATGGTGGGGTATGCAAAACAGGTCAACTTTGAGCACCTTTATAAATAATAATATGCCATTTAGCAGACGCTTTTATCCAAAGCGACTTACAGTCATGCGTGCATACATTTTTGTGTATGGGTGGTCCTGGGGATCAAACCCACTACCTTGGCGTTACAAGCGCCGTGCTCTACCAGCTGAGCTACAGAGGTTTATCTCTTAAATGTTTTGTCATTCAGCTCCAAAAAGTCACTTTCTGAGCACTTTGACAATTGGCAAATATGTATGGAAGGTTTCATTCAAATCAAAAGGGGTGCTGTCAAAAAACGGATTGAATTCTAATGGATTTATCCTGATGTCAGTCTGTTTTATTAATGGTTGAAGTGAAGGAGAAGCTTTATAAACTTTGTTGCTTTATTCTTAACAGGAACATCTTGTTAGCAGACAGGCAGATGCAACTGCACTCAGAACGTGTTTGGGCTGCGCCCCAATACTCTAACAATGATTAGCAGTACTGCAGACCGATGCTGAAAATGAAGTAAAATAAACTTTACTCTAAAAAAGTATGTTCGACTACCGTGGTCTTCCATGCAATTAGATCTAAAAAGATATTGGAAGTAGCCAATGAACCGATCATAAACAAAATATAATAATGTTTGTGTGTGTCGCGCAAACTCATTTCTGGGATTGGTTATTATGATGGTGCATTTAATACAGTGGGGGAAAAAAGTATTTAGTCAGCCACCAATTGTGCAAGTTCTCCCACTTAAAAAGATGAGAGAGGCCTGTAATTTTCATCATAGGTACATGTCAACTATGACAGAGAAAATGAGGAAAAAAAATCCAGAAAATCACATTGTAGGATTGTTAATGAATTTATTTGCAAAGTATGGTGGAAAATAAGTATTTGGTCAATAACAAAAGTTTCTCAATAATTTGTTATATACCCTTTGTTGGCAATGACACAGGTCAAACGTTTTCTGTAAGTCTTCACAAGGTTTTCACACACTGTTGCTGGTATTTTGGCCCATTCCTCCATGCAGATCTCCTCTAGAGCAGTGATGTTTTGGGGCTGTCGCTGGGCAACACAGACTTTCAACTCCCTCCAAAGATTTTCTATGGGGTTGAGATCTGGAGACTGGCTAGGCCACTCCAGGACCTTGAAATGCTTCTTACGAAGCCACTCCTTCGTTGCCCGGGTGGTGTGTTTGGGATCATTGTCATGCTGAAAGACCCAGCCACGTTTCATCTTCAATGCCCTTGCTGATGGAAGGAGGTTTTCACTCAAAATCTCACGATACATGGCCCCATTCATTCTTTCCTTTACACGGATCAGTCGTCCTGGTCCCTTTGCAGAAAAACAGCCCCAAAACATGATGTTTCCACCCCCATGCTTCACAGTATGTATGGTGTTCTTTGGATGCAACTCAGCATTCTTTGTCCTCCAAACACAACGAGTTGAGTTTTTACCAAAAAGTTATATTTTGGTTTCATCTGACATTCTCCCAATCCTCTTCTGGATCATCCAAATGCACTCTAGCAAATTTCAGATGGGCCTGGACATGTACTGGCTTAAGCAGGGGGACACGTCTGGCACTGCAGGATTTGAGTCCCTGGCGGCGTAGTGTGTTACTGATGGTAGGCTTTGTTACTTTGGTCCCAGCTCTCTGCAGGTCATTCACTAGGTCCCCCCGTGTGGTTCTGGGATTTTTGTTTTTCTTGTGATCATTTTGACCCCACGGGGTGAGATCTTGCGTGGAGCTCCAGATCGAGGGAGATTATCAGTGGTCTTGTATGTCTTCCATTTCCTAATAATTGCTCCCACAGTTGATTTCTTCAAACCAAGCTGCTTACCTATTGCAGATTCACTCTTCCCAGCCTGGTGCAGGTCTACAATTTTGTTTCTGGTGTCCTTTGACAGCTCTTTGGTCTTGGCCATAGTGGAGTTTGGAGTGTGACTGTTTGAGGTTGTGGACAGGTGTCTTTTATACTGATAACAAGTTCAAACAGGTGCCATTAATACAGGTAACGAGTGGAGGACAGAGGAGCCTCTTAAAGAATAAGTTACAGGT
Source organism: Coregonus lavaretus (assembly GCF_964263955.1). Lineage (NCBI taxonomy): Eukaryota > Metazoa > Chordata > Actinopteri > Salmoniformes > Salmonidae > Coregonus > Coregonus lavaretus. The sequence goes on along the minus strand of NC_140015.1, from coordinate 33,838,186 downwards.
CTGTGAGAGCCAGAACTCTTGCTTGTTTGTAGGTGACCAAATACTTATTTTCCACCATAATTTGCAAATAAATTCACAAAAATCCTACAATGTGATTTTCTGGATTTTTCTTTCTCATTTTGTCTGTCATAGTTGACGTGTACCTATGATGAAAATTACAGGCCTCTCTCATCTTTTTAAGTGGGAGAACTTGCACAATTGGTGGCTGACTAAATACTTTTTTTCCCCACTGTATGTAATGTAGTGGTTTCAATGCATATTAGCTTTTTTGTTTGTCCCACCAATATTTGTATGTTAAAATTGTCATTGCTTCTCAGACCCGGCTCACAGCACAGAGCTGGTGAGGTGAAGGATTGAGGGTGAAACCCAGTAATGGTGTGAGGTCCAGATCATCCTCTGTTACTCCAGGAGGAGGAGAGAAACTAAAGTGCTGCAGGAGGGAGGTGAAGAAGAGGAAGAGCTCCATCCTGGCCAGACCCTCCCCCTGACACACCCTACGACCTGCGAGAGAGACCAAAGATATAGAAAATAGCATGAAGTCTGTCCAAAAGGCTACCACAATTTCTCTACTTCTTGCAATGAAATAATTTGTTATATGATGAAGTTGATATACCTGCAGAAAAGGCCATGAAGGTGTCCCTCTTGACAAATCGTCCCTGCTCATCCAGAAAGTGAGAGGGGTTAAAGGTGTGGGGGCTCTCCCATTCACTATCGTCCTGTAGGACGGACGTCAGTAGCGGAATCACAGACGTCCCCTGCAGTGAGAGTGAAGCTTAGGACCCCTTATTTTCAGAGTAAAAGTGATGAGTGATGAAACTTGGTTTAATAAATGTGCACACTCAAAAGGAGTGCACACTCAAAAGGAGTGGATTGCAATTTCAGGCAAAATTATATATGTTTTTAATGGCATGCCCATATTCCTATATTTCACAATAATGTGTTGTGATCTGGAGGGCGGCTTTTTGCATCCCCCAAATTGTCCAAATGTGGTATCCGTACCCTTACCGATATCATGGACAGTAATGGTTTGAGATGCATACACATTACCAGGCAACTAACTTTTTCTATATTTATAACTATAGTCAGCTATGCTGGCCTATGGAGTCCCTTGAGAAACCCAACTACCGAACCATCCAGTGACGGGATTTATAAATAAATTATCTGGGCTCCCAAAAGGACTGATCTCTATAAACAACTTTTGGAAAGCTCATATTCTGAGATAGCCATTAAAAAAGTATGGTCCACAGATCTAATTCAATCTGAACAATCCTTTAACTGGAACAGAATAGAGAAAAATATGACCTTGGCATCCCGTAATCCGAACCATCAATTTATACAGGCGGGGTGGGAGGTATGGTTTCCAGGTGGGGAGAGAGGTTGCGGGCGGATGGATGGGGACAGAGGGGGGGAATGGGTTGGGGTTATCTTTGTATGCGTTTCTTTTATTGTTTTTTGAACCTGTAACCTCTCTTCGAAAAAAAAAAGGCAATATGGAAAAAAACGTTTGGCACAAAATAAAACAGATTTGGACAGCCAAGTATCTGACCTTTTTGATTATATATCCCTGGAAGGTGACGTCTTGGCTGGTGGTGTGAGGGATGGCCATGGGTGCAATGTTGGCCAGTCTATGGGTCTCATGGATCACTGCATCAGCGTAGGGCAGGTTCTTCCTGTCCTCTACCAAGGGCTGACGACTTCCTATAACCCTGCTGATCTCCTCCTGGACCCGGTCTGAGACAGAAAGGAGGGAGGGGTTGGAGTTACTGCAGTGAAACGTACACTGAGTATACAAAACATTAAAAACACCTGCTCTTTCCATAACATAGACTGACCAGGTGAATCCAGGTGATCAAATAATGCAACTGATATCGATATAGATTTTGTATATCGGTGCCCATCACTAGTGATTATGTAACCATATTATATAAAATATTATTTGCAATTATATAGTTTGTACATTTTATTATTTTAGTCATTTAGCAGACGCTCTTATCCAGAGTGATTCACAGTTAGTACATTCATCTTAAGATAGCTAGGTGGGACAACCCCATATCACAGGCATAGTAAGTACACTTTTCCTCAATAAAGTAGCTATCAGCAAAGTCAGAGCTAGAAAGGGGGGGGGGGGGGGGGGGGGTCAGGTGATGAGGGGGTTTATTTAAGATACTTTTTGAAGAGGAAGAGTTTCAGGTGCTTTCGGAAGATGGGCAGGGACTCTGCTGTCCTAGCTTCAGGGGAAGCTGGTCCCACCATTGGGGTGCCAGGACAGAGAAGAGCTTAGACTAGGCTATAATGATTTTATTTGATATGTTATACGTATACATAATGAATATTGTATATAATGATTTATAAGCAGCTAAGTCATGGTTTATAAACTGTCCAATAATGGTTTATAATAAGTTTACTGGCACTTCAAATAAAGTGTAACTGAGTTTGTACATTTTTATTTGTAAGAATTCCTAACAGGTATTCTGTTTCCTAGTTGTATTGATTGCACTGAGACAGCCATTATTTATTTAGAAAATACAGTAAAAACAGAATGGCCTGAATGAGCAGACAATGACTACATTTCCTATTCATTTCGCTATATTTCCTATTCAAACTCATTTCATGTATGTTTTCATGGAAAACAATGAAATCTCTAAGTGACCCCAAACTTTTGAATGGTAGTGTATATTTTAAAAGTATGCCACATTTTTTCACAAAAGTAGGATACTGGGCCTTTAATAGTCCTCTATTAGAGGACCGATGTAGCCATCTGCAGGGCAGGGGGAAATGTTTTCATTTCCCCCCCTTAGTTTTATTGATTGCCCTGAAGTTTACTGGCACTTCAAATAAAGTGTAACTGAGTTTGTACATTTTAATTTGTAAGACTTGTGCTCTCGAGTGGCGCAGTGGTCTAAGGCACTGCATCGCAGTGCTAGCTGTGCCACTAGGAATCCAGGCTCTGTCGTAGCCGGCCGCGACCGGGAGATCCATGGGGCGGCGCACAATTGGCCCAGCGTCATCCAGGGTAGGGGAGGGAATGGCCGGCAGGGGATGTAGCTCAGTTGGTAGAGCATGGCGTTTGCAACACCAGGGTTGTGGGTTCGATTCCCATGGGGGGCCAGTATAACAAAATAATGTATGCACTCACTAACTGTAAGTCGCTCTGGATAAGAGCATCTGCTAAATGACTGTAAATGTAAATGTAATTCCTAACAGGTATTCTGTTTCCTAGTTGTATTGATTGCACTGAGACAGCCATTATCTATTTAGAAAATACAGTAAAAACAGAATGGCCTGAATGAGCAGACTGTACCTGAATTGATGCGGAGCCTGCAAGGTGTATACTCTCATTGGCCCTATCTGCCATGCCTGTGAATAGGGGGTCAGTGTATTCAAACCTGCTGCCATAGACAATGGCAATGTTGGAGACGGCATAAATCACAGGCTGTGCTGTGTCAAATGCCTTACCTGCGATAGACAAAACATCTAATCAATTACAAAATAAGCTTTCCAGAACCCACACGATCACATAGAAAGCCAAATAGCTGTTTACTAATAATATGGTTAAGAATAGCCAGATTTTTAACCAGGCAATTAGGCCTACACATCACCTATAAATACATCATGCTACTTCTACTACTACAGTGTAGAGATACCTATATTGCTCTTACCGTCATGTTTTTCAAACAGATTTTGTCTTCACTCCCTTTGTCACCCATCCCAAAGTCTCTAAGGTTCGTCAGGGCAAAGCGCCTCATCTCTTTCCATGAGTCTCCATTGGCAAACAGAATCCCTGTAAAGAAGGTAGTTCGTTTCCAATTCAAAGTGTAATAATAATAATAATAATAATAATAATAATAATATAGTAATATATACATTAATAAAATATATGCCATTTACTATAATATGCCTTTTAATAATTAACATGTACCAAGAAAATGTATAATCTGCCAAATTATCTCTGCACCCTTTCTGGTCATGATCATGTAACTATTTAAGACATCATATACATGTATATTATTTGCAGAGGATTAGAAGTGTCAGTGATGCTGTAGGTGGGTGTAGTGGTGGAATCAAGCGCAGGACACCGAAGTACAGTCCAAAAGACTTTAGTGTAATTCCACAAGGGAAAAAATGAACAAACTGGCCCGAAGGCGAAACTCCGCACGTAGGCGGACAAAACAAACGGGCGCACTACACAGGTGCGTAAAACGCTCCAACACAGCGGAGAGATAGCTCAACCGAGCGAATAATGTAAACACGTCCAGTAACGCACGACAGACAATAAAGCAATCACACACAACACTGGACAAACACAACAAGTAACTTATAGGACGCTAATTAACCTAAACGATAACAGGTGTCACAACAAACAGACAAAAGCAAACGAACATAGAAACATGCAACGATGGCAGCTAGAATTCCGGAGACAACGAACGCCGAAGCCTGCCCGAACAAGGAAGAGAGGCAGCCTCGGCCGAAACCGTGACAGTGCCCCCCCCTTGACGCGCGGCTCCAGACGTGCGCCGACTCCGGCCTCGGGGACGACCAGGAGGACGCGGAGCAGGGTGCGTCGGGTGCCCACGATGGAATTCCGTCAGGAGAGACGGGTCCAAAATGTCTCTCCTCGGCACCCAGCACCGTTCCTCCGAACCGTACCCCTCCCACTCCACTAGATATTGGAGACCCCCCATCCGACGTCTCGAATCCAAGATGGACCTCACGGAGTACGCCGGTGCCCCCTCGATGTCCAATGGGGGTGGAGGAGTCTCCCTGATCTCACTTTCTTGGAGTAGGCCAGCTACCACCGGCCTGAGAAGAGACACATGGAACGAGGGGTTAATACTTTTATATTCAACAGGTAGTTGTAACTTGTAACACACCTCGTTCAACCTTCTCAGGACTTTAAATGGCCCTACAAACCGCCGACCCAGTTTCCGACAGGGCAGGCGGAGGGGCAGGTTTCTGGTAGAGAGCCAGACTCGATCACCAGGTGCGTACACCGGTCCCTCACTGCGGTGGAGATCGGCGCTCGCCTTATGACGACGGAGGGCCCGCTGCAGGTGGACGTGTGCAGCGTTCCATGTCTCCTCCGAGCACCGCGCCCACTCATCCACCGCAGGAGCCTCGATCTGGCTCTGCTGCCAAGGTGCCAGAACCGGCTGGTAACCTAACACACATTGAAAAGGGGTTAGGTTAGTGGAGGAGTGGCGTAGGGAATTCTGGGCCATCTCGGCCCAGGGAACGTACATTGCCCACTCCTCCGGCCGGTCCTGGCAGTATGTTCTAAGAAACCTACCCACATCCTGGTTCACGCGTTCCACCTGCCCATTACTCTCCGGGTGGTAACCCGAGGTGAGGCTCACCGAGACCCCCAACCGCTCCATAAAGGCTCTCCAAACCCTGGAGGTAAATTGGGGACCTCGATCAGACACAATATCCTCGGGTACCCCGTAGTGCCGGAACACATGGGTAAATAGTGCTTCGGCAGTTTGCAGGGCAGTAGGAAGGCCCGGCATGGGGAGCAGACGACAGGCCTTAGAAAACCGGTCCACAACGACCAGTATAGTGGTATTTCCCTGTGAAGGAGGAAGGTCAGTAAGGAAATCCACCGAGAGGTGAGACCATGGTCGTTGTGGAACGGGCAGGGGTAGTAACTTACCCCTAGGCAGATGTCTAGGCGCCTTACACTGGGCGCACACCGAGCAGGAGGAAACATAAACCCTCACATCCCTTGCCAACGTGGGCCACCAGTACTTGGCACTAAGACAGTGCACTGTCCGGCCGATACCAGGGTGTCCAGAGGAGGGTGACGTGTGAGCCCAATAGATCAATCGATCCCGAACCTCGAGCGGAACGTACTTCCGACCCTCCGGGCATTGCGGTGGACTAGGGTCGGTGCGTAACGCCCGCTCGAGCTCAGCTTCGACCTCCCACACTACCGGTGCCACCAGACACGACTCCGGCAGTATGGGAGTGGGCTCCACGGACCTCTCCTCCGTGTCATACCGCCGAGACAGCGCATCTGCCTTACCGTTCTGTGACCCAGGGATGTACGTGATCTTAAATGTAAACCGGGTCAAAAACATATTCCATCTTGCCTGGCGAGGGTTCAGCCTCCTCGCTGCCCGGATGTACTCCAGGTTACGGTGGTCCGTCAAAATGAGGAAAGGGTGTTGAGCCCCCTCAAGCCAGTGCCTCCACACCTTTAGGGCCTGTACCACGGCTAACAGCTCCCTGTCCCCTACGTCATAGTTTCGCTCCGCCGGACTGAGCTTCTTAGAATAAAAAGCACAGGGGCAGAGTTTAGGTGGCGCGCCTGACCGTTGTGAAAGCACGGCTCCTATACCGGCCTCAGACGCGTCCACCTCTACCTGAAATGGCAAAGAGGGATCCGGATGCGCCAGCACCGGGGCCGAGGTAAACAGGTCCTTCAGCCTCCCAAACGCCCTGTCCGCCTCGGCAGACCACTGCAGACGCACCGGACCCCCCTTCAAAAGAGACGTGATGGGAGCTGCCACCTGTCCAAAACCCCGGATAAACCTCCGGTAGTAATTCGCAAACCCCAAAAACTGCTGCACCTCCTTCACAGTGGTTGGTGTTTGCCAATTACGCACGGCTGACACCCGGTCTACCTCCATCTTCACCCCTGATGCAGACAACTGATACCCCAAAAAGGAGACCGACTCCTGGAAAAACAGACACTTCTCTGCCTTAACATACAGGTTGTGCTCCACCAGCCTCCGCAACACTCTGCGCACCAGGGCCACATGCTCGACTCGGGTAGGCGAGTACACGAGAATGTCATCTATGTACACAACCACCCCCTGCCCCTGCATGTCCCTGAAGATCTCATCCACGAATGATTGGAAAACTGACGGAGCGTTCATCAACCCGTATGGCATGACCAGATACTCGTAATGGCCCGAGGTGGTACTAAAGGCTGTCTTCCATTCATCGCCCTCCCTGATGCGCACCAAGTTGTACGCGCTCCTGAGATCTAATTTAGTGAAGAAACGCGCCCCATGCAATGACTCCGTCATGGTCGCAATCAGCGGGAGTGGATAACTGTACTTCACCGTGATCTGATTGAGACCACGGTAATCGATGCACGGGCGTAACCCACCATCCTTTTTCTTCACAAAAAAGAAACTCGAGGACGCAGGGGAAGTGGAAGGCCGTATGTATCCTTGTCTCAGAGATTCGTCTATGTAAGTCTCCATAGCTTTCTTCTCCTCCTGAGACAGAGGATACACATGGCTCCGTGGGAGCGCAGCTCCTGCCTGGAGGTCTATCGCACAATCTCCCTGCCTATGGGGCGGCAACTGCGTCGCCCTCGACTTACTAAACGCAATAGCCAAATCCCCATACTCAGGGGGAACGTGCAATGCGGGCACCTGGTTTGGACTCTCCACCGAGGTAGCCCCTACGGAAACGCCCAAACATCGACCCACACACTGGGCAGACCACTCCATCAGAGCCCTCTCCTGCCATGAAATAGATGGGTTATGGGTACTCAACCAGGGCATGCCCAGCACCACCGGATACGCAGGCAAGTCGATCAGAAATAGCTGAATCATCTCCTGATAACCCCCCTGCGCACACATCCTAAGTGGCGCAGTGACCTCCCTGATCAAGCCCGCACCCAACGGACGGCTATCTAGGGCATGAACGGGGAAAGGGACTTCAACAGGGAGACGGAGGATCCCTAAGGCTAAACAAAACGTCTTATCAACAAAATTCCCAGCCGCGCCTGAATCTACCAGCGCCTTATGCTGGGAATGAGGTGCTACCTGTGGGAAACGCACAGGTATACAGAAATGTGCAACAGAGAGCTCTGGGTGAGTGGGGCGCCTACTCACCTGGAAGGACTCCCCAGTGCGGGACCTGTCGTCCTCTCCCCTAGGAGGCCATCCCCAGCACCTAGCCGCGGTGTGTCCTCCCCGACCACAGTTGGTGCAGGAGATGAACCCCCTCGTCAGCCGACCCCTCCTCTCTCTAGCGCCAGCGCCCCCGAGCTCCATGGGGCACGGCTCGGAGGCGCTGGAGGGTGAAATGGACGGACCCCCCTCGGAACGTCCGCGGGTAGCTAGCAGGTTATCCAGCCTGATGGACATGTCGACCAACTGGTCGAACGAGAGGCTGGTGTCCCTACAGGCCAGCTCCCTACGGACGTCCTCGCGTAGACCACATCTGTAGTGATCGCTGAGAGCCCGCTCATTCCACCCTGCATCCGCCGCTAGAGTACGGAATTCTAAGGCGAACTCCTGGGCACTCCTCTTCCCCTGCCGGAGGAAGACCAGACGCTCCCCCGCCGCTTTCCCCTCCGGGGGATGGTCGAACACCGCCCTGAAGCGGCGGGAGAACTCGTCGTAGGTGATGGTGTCCGCGTCGATCCTCCTCCACTCTGCGTTGGCCCATTCCAACGCCTTCCCGGAAAGGCAGGAGATCAGGGCGGACACGCTCTCATGTCCCGAAGGCGCCGGGTGCACGGTGGCCAGGTAAAGCTCCACCTGGAGAAGGAATCCCTGACACCCGGCCGCGGTCCCATCGTAGGCCCTCGGGAGCGAGAGTCGAACTCCTCTGGCTTCCGGAGCGGGAATGGGCTGACTTGCCGATGGTGCTGGCAGAGAGGATGGCGGTGGAGGAGTCCCCCAGCCTCGGATGGTGGTGATCACCTCCTGCAGTGCGGACCCCATCTGCAGGATCTGGTCACTCTGTTCTCGGACCCTGTCCTCCAGCGTCGCCTGGGCTGCTGCGGCTCCTGCTGATTCCATTCTTGATGGTGTGTGATTTTGTCAGTGATGCTGTAGGTGGGTGTAGTGGTGGAATCAAGCGCAGGACACCGAAGTACAGTCCAAAAGACTTTAGTGTAATTCCACAAGGGAAAAAATGAACAAACTGGCCCGAAGGCGAAACTCCGCACGTAGGCGGACAAAACAAACGGGCGCACTACACAGGTGCGTAAAACGCTCCAACACAGTGGAGAGATAGCTCAACCGAGCGAATAATGTAAACACGTCCAGTAACGCACGACAGACAATAAAGCAATCACACACAACACTGGACAAACACAACGAGTAACTTATAGGACGCTAATTAACCTAAACGATAACAGGTGTCACAACAAACAGACAAAAGCAAACGAACATAGAAACATGCAACGATGGCAGCTAGAATTCCGGAGACAACGAACGCCGAAGCCTGCCCGAACAAGGAAGAGAGGCAGCCTCGGCCGAAACCGTGACAAGAAGAAGAACATTTGATGGAATTGTGGAAACAGCCTGATCTCTGCATTCACCATTCTAGTCTGAAATGTCAGAAATTTGTGGTATTATTCAAAACGAACTTGTCAGCAATTGGATCACTTTCAACAAATCAGAGGACAGCCTAATTCAAGCACAGTATTTGGCAACCTTGGTTTTTGTCCTAAACCCAACCACTGTTTCTGAGAGGGCGCTGATTGGACCAGCTATTTTCTGGTTTATTCCAAACGCCCATCTTTTCGAGAAAGAAAAGGTTAATAAATGCAGTAAAACAAAATGGTGAATGCAGCAATCAAGCTGGTTCCATCAGGCTAAAATAAGACTTTTAAGAGCTTGTAATGCATTTCATATCCAACGCATCTCAAAGTGTCTGAAATTGATTGTGTAGCTCAATAAAGTTTATTTAAAGTAAGTGTCCAGTGAAAATCTCACTTTTAAAAGTTCATATTCCGTTAACTCATACCCACATAATGTTGTTGACTCATCCTATACTCGCATTTGCGGCGCAAGCATAAATTGGAGAACAAACAAATGCATGGATTGCTGTCTTAGCTTGTTCATAGACTGCTTACAGGGTAAGGGAACCAATTAGACATGTTGTAATTTGAGTGAACTATCCCTTTAAGAATAAGAGTAAAATATCATTACCATGTCCTTGTTTGAAATCATAGAAAACAGGAGTGATATCCCTGTCCCCAAAGTCCTCTGCCTGGTTGACCAGTGCCTGCTTGACCGTCTTGTATCCAGCCAGAACAACCACTTTCTTGGGTCCAAAGTGAACCGTGAAGATGGAGCCATATTTATTGGCGAACTGGACAGATAAAGTATACCATAGACTCAGTTATGTCTCGTAATGATATATGAATAAGCACAAAACTGGCTTGTTTGACATGTTTCAGTCAAGAAACAGCGTGAAGACAGTGGTTTACAGTTGAAGTCAGACCTAGGTTCAAATACTATTCACTGTAATTTAATTACTTACAAAAACATTTAGCATTTAGACTAAGTTTCTTATTGGAAATACATTTGGAAAGTATTGGCATGTAATGTATTTTCAACTACTTGTCTTTTATTTGAAGTAGTTGTTTTCGGCTGTGTATTAGAAAATACTAAAAAACACAGAAAAGTGTCAAAAATGTATTTGAACCCAGGTCTGTTTTGTTAATAAGATCCCTGAAGGGATATTCCCAGGGTGCATCTCAATAGTCTAAAGTGGCCTCTCATCTCTTTGCTTGCAATGCTTCGATCACCGTCACAAAGTATTTTGTCCATAGCCTGGTCCCAGCAAAAAACTGATATGGGACCATGCTACTTGGGCAGGACATATCTATTGAAATACACTACAGAATAGAACATTAAACAACATTAACCAGCTAAAAGCATGTACAATGTGCGGAAGTCCATTATATCAGAAGCTTACTAAACTTTTCAAACCTGGTGAAATAGCAAGAAAACTATAAAAGTGAGATGAAACAGATAAAATCTCACAGATCATATCAACAACCTCAACATGGTTCTCTGAAAGCAACGCAGGACTTCTTCTTACCTCACAGAGAGTGTGATAGGGCTCCTTGAGATCCAGCTGGAGCATGTTGCCAAGCAGGGGCAGCGGCCTGGGTCCTGGAGGCTCCTTCCCCTGTTCCTCAGCGCTGGAACCAGAAGAACGGAGGTAGAGGACAAGGAGAAACAGCACAGCCCCCAGCAATGTCACCGTGCTTGATGTCTGGAGAAGACCTTCTATAAGAGACATCTTCAAACTGAGCTGTTAAACCTTATACTGGGCTAAAAAGACACAACACACTATGCTCTGTTATGGAACAAGTGTTTGTGCTCAGAGAACTTCCACGACAACAGATCTCCAAAGACTTCCATGACAACAACTTCCCCAAGGAATGCTATTTGTATAACCTCCCCATCCCACCCTATTGGGGCAGGATGAGAAGAGGGATGGTACAACCTCAGAGGAGGAGCTAAATATTGCAACTCCAGCAGGTCTGTCTGCATATCATATAATTGTGAAACTCACATGAACTCACCTGCAGGTCATTGACAAACTCTCCATATGATTTGTTTTCTGGTCTTTCCAAAAACTGTAATACATCGAAAAGCATTTATATGCCCGGAGAAATGGAATGAGGGAAACCATTTTTTACAATTATGCTGATAGACTAGATTGACACAACTTTATTCCATCACCAGATGGATGGTGAGGGCTATATAGGTAAAATGAGGTTAAATCTAATCATATTTGGGATTTGATTGTGTTACTAAAGATCTTCAGAAATCCCCCTCCGTTGTCCATATAATTTGAAAACTCTATAAACATCATATGAAAAAGTTAATAAATTACTGATTGACATATATTTCCATCTCCAATCATATATAATAACTTTTTAGCCACTTGAAGGTGTTCCACATTTGACGTTTTATTTGTTTAGTGTGAGTCAATGATGATCAGGTAAATGGTCTGGTAAAACTATCTGCAGTGCAGACAGTGGGAGAAAGAACAGGTCAGGCAGGAACCCGATGATCCCTCTGCCGCTTGAGGTTACAAAGGTCAGTTTACACATTCCAAAGACAGAATACATTTCCAATCTCTGTAAAAGTCTGAAAACCTCTTCTTGAATAGAGTGAAGCATAACACAAGTCACCTTAGCCCTACATATACAGATAGTTTATTAAAATACAATATTAAAAAAGTATGCTTTTTCATCATAGTCCTATATTTATTTGTATATTGCGTGTACTCTAAGGCAGAAGTCTACCCAAGAACGATTACATTTTAATTACATTTTATTTTAATTCGGATTTTTGAGGATTTCAGTGGAAATCTGCTGCCCCACCCTCCCACTCTCGATGGGTTAGTATGTCTTATCTCTCCTTAAACTTTATAAAATGAGGTTCACTACCCAAGGCGCTACTGACAAATCTAGAAAGGTATGGCAGGCTTTCATCTCATTTGTAATAAGATCCACATCTCTGGCTATTGAGTGACTATAGATAATTTAGGTTAGGAACCTAAAGGTGTCCGTGCAAATCTATAGGTGAATGAGATACATGTGTTCTTTACACAGCTAATCAGAGAAGTATTTGTGAGATTGGGGTTGTGAAAAAAAAGTATGACTGTGTATATACACTGAGTATACAAAACATTAAGAACACCTGATCTTTCCATGACATAGACTGACCAGGTGAATCCAGGTGAAAGCAATGATCCCTTATTGACTTCAAGCACTTCAATCAGTGTAGATGAAGGGGAGGAGACAGGTTAAATAAGGATTTTCAAGCCTTGAGACAATTGAGACATGGGTTGTGTATGTGTGCCATTCAGAGGGTGAATGGGCAAGACAAAATATTTAAGTGCCTTTGAATGGTGTATGGTAGTAGGTTCCAGGCACACCGGTTTGTGTCAAGAACTGCAACGCTGCTGGGTTTCCCGTGTGTATCAAGAATGGTCCACCACCCAAAGGACATCCAGCCAACTTCACACAACTGTGGGAAGCATTGGAGTCAACATGGTCCAGCATCCCTGTGGAATGCTTTCGACACCTTGTAGAGTCCATGGTCCAATGAATTTAAGCTGTTCTGAGGGCAAAACATGTTCTCTGTTTTGCTCTATGGCCTCCAGAAGCCCCACGGAACTCATCTGAAGGTAACCCATACAAATGAATGTTAGTATGGAGGTAGTTTTGTGGCAACAAAAATAAGGGGTTGAATATGTGTCAAAAAAAAACTACATTTTCCTGAGCTTTCTTATATCTCCTAGATATAGGACAGACACTTCAAAACCTTATTCCTTGTAATAAAATGTTTTGATACCTAAAGCGGTCTTAAAATTCAAAATCAAATAGCTATAGAATCCAGGTGAAAGGTATGATCTCTTATTGATGTCACTTGTCACTTTTGGAGAAATGTCCTCTGGTCTGATGAAACAAATATAGAACTGCTTGGCCATAATGACCATAGTTATGTTTGGAGGAAAACCTTGCAAGCCGAAGAACACTATACCAACCGTGAAGCACGGGGTGGCAGCATCATGCTGTGGGGGTGCTTTGCTGCAGGAGGGACTGGTGCACTTCACAAAATAGATGGCATCATGAGGAAAGAAAATTATGTGGATATATTGAAGCAACATCTCAAGACATCAGTCAGGAAGTTAAAGCTTGGTCGCAAATGGGTCTTCCAAATGGACAATGACCCCAAGCATACTTCCAAAGTTGTGGCAAAATGGCTTAAGGACAACAAAGTCAAGGTATTGGAGTGGCCATCAATAAGCCCTGACCTCAATCCTATAGAAAATGTGTGGGCAGAACTGAAAAAGCGTGTGTGAGCAAGGAAGCCTACAAACCTGATTCAGTTACACCAGCTCTGTCAGGAGGAATGGGCCAAAATTCACCCAACTTATTGTGGGAAGCTTGTGGAAGGCTACCCGAAACGTTTGACCCAAGTTAAACAATTTAAAGGCAATGCTACCAAATACTAATTGAGTGTATGTAAACTTCTGACCCACTGGGAATGTGATGAAAGAAATAACAGCTGAAATAAATCCTTCTCTCTACTATTATTCTGACATTTCACATTCTTAAAATAAAGTGGTGATCCTAACTGACCTAAGACAGGGAACTTTTACTAGGATTAAATGTCAGGAATTGTGAAAAACTAAGTTTAAATGTATTTGGCTAAGGTGGATGTAAACTTCCGACTTCAACTGTATATGATCTGTCTCAATGTAATCAAGGTATGAAATTATTATGGTATTGTCAAATATAATATCTGCTTGGGCTCACTTGCGGTCAGTGTGCAATGTAAAAATGATAACAATTATGTTCAGGCCCAATGACCATCTGCTCAAGAAAAAACCATCCTGCGGCTAAACGTAGATGCCTACCCTCCTGGTCTAACCAGTGTGGAAATACACTTTTGGCCCAAACTCTCTCCTCTGCAATATTGCCTCAAAAATTGCCGGTGTATCATGGGCTTCCGATGTGCTGCCATTATGGGTGGCTGATTAAGTCCAAACTCGGCAAACAACACACAACAGTCGAAACGTAGGTTACTTTCTGTCAAAAAGGTGTGATTGCTGAGGGTTGTGAAACAGGGTTAGTTAACATATGATGTAAAGTCTGGTTGAACCTGACCCAGGAGGCAGGACTTAAATCCTGCCTGTGATCATTGACAATTCGTAATCCTACATAGCTCCCTGTTAACCAGCAAGGGAATAGACAACTTGTCTCAAAAGAGCTAGGGGGAATTTGGAGAAGAAATGGTATAGAGGAGGTGTGTTACTTTTTGGAACAGTCTTTTCACTCACGGGGTACAGTAGATCACCCCCAGAAGCCTTTGCAAGGGTCTATCTTTTGATATCTATTAGGGCTGTCAAAAATAGCGCGTTAACGACGTTAATTAGTTGTTTGCTGTTAATTACGTCAATTTTTTTAACGCATTTCACGCATGCGCAGTGTGACAAATTATTCAGGTCAGGAAAGTGGTTGGGAGCTAGAGGCGAGATGGAGCAAGGTGAGCAAAGTGGGCCTATTGACGGATTCAAATATAAAAAGAATGATGATGGTACAGTTAACAAGTACAAGGTTATTTGCAAGATTTGTAAGAAGGAGTTTCAATTTCACCGGAGCTGTTCAAGCTTGAAGTACCATGTCAACGCCAAACATGCGTTTGCTGGGCCGTCAGATTCAGCAAGTGGTTTGCGCCAGACCACGCTGAATGTTTGCAGGCAATTAACAAAATCAACCTCAGATAATTTGACCAACACAATAGCAAAATGGATTGCAAAGGATTGTAGACCCATTAGCATTGTAGAAGACTCAGGTTTCCTTGATGTTTTGCAAGTGGCGTCTCAAGACTCATTCTATAAGCCACCGTCAAGAGCCACAGCCAAAGACAAATATTATGGTGTGTAGTTTGTTTCAGCTTGATTTAAAACACCATTATTTGGCTGTGTTAATAAACAGACATAATATGAAAATTATGTATCTGTGTCCTGTTATTTATCTTTTGGTATGCATTTCAGAAAAAAAATGGTTAGGATTCAGGTGTAATTGCAAATAGTGATTAATCATGATTAATCCACTGAAAATTCTGATTAATTTGATTAAAAATTTTAATCATTTGACAGCCCTAATATCTATATGAGCAGGGCATATCATAGCGGTTTATCCTTGCTGTTAACCTACACTATATATTACATTACTGTTCATGTAGGCACAAAACTCTCTCACAGATCTTTTCAAAGGCTCTCAACTTACTTAATTGTCTGCTGATGGTTGATATTCAAACTGGTTAGGTAGGTTTAGACTCCCAGAGTATTCACACCTGAGTAAAGCCAGTGTGTCTATGTGTGCGGGTGACTCAACACTATACACGTCAGATACTAAAACGAGTGAAATTACTACAGCACTTAACCAATAAGAGTCTAAGCCCTGCCTAAGCCGGGGGGTCTAAGCTATATGGAATTGTTTTAAGAAAGTCATACCAAAGATCATTTAGCTATTGGATTTAGAATTTTAAGACCCCTTGAAGTATCAAAAAAATATGGAAGAAAATAATTATATGAAAAGTTGTGGGGGTCTTTACTGCTATAAACCCATACAAACGCATTGAATAACAGATTCACTACATGGAACAACAGATAATCCCCCAAAAAAATCAAAAGGAAGTTTGTTCTGAAGTGTCTGTCCTATATCTGAGAGATATAAGAAAGATCAGGATTATTATTATTTTTTATTTTTTTTACATGTATTTAACCCCTTCTTTTTTGGCACTAAGCAGTGTAAGCCCTGTGTAAGGGGGGGGGGGGGGGGGTCCGTCCTAAAGGAGGTTTGTTCTGTCCTATATCTGAGAGATATAATAAAGGCCAGATGAGTTTTTTTTGTTGTTGTTTTTTAAACATTTTTGGCACTAAACAGTCTCCAGATAAACAGTGCCTTCAGAAAGTATTCATACTTATTCCACATTTTGTTGTGTTACAGCCTGAATTCAAAATTGATTAAATATTTTTTTTTTCTGACCCATCTACACACAATAACCCACAATGACAAAGTAAAAACATGTTTTTAGAAATGTTTCAAATGTATTGAAATTTAATACAAAAATATCTAATGTACATAACTATTCACACCCCTGAGTCAATACTTTGTAGAATAATAAATAATAATATGCCATTTAGCAGACGCTTTTATCCAAAGCGACTTACAGTCATGCGTGCATACATTTTTGTGTATGGGTGGTCCCGGGGATTGAACCCACTACCCTGGCGTTACAAGCGCCGTGCTCTACCAGCTGAGCTACAGAGGAAGCACCTTTGGCAGCGATTACAGCTTTCAGTCTTTCTGGGTAAATCTCTAAGGGCTTTCCACACCTGTATTGTGCAACATTAGCACATTATTATTTTAAAAATTCTTCAACTCTGTCAAATTGGTTGTTGATCATTGCTAGACAACCATTTTCAGGTCTTGCCATAGATTTTCAAGTAGATTTAAGTCAAAACTGTAACTCGGCCACTTAGGAACATTCACCGTCTTCTTGGTAAGCAACTAGGTTATTGTTCTGCTGAAAGGGGAATTCATCTCCCAGTGTCTAGTGCAAAGCAGACTGAACCAGGTTTTCCTCTAGGATTTTGCCTGTGCTTAGCTCCATTCCGTTGATTATTTATCCTGAAATACTCCCCAGTCCTTAACGATTAAAAGCATACCCATAAGATGATACAGCCACCACTATGCTTGAAAATATGGAGAGTGGTACTCAGTAATGTGTTGTATTGGATTTGCCCCAAACATGACACTTTGTATTCAGGGCAAAAAGTCAATTGTTTTGCAGTATTACTTTAGTGCCTTGTTGCACGTTTTGGAATATTTTTATTCTGTACAGGCTTCCTTATTTTCACTTTGTTAATTAGGTTAGTATTGTGGAGTAACTACAATATTGTTGATCCATCCTCAGTTTTTGCCTATCACAGCCATTAAACTCTGTAACTGTTTTAAAGTCTCCATTGGCCTCAGGGTGAAATCCGAGCAGTTTCCTTCCTCTCCAGCAACTGAGTTAGGAAGGAAGGAAGCATGTATATTTGTAGTGACTGGGTGTACTGATACACATCCAAAGTGTAATTAATAACTTCACCATGCTCAAAGGGGTATTCAATGTCTGCTTTTTTTACCCATCTACCAATAGGTGCCCTTTTTGTGAGGCATTGAAAAACTTCCCTGGTCTTTGTGGTTGAATCTGTGTTTGAAATTCACTGCTCGACTGAGGGACCTTACAGATAATTTTATGTCTAGGGTACAGAGATGAGGTAGTCATTCAAAAATCATGTTAAACACTATTATTGCACACAGAGTCCATGCAACTTATTAGGTGACTTGTTAAGGAAGTTTACTCATTTACTTATTTAAGCTTGTCATAACAAAGGGGTTGAATACTTATTGACTCAAGACATTTCAGCTTTTCATTTTTAATTCATTTGTAAAAACAAATTAAAAACATAATTCCACTTTGACATTATGGGGTATTGTGTGTAGGCCAGTGACAAAAACTCTCAATTTAATCCATTTTAAATTCAGGCTGTAACACAACAAAATGTGGAAAAAGTCAAGGGGTGTGAATACTTTTTGAAGGCACTGTACTTTTTTTCTTTTTTTCAACTGGTGACCTTCAGACGAGTCTTGTGAGGCCTGTGGGCGTCCTAGCGCAAAACAACCGACATGTACACTACCGGTCAAAAGTTTTAGAACACCTACTCATTCAAGGGTTTTTCTTAATTTTTTACAATTTTCTACATTGTAGAATAATAGTGAAAACATCAAAACTATGAAATAACACATATGGAATCATGTAGTAACCAAAAAAGTGTTAAACAAATCGAAATATATTTTAGCCACCCTTTGCCTTGATGACAGCTTTGCACACTCTTGGCATTCTCTCAACCAGCTTCATGAGTAGTCACCTGGAATGCATTTCAATTAACATGTGTGCCTTCTTAAAAGTTAATTTGTGGAATTTCTTTCTTCATCTTAATGCGTTTGAGCCAATCAGTTGTGTTGTGACAAGGTAGGTGGGGTATACAGAAGATAGCCCTATTTGATAAAATACCAAGTCCATATTATGGCAAGAACAGCTCAAATAAGCAAAGAGAAATTACAGTCCATCATGACTTTAAGACATGAAGGTCTGTCAATACGGAACATGTCAAGAACCTTCAAAGTTTCTTCAAGTGCAGTCGCAAAAACCATCAAGCGCTATGATGAAACTGGCTCTCATGAGGACCGCCACAGGAATGGAAGACCCAGAGTTTGGCCTAGAGTCATTGTCGGGCTGTCTCATGGTCTGACAAACACCATTCTAGCTCTGTCACCTTTCACCTTCGACATAAAAACAGATATCTCTAGCTTAAACTGACAGATTTCTATGGATATTTTATTTTAATGCTAATTAGATTTCCACAGGGGAGCAGACATCGACTTTAAGGTGTAAAGAGCTGCAGTCAGTTTCAGAATGGGTGGCAAGAAATAAGTTAAATATTTCAAAAACTAAAAGCATTGTATTTGGGACAAATCTTTCACTATACCCTAAACCTCAACTAAATGTTATAATGAATAATGTGAAATTGAGTAAGATGAGGTGACTAAACTGCTTGGAGTAACATTGGATTGTAAACTGTCATGGTCAAAACATGTTGATGCAACAGTAGCAACACTGAACAAAAATATAAACGCAACATGTAAAGTGTTGGTCCAATGTTTCATGAGCTGAAATAAAAGACCCCAGAAATGTTCCATACTCACAAAAAGCTTATTTCGCTCAAATTCTGTTCACTAATTAGTTTACATCCCTGTTAGTGAGCATTTCTCCTTTGCCAAGATAATCCATCCACCTGACTGGTGTGGCATATCAAGAAGCTGATTAAAAACCATTATCATTACACAGGTGCACCTTGTGCTAGGGACAATAATAATAATATGCCATTTAGCAGACGCTTTTATCCAAAGCGACTTACAGTCATGTGTGCATACATTTTTACGTATGGGTGGTCCCGGGGATCGAACCCACTACCCTGGCGTTACAAGCGCCGTGCTCTACCAATTGAGCTATAGAGGACCACCCTATAAAAGGCCACTCTAAAATGTACAGTTCTGTCACACAACACACTGCCATAGATGTCTCAAGCTTTGAGGGAGCATGCAATTGGCATGCTGACTGCAGGAATGTCCACCAGAGCTGTTGCCAGATAATTTAATGTTCAGTTCTCTCCCATCAGCCACCTCCAATGTCGTTTTAGAGAATTTGGCAGTATGTCCAATCGGCCTCACAACGGCAGACCTCGTGTAACCACTCCAGCCCAGGACCTCCACATCCGGCTTCTTCACCTGCGAGATGGTCTGAGACCAGCCATTGGACAGCTGATGAAACTGTGGGTTTGCACAACTGAAGAATTTCTGCACAAACTGTCAGAAACCGTCTCATGGAAGCTCATCCGCGTGCTCGTCGTCCTCACCAGGGTTTTGACCTGACTGCAGTTCGGCGTTGGAACCGACTTCAGTGGGCAAATGCTCACATTCGATGGCCACTGGCACTCTGGAGAAGTGTGCTCTTCATGGATGAATCCTGATTTCAACTGTATTGGGCAGATGGCAGACAGTATGGCATAGTGTGGGCGAGTGGTTTGCTGATGTTAACGTTGTGAACAGAGTGCCCCATGGTGGCGGTGGGGTTATGGTATGGGCAGGCATAAGCTACGGACAACGAACACAATTGCATTTGATCGATGGCAATTTTACTGCACAGAGATAACGTGACGAGATCCTGAGGTACATTGTCGTGCCATTCATCCGCCGGCATCACCTCATGTTTCAGCATGATAATGCACGGCCCCATGTCACAAGGATCTGTACACAATTCCTGGATGCTGAAAATGTCCCAGTTCTTCCATGGCCTTCATGCTCACCAGACATGTCACCCATTGAGCATATTTGGGATGCTCTGGATCGACGTGTATGACAGCGTGATCCAGATCCCGCCAATATCCAGCAACTTTGCACAGCCATTGAAGAGGAGTGGGACATGTGGGACTGCATGAGGCAAATGGTGATCACACCAGATACTGACTGGTTTTCTGATCCACACCCCTACTTTTTTTTTAAAGGTATCTGTGACCAACAGATGCATATCTGTATTCCCAGTCATGTGAAATCCATAGATTAGGGCCTAATGTATTTATTTTAATTGACTGATTTCCTTATGTGAACTGTTATTCAGTAAAATCTTAGAAATTGTTGGATGTTGCGTTTATATTTTTGTTCAGTGTAAGATGGGGAGGAGTCTGTCCTTAATAGAGTGCTGCTCTGCCTTCTTAACAACACTATCAACAAGGCAGGTCCTACAGGCCCTAGTTTTGTCGCACCTGAACTACTGTCCAGTCGTGTGGTCAGATGCCACAAAGAGGACTTACAATTGGCTTAGAACAGGACAGCACGGCTGGCCCTTTAATGTACACGGAGAGCTAACAAGTGGAGGAGAGATTGACTTCATCCCTACTTGTTTTTGTAAAAAGTATTGACATGCTGAATGCACCGAGCTGTTTAAACTACAGCTGGTGCACAAAATCAAATACTAAGGAAGTCTCAAGGTTTTGCTCGCCTGAGGTAGAGTATCTTATGATAAGCTGTAGACCACACCATTTACAAAGAGAGTTTTCATCTATATTTTTCATAGCTGTCTATTTACCACCACAAACCAATGCTGGCATTAAGATTGCACTCAATGAGCTGTATAAGGCCATAAGTCAACAGGAAAACGCTCATCCATAGGCAGCGCTCCTAGTAGCCAGGGACTTTAATGCAGGGAAACTTAAATCCGTTCTACCTCATTTCTACCAGCATGTTAAATGTGCAACCAGAGGAAAAAAAACTCTAGACCACCTTTACTCCACACACAGAGACGCATACAAAGCTCTCCCTCGCCCTCCAATTCGCAAATCTGACCATAACTCTATCCTCCTGATTCCTGCTTAAAAGCAAAAACTAAAGCAGGAAGCACCAGTGACTCGGTTAATAAAAAAGTGGTCGGATGACGCAGATGCTAAGCTACATGACTGTTTTGCTAGCACAGACTGGAACATGTTCCGGGATTCTTCAGATAGCATTGAGGAGTACACCACATCAGTCACTGGCTTCATCAATAAGTGCATCGATGATGTCGTCCCCACAGTGACCGTACGTACATACCCCAACCAGAAGCCATGGATTACAGGAAACATCCGCACTGAGCTAAAGGGTAGAGCTGCCGCTTTCAAGGATCGGGACTCTAACCCGGACGCTTATAAGAAATCCCGCTATGTCCTCCGACGAACCATCAAACAGGCTAAGAGTCAATACAGGACTAAGATTGAATTGTACTACACCGGCTCTGACGCTCGTCAGATGTGGCAGGGCTTGAAAACTATTACAGACTACAAAGGGAAGCACAGCCGCGAGCTGCCAGTGACACAAGACTTCCAGACGAGCTAAACCACTTCTATGCTCGCTTCGAGGCAAGCAACACTGAAGCATGCATGAGAGCACCAGCTGTTCCGGATGACTATGTGATCACGCTCTCCGTAGCCGATGTGAGTAAGACATTTAAGCAGGTCAACATTCACAAGGCCGCAGGGCCAGACGGATTACCAGGACGTGTACTCTGAGCATGTGCTGACCAACTGGCAAGTGTCTTCACTGACATTTTCAACATGTCCCTGACTAAGTCTGTAATACCAACATGTTTCAAGCAGACAACCATAGTCCCCGTGCCCAAGGACACTAAGATAACATGCCTAAATGACTACCGACCCATAGCACTGACGACTGTAGCCATGAAGTGCTTTGAAAGGCTGGTCATGGCTCACATCAACACCATTATCCCAGAAACCCTAGACCCACTCCAATTTGCATACCACCCCAACAGATCCACAGATGATGCAATCTCTATTGCACTCCACACTGCCCTTTCCCACCTGGACAAGAGGAACACCTACGTGAGAATGCTATTCATTGACTACAGCTCAGCATTCAACACCATAGTGCCCTCAAAGCTCATCACTAAGCTAAGGATCCTGGGACTAAACACCTCCCTCTGCAACTGGATCCTGGACTTCCTGACGGGCCGCCCCCAGGTGGTAAGGGTAGGTAACAACACATCTGGCACACTGATCCTCAACACGGGGGCCCCTCAGAGGTGCGTGCTCAGTCCCCTCCTGTACTCCCTGTTCACCCATGACTGCATGGCCAGGCACGACTCCAACACCATCATTAAGTTTGCCAACGACACAACAGTGGTAGGCCTGATCACCGACAACGATGAGACAGCCTATAGGGAAGAGGTCAGAGACCTTGCCGTATGGTGCCAGGATAACAACCTCTCCCTCAACGTGACCAAGACAAAGGAGATGATTGTGGACTACAGGAAAAAAAAGAGGACTGAGCACACCCCCATTCTCATCGACGGGGCTGTAGTGGAACAGGTTGAGAGCTTCAAGTTCCTTGGTGTCCACATCACCAACGAACTATCATGGTCCAAACACACCAATCTACAGATTTTCCATATCTGTCCCCATCACTAGTAAATTTCAATGTTCGCACAAACATAATAAAACTATCTAGTTTATGTTTTTTTCAGGGCCTTTACCACACTGCTGAATTTCCTATTTACTACTGAACAATCATTCAGACAAAACACGAAAGTTGTAATACAATCTGTATTGAAGTTATTCTATACTGAGAACAAGCATATACACTTTTCTGAAAGATTTTGTTGTTGCTGATGTGATAACAAAAAACAAATCTATTCTGTTTAATACATTTTTACATTGTGAAAATCTGTTGTATAATTGTAGCATTTAAGTTGTTTTTACATCATTTAGCAGACGCTCTTATCGAGAGCGAAATACAGTAGTGTGCATACATTCTTTTAAACTTTTTCATACTGGTCCCCTGTGGGAAAGAAACCCACAACTCTGGCGTTGCAAGCGCCATGCTCTACCAACTGAGCCACCTTGTTAATGTACTACCAAGCAGAATACACTTTTTTGTAGAATACACAACGTGTATTGTTATGTCAGTCACTGACAGGCACTCAATTAGCCCATGTCTGCTAACATTTTTATAGATTGCTAGGTAAGTATCATGGCCGAATTACTGACCGGGCACGCAAGGCTCTCCCATGGCAAAATGTGTAGCATTTGAGGGAATTAGCTTTAAAATTGCAACATTTTCTCTCTGCCCCCATGGAATAACATGTAGAACCAAGGCTTGATGATTATCGAGGCCGGGAGTGTTGGAAATATTTTTCAAATACTGAGAAACTATCATTCGCAATGGATGTAAAAAAACAGAATTAGTTGACTTGTGTGAGGCGAAGAAAAATGAGTGGTGTATGTTGGTGAGTTAAGACAATCAGAAATAAGACATTGCTAAATGGGCACTTTCCTACATATGCATGCATTCTAGAGAGAGACGCACATGCCATACTCTTTTGGTCCAGACAGTATCAGGTACATTGTCTACACATACTGCGACAAGAGGGGCGCTATTTCGCTCGCTCGGATGCTTTAACTGAGATCAATGCGTCTTTTTGTTGGCGAGCGTCTCAGTAAAATAAATGATCTATATTTTATTTGAACGGGCAAGGAGGTACGGTGCGATGGGCCAGGCCCCCTAAGGCCCGCCCATAACGCTTGCCCTGGATTTAATTTGTAATCAGATCCACATCTCTGGCTATTGAGTGACTATAGATTATTTAGGTTAGGAACCTAAAGGTGTACGTGCAAATCTATAGGTGAATGAGATACGTGTGTTCTTTACACAGCTAATCAGATAAGTATTTGTGAGATTGTGGTTGTGAAAAAAAAGTATGACTGTGTATATATTAAGTTATGACTACCTATATAGGATTTTTATTTGAAGACACATGGGTTTGCCCTGCCCTACAGCCACATCACCTCTGACATCTGCCTTTAACAAAATGTCTCACTGCTAGGCTATGAGGGAAATATACGCTCCCAGCCCTCTGGTCTATAACAAAACTAACATAGACATTCCATGGATGTCAGGGGACAGATGTGCCATGAGGCAGAGCATCAACGTATTTCTGAGTTTTATCATATTTGTACATATGCAAGTTTGTTTATGGCTGTATCTGTAACCTGTTTTTGCAGTCATGTTCATACTTGCTCATGGTATCAAGCGGTTGTGGATGAACCGTGATTTCAGGTATACTCTCAGAGTATAACATCCCACAGTCTATGCAGTCCCTCCAGGATTCCGTTATTCTGCGAATGCAAATTATTTTAGCAAAATCAACAATACCCTGCATATTATGCAAAATGTCAGAATTCCAGCAACAAAATCAAGCATTCTTCCCGGCAAAAAATAATAAAAATCCCAGCAAAATTCTGGAAGGATTATTATTATTATTATTATTATAATTTGGAATCAATAATATCACAATTAAGTTGACATATTAATATATTGTACGTCTACATGTTTGAGTAATGGGCAAGAAGTGCAATCACGCAATGGGGATTAAAAAAATAAAATAAAAACGAGTGACTGACTGTACACCCAAATAGGATGTTCATTGTTGGACTAAAGAAATTCAGCTCAAACTTCCTTTAATTGTCAACAGTCTTGGGGCAATTGTAGTCTTTTGACTGTAGAAAAACAGGGATGTCTAGTTGTCCCAGGTGAGGCAGGCAGCATGCAAGGGAGGGCCAACTGTGCAGGCGCCTTACCTAGTCGGTCTGCAAACAGAGATACTGGATATAATGAGGAGATGCTTGTGTCTCCGCCCTAACAATGGGATTCGTTGTCCACAGCTGGAGTATGTTACCAAGCAGGGGCAGCGGCCTGGGTCCTGGAGGCTCTTTCCCCTATTCCTCTGTTTGGATCGGTGGATACATCTCGTTATTTGAATACTTTTCTGAATATTCAATGAGGGGTGTTGACGTCAACCGCCTGTATTCAAATGATTGAGACGCTAGCCTCATGAATATGCATAGATGTCTCGAATTTCAACAGGGACAACTCTGATATAATGTGTTTTTCTCTCAAAGTTGCAGGTATGTCACGTGTATCACACTTGTATCAGTAAACTCATAGCAACCCAAGCATTGCCAAACTTCTACTTGATCAACTGTATATAAACTGTATGCCCACTGTATATTTGTATATCCACTGCTCATCCTTTTATAACTCTATTCTCACTCTACCTAGTTATATATAATGTATGTCAACTTTGTTTAAACTCCTCTGTCTGTAGTCTGTCTCTAAATGTTATCTATCATCACTAATATCACCAAGTAAAATTCTGAGTATGTGCAAATGTACTTGCTGAATAAAGGTGATTCTGATTCTGATCAAATACGCCTATCTTATCAAATAGCAAAACATTTTTATCTTGACAAAATTCGACAATCGCATTGGCCCCCATAAAAAAAAAACATCTGAGTTGCACAATGATATGCAGAAAGACCTACTGGAGATGCATTGTTTAGCTCCTCCTCTGAGGTTGTACCCTCCACCATCTCATCTTGCCCCAATAGGGCGGGGCTGGGGAGGTTACGCATTCCTTGGGCATCTGGGATGTACTCATTACGTCTTGCAACAGAAACGTTTACCGTTTAAGAACAAAACAGAAGCAAACAGAGCAAACGGAAAGAAACGGGGAGGGACCTAGCTGAATTTGTCCAATATACACTTTCGTTTTCGTTGCAAAACATTTATTTTTGCAACTGACGAAACATTTTGCAACAGAATCGGCGTAATGATGTCGTGGAAATTCTCTGAGCACAAACACTTGTTACATAAATGAGCATAGTGTGTCGTGTCTTTTTAGCCCAGTGTAAGGTTTAACAGCTCAGTTTGAAGATGTCTCTTATAGAAGGTCTTCTCCAGACATCAAGCACGGTGACATTGCTGGGGGCTGTGCTGTTTCTCCTTGTCCTCTACCTCCGTTCTTCTGGTTCCAGCTCTGAGGAACAGGGGAAAGAGCCTCCAGGACCCAGGCCGCTGCCCCTGCTTGGCAACATGCTCCAGCTGGATCTCAAGAGGCCCTACCTCACTCTCTGCGAGGTAAGATGAAGTGCTGCTTTGCTTTCAGAGAAAATCATGTTGAGGTTGTTGACATAATCTGTAAGATTGTTTTATCTGATTTATATCGTTTTCTTGCTATTTCACCAGGTTTGAAAAGTTCAGTAAGCAAACTGATATAATGAACTCAGTCCGGCACATTGTACATGCTTTTAGCTGGCAAATGTTTGGTATTTGGGATTTTATTAGGATCCCCATTAGCTGTTGCAAAAGCCGCAATACAGAACAGTAATAGATAAGAACAGATCAAGGACAGAACTACATACATTTGTTTAATGTTCTATTTTGTAGTGTATACTGTATGTCCTGGGTTCTTGTTAACAAAACAATCCTGGGTTTAAATACATAGAGTATTTTAAGTATTTGTTTTTGACTCTTTTCTGTGTTTTTTGTGTGAGTGTTTTCTAATACACAGCTGAAAACAACTACTTCAAATAGAAACATAAATAAATAAATAAAATAAAGTAGTTATACATACATCCCAATACTTTCCAAATGTATTTCCAATAAGAAACTTTGTCTAAATACTTATTTTGAAATGTTTATGTAAGTGAATAGTATTTGAACACAGGTCTGCCCTCAACTGTAACTGTAAACCACTGTCTTCAGGCTGTTTCTTGA
Source organism: Coregonus lavaretus (assembly GCF_964263955.1). Lineage (NCBI taxonomy): Eukaryota > Metazoa > Chordata > Actinopteri > Salmoniformes > Salmonidae > Coregonus > Coregonus lavaretus. Next base: position 33,811,182 of record NC_140015.1, on the reverse strand, counting down.
CTGAAACATGTTTAACAAGCTGTATGTGATGTCCAGTTTTGTGCTTATTCATATATCATTACGAGACATAACTGAGTCTATGGTATACTTTATGTATGCTTTATCTGTCCAGCTTTCCAAGAAATATGGCTCCATCTTCACGGTTCACTTTGGACCCAAGAAAGTGGTTGTTCTGGCTGGATACAAGACGGTCAAGCAGGCACTGGTCAACCAGGCAGAGGACTTTGGGGACAGGGACATCACTCCTGTTTTCTATGATTTCAACCAAGGACATGGTAATAATATTTTACTCTTATTCTTAAAGGGATAGTTCACTCAAATTACAACATGTCTAATTGGTTTCCTTACCATGTAAGCAGTCTATGAACAATCTAAGACAACAATCCATGCTTTGGTTTTGTTTACCTGGCCACTGTCTCCAAATACTAACTTGTCCAAAATCCAATACAAATCAATGTCATCCATATTAGCATGTTTTGCCTTTCATGTCCAAATCATCTTAAAGTAATTGTCCAGTGTTTCCAGATTTCTATGAAATATGACCTATAATTAATTACAATATGAGTGAAATAGTTTTACTTCCAAAAAATGGTAAATCATGTTAAAAAGCAGATTTTCTGTGTTGGAATGCCCCAACAAGAGAATGGTGTGAGCATGTACTGGTCATAAAAAATATTCATGTGAGTAGACCACTGATTGGCCAGTTCTTTCTCCTCAGGAGGATGACATCATCCTCTATGAGGAAATAGCAAGCATTTTTAAACGGTCTGTTTGAAAAGGGGTATTTGACGTGTTTGTTGTCCAATTTATACTTTGGCGAAAAATACGAGTATACTGTAAGATCTCAACAATATTGTGGGTATGAGTTAACAAATTATGAACTTTTAAAAGTGAGATTTTCGGCCTCCCGAGTGGCGCAGCGGTCTAAGGCACTGTATTGCAGTGCTTGAGGCATCACTACAGACCCGGGTTCAATCCTGGGCTGTGTCACAGCCGGCCGTATCCAGGAGAGCCATGAGGCGGCGCACAATTGGCCCAGCATCGTCCGGGTTAGGGAGGGTTTGGCCGGCCGGGATTTCCTTGTCCCATCGCGCTCTAGCGACTCCTGTGGCGGGCCGGGCGCATGCATGCTGACTCCGGTCGCCAGTTGTTTCCTCTGACACATTGGTGCGGCTGGCTTCCGGGTTAAGTGTACAGTGTGTCAAAAAGCAGGGTCGTGTTTCGGAGGACGCATGGCTCTCGACCTTCGCCTCTCCTGAGTCCGTACGGGAGTTGCACCGATGGGACAAGACGGTAACTACCAATTGGATATCATAAAAAGGGGTAAAAGTACCACAAAAAAAACTAAAACATTAAAGTGAGATTTTCACTGGACAGTTACTTTAAAGCAACTCTATTGAGCTACACAATATATTTTTGACAATTTGAGAGGATTTGGATATGAAATGCATTACAAGCTATTGAAAGTATTTTTCTAGCCTGATTGCTCCGTTCACCATTTTGTTTACTAATGTATCAGTTTGGACCAATAGGGTGTTTGGAATAAGCCAGAAAATGTCTGGTCCAATCAGGCCGTCCTCTGATTGGTTGAAAGTGATCCAATTGCTAACAAGTTAGTTTTGAATAATACCACAGATTTGTCACATTTGACTGTAGGCTCAAACAGTTTCAATGAGGAGGAATGCCAGAAAGATACTTGAGGTGAAATAGAATGGTGAACGCAGCGATCTGCCTGGTTCCACAATTCCAACAAATGGTCTTATTCTAATCCTCTGCAAATAATATACATGTCTATGATGACTTAACTGGTTAGATTATCATTACCAGAAAGGTTGCAGGGATCATTTGGAAAATTATGAATTTTCTTGGTACATTTTAATTATTAAATGGCATATTATAGTAAATGGCATATATTTTATTACTGTATATATTATTATTATTATTATTATTATTATTACACTTTGAATTGTCATGGAAACGAACTACCTTCTTTACAGGGATTCTGTTTGCCAATGGAGACTCATGGAAAGAGATGAGGCGCTTTGCCCTGACGAACCTTAGAGACTTTGGGATGGGCAACAAAGGGAGTGAAGACAAAATCTTAGAGGAAATCCCTTATCTGATTGAAGTGTTTGAAAAACACGACGGTAAGAGCAATATAGGTATCTCTACACTGTAGTAGTAGAAGTAGCATGATGTATTTCTAGGTGATTTATAGGTAAAAAATCTGGCTATTTAAATCATATTATTACTAAATAGCTAATTGGCTTGTTTAGTGATCGTGTGGGTTCTGGAAAGCTTGTTTTGCAATTGATTTCAATGTTTTGTCTATCACAGGTCAGGCATTTGACACCACCCAGCCTGTGATTTATGCTGTCTCCAACATAATCTCGGCCATTGTCTATGGCAGCAGGTTTGAATACACTGACCCCCTATTCACAGGCATGGCAGATAGGGCCAATAAGAGCATACGCCTTCTAGGCACCGCATCAATTCAGGTACAGTCTGCTTATTCAGGCCACTCTGTTTTGACTCCCTTTTCTCAATAAATCATGTATGTTTCAGTGTTTTTAAACTGAAATATCATAATTGGATAAGTCTCCACTCCCCTGAGGGAATACTTGGTGGCAGCCATTACAGCTGTGAATCGTTTTCATTAAGATTCTATCAACTTTGCAAGACTCTTTGGGCAACATATAGCCATCATTTCTGTCAAAATTGCTCAATATCAGTACATTTGGTTGGGGATCATTGATGGACAGCGATATTTAAACTTTGTCTCTGATTTTTTTAAAGCAGATTTAAGTCAGGACAGGCTACACCACTCAGGAACACTCGACATCTCTTGGAAAGCCATTTTGGTGTGTCATTTACATAAAAATGTGTGTAATTGTCCCTCAGAAAAATAGAACCTTAGCCCAGGGTTAGGTTTTCAGAAGACTGAGGTATTTCCTTTCATCCTAACAAACTCTCCAGACACATAACATGATGCTGCCACCACAATACTTTAAAACACAAAGGGATAACAACATTGCATTCATTCCATATTACTGGCCTGTGAAAAGAAAGAAGCCTGTGTTAAGAAAATCCACTCCAAATCATCCATTCTGTTTGCAACAAGGCTTTTAAATAACACTGCAAGACAACACGTCAAATCAATTAACTTTTTGGCCTAAATTAAAAACTACAGGGTTGGGTCAAATCCAATGCATTACAACACAGAGTGAAACCCTCTCTATTTTTAATTATTGTGTTGGCAGCATCATCCTAAAACAAATGATAGTCCCACTAAGCCCAAACCAGATGGAATGGCATATCGTTGCAGAATGCTGTGGGAGCCATGCTGGTTAAGTGTGCCTTGAATTCTAAATAAATCACAGACAGTGTCACCAGCAAAACACCCCCACACCATAACACCTCCTCCTCCATGCTTTACGGTGGGAACTACACATGCGGAGATCATCCGTTCACCCACACCGCGTCTCACAAAGACACGGCGGTTGGAACCAAAAATCTCCAATTTGGACTCCAGACCAAAGGACACATTTCCACCGGTCTAATGTCCATTGCTCGTGTTTCTTGGCCCAAGCAGGTCTCTTCTTCTTATTGGTGTCCTTTAGTAGTGGTTTCTTTGCAGCAATTCGACCATGAAGGCCTGATTCACACAGTCCCCTCTGAACAGTTGATGTTGAGTCTGTGACTTGAACTCTGTGAAGCATTTCTTTGGGCTGCAATTTCTGAGTCTGGTAACTCTAATGAACTTATCCTCTGCAGCAGAGGTAACTCTGGGTCTTCCATTCCTGTGGCGGTCCTCATGAGAGCCAGTTTCATCATAGCGCTTGATGGTTTTTGTGACTGCACTGGAAGAAACTTTGAAAGTTCTTGAAATGTTCCGTATTGTCTGACCTTCATGTCTTAAAGTAATGATGGACTGTCGTTTCTCTTTGCTTATTTGAGCTGTTCTTGCCATAATATGGACTTGGTCTTTTACCAAATAGGGCTATCTTCTGTAGACCCCCCCCCCTACCTTGTCACAACACAACTGATTGGCTGAAACGCATTAAGAAGGAAGGAAATTCCACAAATTAACTTTTAACAAGGCACACCTGTTAATTGAAATGCATTCCAGGTGACTACCTCATGAAGCTGTTTGGGAGAATGCCAAGAGTGTGCAAAGCTGTCATCAAGGCAAAGGGTGGCTATTTGAAGAATCTCAAATATAAAATATATTTTTGATATGTTTAACACTTTTTTGGTTACTACATGATTCCATATGTGTTATTTTATAGTTTTGATGTCTTCACTATTATTCTACAATGTAAAAAAATTAAGAAAAACCCTTGAATGAGAATGTGTCCAAACTTTTGACTGGTAGTGTATGTATTTAATGTAGTTTATTTATAAAATGTATATGTAATTTATATGTATATATTTAATAATATAATTATAGTTATCTGGTGTGTATAATATGTTATGTAATACTGTTATAAGTAATTTATTCAAGCAGATATTAAAATATAATGTTATGCCTATTCTACCTGTATCTCTGTATAGATGTATAACATGTTTCCCTGGTTGGGTCCATGGATAAAGAACCTGACGAGTCTGAAGGAAATTGTTGTCGATATGAAGATGGAGGTGGGAAAGCTGGTGAGGGGCCTGAAGGAGACTCTGAACCCTCAGATGTGTAGAGGCTTTGTGGACTCGTTCCTTGTCCGAAAGCAGACCCTGGAGGTATGAAGAGTTAATGCAGAATCTGCATCTCACTCATACATAACTAAGTGTTGCATCGATATTTCTCAGTAGAACTATACAGAATATTATACATTTCTATGACACCCTGTGGTGCACTTGGATACTGCAGCAGAACACAACTAACTTGAATTGTCCAGCACTAACATGTATGCATATGACTGAATGCCAGATGAGGGGGGATAGAACTAGAGTTTTCTCCTTATCATCAGAATCACATGTAAACTCACACAGTTCCTCAAGCTGCTTTAATAGAATGTGTTGATTATCTGTGAATAACGTACAACAGCTCCTTAAGCAACTGTTGTGCATAATAATATGTCATCTGAGGGTCTGTTTCTGTTAGGAATCTGGCAATATGGATTCTCTCTACCATGACAACAACCTGGTAATTAGTGTTACAAACCTGTTTGGTGCTGGTACCGACACCACCGGGACAACCCTACGCTGGGGTCTGCTGCTAATGGCCAAGTACCCTCACATACAGGGTAAGGATTTATATAAACACAAACGCACACATTCACTGAGACAAAACACTGAGGCACTCATGGTGTTACAAGTTGTAAACATTGGCAAAGGGACAACTTGAAGCAGAGGTTATGAAACTAGATTTGGATGGCTGGGTTAATAAAGGTCAAACATTAACCCAGGTTTATAAGTTTCACTGCAGTAACTCCAAACCCTCCCTCCTTTCTTCCTCAGACCGGGTCCAGGATGAGATCAACAGGGTCATAGGAAGTCGTCAGCCCTTGGTAAAGGACAGGAAGAACCTGCCCTACACTGATGCAGTGATCCATGAGATCCAGAGACTGGCCAATATTGCACCCATGGCCATCCCTCACACCACCAGCCGAGACGTTACCTTCCAGGGATATTTCATCAAGAAGGTCAGATACTGTACATGGCTGTCTAATAAAATAAATTAAATAAGGCTGAAATTATTGTAATCCACTCGTTCGGAGTGTGCACTTCATTTATGAAACAAGTTTAATCACTTTTACTCTGAATATAACAGTGTCCTACGCTTCACTCTCACTGCAGGGGACATCTGTGATTCCTCTACTGACCTCTGTCCTACAGGACGATAGCGAATGGGAGAGCCCCCAAACGTTTAACCCCGCCCACTTTCTGGATGAGCAGGGAGGATTTGTCAGGAAGGACGCCTTCATGGCCTTCTCTGCAGGTATATGAACTTCATAATTTGTATGAAAATGTATGCACTCACTAACTGTAAGTCACACTGGATAAGAGTGTCTGCTAAATGACTAAAATGTAAATCATTTAGCAAATTATTTCATTGCAAGAAGTAGAGAAATTGTGGTAGCGTTTTGGACAGACTTCATGCTATTTTCTATATCTTTGGTCTCTCTCGCAGGTCGTAGGGTGTGTCTGGGGGAGGGTCTGGCCAGGATGGAGCTCTTCCTCTTCTTCACCTCCCTCCTGCAGCACTTTAGTTTCTCTCCTCCTCCTGGAGTAACAGAGGATGATCTGGACCTCACACCATCCGTGGGGTTCACCCTCAATCCTTCCCCTCACCAGCTGTGTGCTGTCAGCCGCATCTGAGATGAGTCTGGGCTCAACGTACGTTACTAATAGACTCTCCCAGCCAGATACTAAATAGTTCATACAAAATAATAATTTGGTGAGGGCTTATATTTCTCCTGTTTCACACATACAGTGCCTTGCAAAAGTATTCATCCCCCTTGGCGTTTTTCCTATTTTGTTGCATTACAACCTGTAATTTAAATGGATTTTTATATGGATTTCATGTAATGGACACACACAAAATAGTCCAAATTGGTGAAGTGAAATGAAAACAATTACTTGTTTTTAAAAAAATCAAAAAAATAAATAACGGAAAAGTGGTGCATGCATATGTATTCACTCCCTTTGCTATGAAGCCCCTAAATAAGATCTGGTGCAACCAATTACCTTCAGAAGTCACATAATTAGTTAAATAAAGTCCACCTGTGTGCAATCTATGTGTCACATGATCTGTCACATGATCTCAGTATACAGTGGGGAGAACAAGTATTTCATACACTGCCGATTTTGCAGGTTCTCCTACTTACAAAGCATGTAGAGATCTGTAATTTTTATCATAGGTACACTTCAACTGTGAGAGACGGAATCTAAAACAAAAATCCAGAAAATCACATTGCATGATTTTTAAGTAATTAATTTGCATTTTATTGCATGACATATGTATTTGATACATCAGAAAAGCAGAACTTAATATTTGGTACAGAAACCTTTGTTTGCAATTACAGAGATCATACGTTTCCTGTAGGTCTTGACCAGGTTTGCACACACTGCAGCAGGGATTTTGGCCCACTCCTCCATACAGACCTATCAAATACTTGTTCTCCCCACTGTATATACACCTGTTCTGAAAGGCCCCAGAGTCTGCAACACCACTAAGCAAGGGGCACCACCAAGCAAGCAGCACCATGAAGACCAAGGAGCTCCCCAAACAGGTCAGGGACAAAGTTGTGGAGAAGTACAGATCAGGGTTGGGTTATAAAAAAATATCAGAAACTTTGAACATCCCACAGAGCACCATTAAATCCATTATTAGAAAATGGAAAGAATATGGCACCACAACAAACCTGCCAAGAGAGGGCCGCCCACCAAAACTCACGGACCAGGCAAGGAGGGCATTAATCAGAGAGGCAACAAAGTGACCAAAGATAACCCTGAAGGAGCTGCAAAGCTCCACAGCAGAGATTGGAGTATCTGTCCATAGGACCACTTTAAGCCGTACACTCCACAGAGCGGAGCTTTACGGAAGAGTGGCCAGAAAAAAGCCATTGCTTAAAGAAAGAAATAAGCAAACACATTTGGTGTTCGCCAAAAGGCATGTGGGAGACTCCCCAAACATATGGAAGAAGGTACTCTGGTCAGATGAGACTAAAATTGAGCTTTTTGGCCATCAAGGAAAACGTTATGTCTGGCGCAAACCCAACACCTCTCATCACCCCGAGAACACCATCCCCATCATGCTGTGGGATGTTTTTCATCAGCAGGGACTGGGAAACTGGTCAGAATTGAAGGAATGATGACCTTTTAATGGCGTCAGACCGAGGCTCTGCATCTGTCCTCGTGCTACTAGACCTTAGTGCTGCCTTTGACACCATCGATCACCACATTCTTTTGGAGAGACTGGAAACCCAAATTGGTCTACACGGACAAGTTCTGGCCTGGTTTAGATCCTACCTGTCGGAAAGATATCAGTTTGTCTCTGTGAATGGTCTGTCCTCCGACAAATCAACTGTACATTTCGGTGTTCCTCAAGGTTCCGTTTTAGGACCACTATTGTTTTCACTATATATTTTACCTCTTGGGGATGTTATTCGAAAACATAATGTTAACTTTCACTGCTATGCGGATGACACACAGCTGTACATTTCAATGAAGCATGGTGAAGCCCCAAAATTGCCCTCGCTAGAAGCCTGTGTTTCAGACATAAGGAAGTGGATGGCTGAAAACTTTTTACTTTTAAACTCGGACAAAACAGAGATGCTTGTTCTAGGTCCCAAGAAACAAAGAGATCTTCTGTTAAATCTGACAATTCATCTTGATGGTTGTAAAGTCGTCTCAAATAAAACTGTGAAGGACCTAGGCGTTACTCTTGACCCTGATCTCTCTTTTGACGAACATATCAAGACTGTTTCAAGGACAGCTTTTTTCCATCTACGTAACATTGCAAAAATCAGAAATGTTCTGTCCAAAAATGATGCAGAAAAATTAATCCATGCATTTGTTACTTCTAGGTTAGACTACTGCAATGCTCTATTTTCCGGCTACCCGGATAAAGCACTAAATAAACTTCAGTTAGTGCTAAATACAGCTGCTAGAATCCTGACTAGAACCAAGAAATTTGATCATATTACTCCAGTGCTAGCTTCCCTACACTGGCTTCCTGTTAAGGCAAGGGCTGATTTCAAGGTTTTACTGTTAACCTATAAAGCGTTACATGGGCTTGCTCCTACCTATCTTTCCGAGTTGGTCCTGCCGTACATACCAATACGTACGCTACGGTCACAAGACGCAGGCCTCCTAATTGTCCCTAGAATTTCTAAGCAAACAGCGGGAGGCAGGGCTTTCTCCTATAGATCTCCATTTTTATGGAACAGTCTGCCTACCCATGTGAGAGACGCAGACTCAGTCTCAACCTTTAAGTCTTTACTGAAGACTTATCTCTTCAGTAGGTCATATGATTGAGTGTAGTCTGGCCCAGGAGTGTGAAGGTGAACGGAAAGGCTGGAGCAACGAACAGCCCTTGCTGTCTCTGCCGGGCCGGTTCCCCTCTCCACTGGGGTTCTCTGCCTCTAACCCTGTTGCAGGGGCTGAGTCACTGGCTTGCTGGTGCTCTTTCATGCCGTCCCTGGGAGGGGTGCGTCACTTGAGTGGGTTGAGTTACTGACGTGATCTTCCTGTCTGGGTTGGCGCCCCCCCCCTTGGTTTGTGCTGTGGTGGAGACCTCTGTGGGCTATACTCGGCCTTGTCTCAGGATTGTAAGTTGGTGGTTGGGGATATCCCTCTAGTGGTGCGGGGGCTGTGCTTTGGCGGAGTGGGTGGGGTTATATCCTTCCTGTTTGGCCCTGTCCGGGGGTTTCTTCGGATGGGGCCACAGTGTCTCCGGACCGCTCCTGTCTCAGCCTCCAGTATTTATGCTGCAGTAGTTTATGTGTCGGGGGGCTGGGGTTAGTTGGTTATACCTGGAGTACTTCTCCTGTCTTATCCAGTGTCCTGTGTGAATTTAAGTATGCTCTCTCTAATTCTCTCGTTCTCTCTTTCTCTCCGAGAACCTGAGCCCTAGGACCATACGTCAGGACTACCGGGCATGATGACACCTTGCTGTCCCCAGTCCGCCTGGCCTTGCTGCTATTCCAGTTTCAACTGTTCTGCCTGCGGCTACGAAACCCCTACCTGTCCCAGACCTGCTGTTTTCAACTCTTAATGATCGGCTATGAAAAGCCAACTGAGAGACCTGAGCCCTAGGACCATACGTCGGGACTACCGGCCGTGGTGACTCCTTGCTGTCCCCAGTCCGCCTGGCCTTGCTGCTATTCCAGTTTAAACTGTTCTGCCTGCGGTTATGGAACCCCTACCTGTCCCAGACCTGCTGTTTTCAAACTCTTAATGATCGGCTATGAAAAGCCAACTGAGATTTATTCCTGATTATTATTTGACCATGCTTGTCACTTATGAACATTTTTGAACATCTTGGCATGGTTCTGTTATAATCTCCACCCGGCACAGCCAGAAGAGGACTGGCCACCCCTCATAGCCTGGTTCCTCTCTAGGTTTCTTCCTAGGTTTTCGCCTTTCTAGGGAGTTTTTCCTAGCCACCGTGCTTCTACACCTGCATTACTAGCTGTTTGGGGTTTTAGGCTGGGTTTCTGTACAGCACTTCGAGATATTAGCTGATGTAAGAAGGGCTATATAAAATAAAATTGATTGATTGATGTTGCTAAATACAGGGAAATTCTTGAGGGAAACCTGTTTCAGTCTTCCAGAGATTTGAGACTGGGACGGAGGTTCACCTTCCAGCAGGACAATGACCCTAAGCATACTGCTAGAGCAACACTCAAGTGGTTTAAGGGGAAACATTTAAATGTCCAATTGAGAATCTGTGGTATGACTTAAAGATTGCTGTACACCAGCGGAACCCATCCAACTTGAAAGAGCTGGAGCAGTTTTGCCTTGAAGAATGGGCAAAAATCCCAGTGGCTAGATGTGCCAAGCTTATAGAGACATACCCTAAGAGACTTGCAGCTGTAATTGCTGCAAAAGGTGGCTCAACAAAGTATTGACTTTGGGGGGGTGAATAGTTATGCACACTCAAGTTTTCTGTTTTTTTGTCTTATTTCTTGTTTGTTTCACAAATTGTTTTATTTTGCACCTTCAAAGTGGTAGGCATGTTGTGTATATCAAATGATACCAACCCCCCAAAAATCAATTTTAATTCCAGGTTGTAAGGCAATAAAATAGGGAAAATGCCAAAGGGGGTGAATACTTTCGCAAGCCACAGTACAATTGTGTATTATACACTTTTTTGAAATGTGTATAATTTTTGTTGGTTCTGGGATTCAAACTAGCAACCTTTCAGTTATTGGCCTAATGCTCTAACCGCTAGACTACCTGCTGCCCAGGTTGAAGTTCAGGTTGAATTTACAGGTGAAAAATTATGTATTTGTTTTTCATTAAATAGTTTTTCATTTTCCTCTGAGTTCACACATTTCTCTTGTACTTCATTCCTCATATTTTCCCTAAACTCTATGGTTTCATAAGCAATTTATCCTTAAACATTATACTACTTTATAAAATCATTCAATAACTTTGTCTTAAAGATGAGATTATGATAAAGTCAAGCTTCACTTAGTCAAAATTTCCCACAATGTATCTTCCCTTTAGACAGTTGGTTGGTCATGGTGGATAATATCAGACATAGCAATTTTTTTTAAAGAACAGCTCCTTTTTTAAATGTATACTAATCTTTGTAATTTAACTCAAAAGATGGATTATCAGGGCTGTATTAACTAGGAACCAAATTGAAGCAAACAGTCCAAAACTGGGAGGGACTAACTTGAACTTGTTTTCGTTGTGAAACCTTTTCCATTTGACCAGATCTTGCTTCAGTTATTATGTTATTTCATAATGTAATTGACTATTTACTCTTTAATAAAAACACTAAATAAATAAACATGGAAGCATTGCAAAAGTCTCCAAATGGGTTCTATACAGTATATGAAAGAGGAATGGAAATATTTGTTGCTAATAGTAACCAATTTTTTTAAATCCTTGCCATGCATTAGCCAAGTTGCAACAAAGGTATATTCACTTTTCTACAGAAGTGCCTTTATATTTTTTGGGAAGGTTTTGCTAAATGCTTTTGCATTGTTCACACTGCCAGAATCGACTTTTTTGCTTGTTTAACTGTTCATCCCCATTTCAAAGAGCATTTCTCGTCTGACACTAGCTAGGATCCCATAAACTTGTGCTGTGATTTTTGTCGACATTTAGAAAGTTTGCGTAGAAGGTAGATGCATCAATTGCCTGCCACAGTGTAATGACGTCACACCTGGAGAAAGAAATATGGGCGATTATTTTGAATTTTTTGAAAACCTATAATGTGGAATAGAAATGAAGTGGTTGAAGTGTTTCCATGAGCCATTTAGGCAAATTGCGCATGAAAGTGGCGACCGCCTGTATGCCCTGAACGCCTATCTGTTTCATGTCTCAGGTAGCCCACAAAAGCCAGCATGGATAGAATGCAATAATTTACTAATATTTGCCATATTCTAATAATTATCATGAGCCTAGGCTACTTATAGCCACAGTTTGTGCCATGGTGTAACTTGCACTCACATAGGCCTAGAGATGTGAAACAATTTGATGGTGAAACTTCAAATTGCTTGTGAAGCAATTCAGGCATTCTCGAAAGTCTAGACAATCCGTGTCTTGCAAAGAAACATTATTTTTATAGTTTAATAAATTGATTTAGCAAGCGGTAGGCATTTAGAATTAATTGTGGAGTGGAGCTTTATAGTTATGCGATTACATCACATGCCCTGAGTACCCTAAAAAACATTTCCATCATCATTTGCTGCAATAAAGAAACTTTGACTAAAGAAAACGTCACACTGTCTGCCCGCTCCATGATCCTGCCATCACGGTTGACAACTCCATTGTGTCCTCCTCCCAGAGTGCAAAGAACCTTGGCGTGACCCTGGACAACACCCTGTCATTCTCCGGTAACATCAAAGCGGTGACCCGATCCTGCAGGTTCATGCTCTACAACATTTGCAGAGTACGACCCTACCTTACACAGAAAGCGGCACAGGTCCTAATCCAGGCACTTGTCATCTCCCGTCTGGATTACTGCAACTCGCTGTTGGCTGGGCTCCCTGCCTGTGCCATTAAACCTCTACAACTTATCCAGAACGCTGCAGCCCGTCTGTTGTTCAACCTTCCCAAGTTCTCTCATGTCACCCCGCTCCTCCGCACACTCCACTGGCTTCCAGTTGAGGCTCGCATCTACTACAAGACCATGGTGCTTGCCTACGGAGCTGTGAGGGGAACAGCACATCCTTACATTCAGGATCAGACCCTACACCCAAACGAGGGCACTACGTTCATCCACCTCTGGCCTGCAAGCCCCCCTACCTCTACGGAAGCACAGTTTCCGCTCAGCCCAGTCAAAGCTATTCGCTGCTCTGGCACCCCAATGGTGGAACAAGCTCCCCCAAGATACCAGGACAGCGGAGTCACTGACCACCTTCCGGAGACACTTGAAACCCTACCTCTTTAAGGAATACCTGGAATAGTATAAAGTAATCCTTCTACCCCCCCACCCCCCCATTATTTTTTAAATTATTTTTTAAAAGTGGTTGTCCCACTGGCTATCATAAGTTGAATGCACCAATTTGTAAGTCGCTCTGGATAAGAGCGTCTGCTAAATAATGTAAATGTTACACTATCACTATAATAACATGTAATTGCTGTCTGTAATTACAGGGGTGTAACAAGGAATGCATCCCAATGCATCATATTTCAGCCTGCGCTAGCCAACTGAAAACCGACCATCTCATTGACACAACTCTGCTTTATAAAGGGCTCTGGAGTCTGATGCCTAGGTCAAGCTTTCGTTCCACATTCATGGGAGCTTATCAGCGCAAACGGGTTCACAAAGTATTTTATATAAAAAATATATAGTTTAAACTGTTTAAATCATTTAATGGGGCATTTGACAATGGGTCAATTACTTTAACCATCAATTAAACATGCTTATACACATTAATAAACACTTATGGTTAAAATTGTAAAATAGCCATTAATGCTTACCAAATTGCAAGCCTATTAAGCTTGGTTGAAAAATGGTGAAAGAAAAACCCTTATTCCATCACGTAACCTTGCAAGGATTTCACTGTTGAAGAACATTCATCACTTTTGGATGGGATGCGTTGATGCTATTATTTATTTATCCCAGGAATTAAGGAATCAATCATGTCAAGATCTGCCCATCTGCACAAATAACAACGACCTGTGCCCACGTTTTGACACTGACATCAGAAGTCCAGTGTGCAAAATCCAGATATGAGATTGCCGCGAAAGAAACAGTGTTGTAGACAAGACAAAAACGACAACACAGAAGAGAGAAAATGCGTTTTCCATGCAATTTCTTTAGCTGTTTTGGATACATTTATTCTGCTGGACCAGGGGTATTCAACCTGGGGTCCGCGGAGGTACTCCAGGGGGTCAACCCCCTAAATGGATTATTTATGAATATCGATAGCAACAACAGAATAAACAAATGTTTAATTACATACCTTCGGTACAAAAGAGGGGAATATCTTATTTCTAATGATGTCAACTCGTAATATTGAGCAAATTATACTCATTGGGCTATTACACTCACTGGAGTATCTGACATAGGCTTGGAAAAAACACCTGCAAGTACCAGTCGCAGCAAGTGCTGCTGGTACGCTTTCTTGACTTGGACATACATTTTTGCCTGCCAACAAATAACTTTTGTTTCATCAGCTAAACAGCTGCTATTAGCAAAAATGTATTTTGAGTTACCTTTCTAGCTAATTGGCTATGTTAGAGTTTACACTCCCTCTTTAATTATTTACCATTTTAGTCATTTAGCATACACTCTTATCCAGAGTGAATTACAGGAGCAATGAGGGTTAGGTGACTTGCTCAAGGGCACATCGACAGATTCGAACCAGCAACCTTTCAGTTACTGGTTCAACGCTCTTAACTGGTAGTCTACCTGCCGCCATTATTATGTGGAGAGGTCAAAAATAATGAAAAAATATACAAAATCTATTCATTTGAACATTTGAATTCTCCTTGAATTAAGCTGATTCCGCTGATGATAAGACGAGATGTATTCACCAGTTTGCCTGGACGGGGGTCCCTGGGCAAGAAAATGTTGAAGACCCCTGTGCTAGTCGATTTAGCATAGGTAGTTTGCCAGCTAGCTAGCCTAGTGTTGGTTAGCCCATTCATAGAGGCTAACTTTCTTTAGTGTCTATTCATGAAGGTCTCTTCTGGCCGGGGGAGTTTTGTTAAGTGCTCCGACGCTCATTTTGAGCGTTAACTCGCATTGCTTGCGGTACGGTTTTGGAAGCATAAGGAACGTATCTTTCACATCAGTGTGAAAAAAAGAAAAAAAGGTAACATTTCTACACACCTATATAGGGTTAAGGTGAGGGGTTCCCACATGGCCAAATCTCCATGTTAAAGTGCTTGTTTACGGAAGACAGAGGTGACCACGTGTTAATTAGCTATCTAGCATGCTCGAACACCTGTGTGTAAGCTTAACTGGGGAGGAAGTGTAGCGGAAGTGTAGTTCGATGGATCTGTGCAAACCAGCTACATTAAGTGTATTTGTTTTATTTGAAAGATTATTTCATATCGCAAGCAATGATAATTGACGTTTCTAAACGTTAAAACAGAGTGTTGGGATTGTAGTTCAGATGATCCCATCGGTAAGTGGTGCTTATAGCTGAGAACCCTTTGGATAAGGGTTCTTGAGAGCAAAGTGTTGGCTAGCTAGCTAGCAAAGGTTAACTGGCGTTTTTGTTAGGCCTACTAACTAAGCTAGCTAGCTAGTTACATCAGTGGTCACCAACCGGTTGACCGATCTCCAAGACTTTCCTAGTCGATCACCAAACATTTATGTAAAAAGCCGAACGATAATCCTTGCGTTCCTATTTTTTTATTAGTTTCGCACTGTTTGCAGTAGATGCACTTGATTCATCTGCCCTGCACGCCGGGTAATCGAAGTGTTCCCAGTTCCCATTTCAAACCATTTAACGTGTCTGTATTTACAAACTCTGCCTACCCGGTGTGCCCGGAGAGCAAATCAATTGCACCTATAGGCATACGGCTTGCCAATCAGATAGCTCAGATCACCGTGTCTGCAAACTCCACAAGCCCACAGCGAGGATAGTCGACTCTACTGTGTGAGATTTCAAAACTTTTAAAACCATGACTAGAGAGAGACTGTCAACGAATACAGCAAAGAGCTGCTGTTTTTATGAATGAGTTCATGTTTAACATTTTATTTCACTACTGTCAACACTTTTTTCAACACTTGATTAACCATAAAGCGCCCTCTCCCTATCCACTCGCACTACAAAGTGTATTGATAGACTTGCGTTGTTATTAGCGGCTTGTGTCTTTCTAATATCGGGGAGTATTTCAAATTGTCTGGTCATGTAAGTAACAACATGAATTGGAATGAGTCAGAAATAATGAAGTGGACTCGAGTTTCACCATCAGCTGGAAGACGGTGTCCCCTTTTTGGTCAGTTAGTGGAGGGAGGAAGAGCTGAGGGATGCTGAGAGGCTGCTTTCGCGCTCTCTCTCATCTCTCCCTCTATCCCTCCAGGCACCACCAGTCCAGTAAAAAAAAACGCTAATGATTGTCACGATCGTTGACAGATGAAGCGGACCAAGCGTACATTCTTTATTTGTGTACACAACACGAACCAAAAACAATAAACAAACGATACGTGAAGTCCTAGGTTACAACACAAACCTTTCGGAACAAGATCCCACAAAACTAACATGCCAAAAGGCTGCCTAAGTATGGTCCCCAATCAGAGACAACGAGCTACAGCTGTCTCTGATTGGGAACCACCCTGGCCAACATAGATATAAACGATCTAGAACGAAAAACATAGAAAACTAAACAATGAAAATCCACACCCTGGTTCAACATTTAAGAGTCCCCAGAGCCAGGGCGTGACAATTATTTCAATGTATGCCTCACAAGTAATAAAACAAATTATCTATTACCAGTGTGGTCATATACTTCACGTTTCGAAATATCATTTTAAAATGGTCTGAGAAGAACAACATCTGCAGAGAAATTCAAGAATAGCTAATATGCAATGATAATGTGTTGAGCCTATAGCCTACTGCACAAACCTCATTGCAACATAACTGTTTTTAATAGGTTTAATAGGTTGCATATGCATAAATTCTGAGTGGTAGATCAAGGTCTTCATTTTGACTCAGGAAGGGATCTCGGCTCAGAAAGGGTTGGTGACCACTGAGCTACAGAATAGACTTTCCATGCAATCAGTTTTTTATTTATTAGCTAGCAAGCTAGCTAGCTAGCTAGTTTTTCTAACCTTGACTAGCTAGCTAGCTATCTAAAGCTGGCAAATATCTATGCTATGGTCACTACTCGCTAGCTAACTAGCTAGCTAACTGGGCTCGATGTAGGGCTGGGCGATATATCTAATTAATTTGAATTAATGTTTTAGGGTGATGGTCCAAATGCCTGTATCGCAAGAATCAAGGATTATATTTGTTTCTATTTTTTATGAGTGTTCATGTCTTTTTGGTCTCGTCTCCTTCGCTCCTTCTGTGCTGTGTGCACTGCATGTTTCCACTCGCACACAGACATCAAGTCCCTCCCACTGCCACTCACAACAATTACCACGATAGATCATCTTCCTCTCTGACAACAAGCAGTTTCAACTAGCTATTCACATTTGAGGTTTGTTCTAACAAAAGTCGTATGGACACCAAAACACATTGAGACATTAATTTACTGTAATAGAGGAGAACTTAACCTTTGTAACGATACCCTTTTTATGTCTCAACTCCCAAAATGTTGAACAGAGCAGACCCTACTTTAAAGGGTAAAGTTCATGATGTCCCCTGTAGCTCAGTTGGTAGAGCATGGCACTTGCAACGCCAGGGTTGTGGGTTCGTTTCCCACGGGGGGCCAGTATGAAAATGTATGCACTCACTTAACTGGAAGTCGCTCTGGATAAGAGCGTCTGCTAAATGACTAAAATGTCAAATGTAAATGATGCCGTTGACCTTAACAAATTGCCCCAGGACCAGTGGAAGCAAAATAGCCCCATAACATCAAAGATCCACCACCATATTTTACAGTAGGTATGGGGTTCTTTTCTGGTCATACTTTCTCATTTCGACACCAAACCCACCGTAGCATCCCAACCCTGTGACGCTCATCTTTTCCCATTGAATGCAATGTATTGACATAAGCATCAACCATTGTGATGCTCATCTTTTCCCATTGAATCCAATGTATTGACCTAAGCATCAGCCCTGTGACGCTCATCTTTTCCAATTGAATGCAATGTATTGGAATAAGCGTCAACCATTGTGACGCTCATCTTTTCTATGTCATTTGGTAATTTGGGTGAACAATCCCTTTATGGCCATTGTTGCAAACATAGTTGATTATTTGGAATGAATTTTATAACACGTTTCCTTCTTTTACAGGACAGTAATGTGGACTGAATGCAATGTTGTGAAACCCTCTGTATTTTCAAGTTTTGTGGTGGCAGCATCATGCTGGCTGCAATGAATCCTAAAGAAGGATTAATGTGGGCTCCTCCTGCACAGCGGCTCCAGAGACGTGCTTTGAACATCAACTGTCTATCATATGTGCGCACAGGAAAATAGAACATGCTGCAGGCCGCATAGAGAAGAAAAATGCATGTTTAGAACTGATAATTGATTGCTTGGTGCAAGAATGAATGAATTGATTATTGAATGTTATCGATGGACAAAGCATTGTAGAACCAAAACATACACAGCCGCTTCTGCTCAACAAACTCAAACTCGAGAATTGTTTGGGGGGCTACTGCAGTTCGAACAATAAGCATTTTGGTTGCATTTAGTGATGGGCATTCTGAGTCTTTTCAGTGAGTCAGCTCATTTGGCTCCATTAATCTAAAAGAGACGTTTATTTGGCTCCCAAACAGCTCTTCGTTCAGTAGTGCTTAAACGTTGACCTAAAACCGTGAACGAATTGCTAATCAATAATGTAACGACCCGGTATTGTGTTCTGTGTTCGTGGGTGTGTTATCGTTCTCATGGGTGCTAGCAGGGGTTAAATATGCCAGGACAGATGGAAAGGTTGGGGGGGTATGATGCGTAATCCCGCGGGGTTTTGGAATGCTTAAATAGGGGTTACGGTCTCATCTCTCTCTCTTCTGTTCGGGACCCTTGACTTGACATGTAATATTTGTGTACGTTCGGAATTTAGCAGTGTGGGCTGTGGCCTGAACAATAGCCCCAGTTAGGAATAAACCTGTGTTCTGCCTGTACACCTGGTGCCCGTCTCTCTTTTACTTTATGACCCAGCTGGGTCATTACAATAATATAAATAATAAAACATTGCCTGCCATTATGTCAGATTGTGATATAAATTCAAATACATTTTTACCTTAACAAATTATTAGAACGCACTGCAAAAATGTGTGTGGAGCAGGATGAGGCGCTCTCCTCACTATCTATTGTTCCTGCATTGAGGAGTTATTATCTTCAGAAAATGTTTTATAATTTATCTGTAGATAATCGTTGTCTGGTGCTCAAAAAGCAGTAGTAACGGTATGCAAATCAGGGAGCCAAATGATGCGATTCGGTTCTCGACATTCATCAGAGATTTGTTCAAAAAATAGCCATATGTCGCGAACGACCCAACACTAGTTGCATTCCGCCAAGAGTCGTTGTCAATCTAGTCCGCAACTAGACCTTGTTTCGAAGGTACCGTATCGAGAAATAACCGTATTTGTATGCCTAGCAATCACAAATGTGCATTGTTTGAATCACACTTTTATAAATCTCAGTCACAAATGACAGCTCCTATAAGACCCCAATAACTTGGGAAATTTTGTTTTTCCCCGTTGCCAGCAACATTGCTTGGCAATATTGCAACAACAGAAAATCCAGTGTTTCATGGTTTCAGATGTGCTGCCATTATGTTTGTCTGATTACGTCCACCCTCTCTTCTCTTCCACCCACATGCATACACGTGCACACTCACGTACACACGTGCACAATACACACAACCACCCAACAGATTCATTCAATCACATTTATTTTATAAAGCCCTTTTTACATCAGCAGTTGTCAAGCAGGGCCCGATTTCGACCCCAGTTGAGCGTGCATAAATGGAACATACTTCCCTTTTTATGCACTTTTCTCTCTGTGTATTCTTACCTTGAACTTAAGCATGAGTATAGCATGATGTTCACCCACTATTCCTTCGGGGTGGAGCTCTAAGAAATAAAGGTGTGGCAGAGGTGTGTTTACAGATACACCATATTCTGACCTTTACTTAATTCCCTCATAATTCCACCACATTTATGTGCGAGGAAACCATGAATAAGGGTGAGCGAACCTGCAGGTTCCACGTGGAAAAAGCATCTACTTGACAAGAGCAGCTATTGATAAGAGCTAGGTAAATGAGTAATCTGTTTGGATAAGGGAATTGTAAATATAAATTACACTTATTTTACCCTATTGCTCGAGACAAATGTGAAACCAGTCATATGGCAGCAAACTGAAGCAGATCAACTTTCCCACAGTAAAGTTTAGGAAATGCTGTGCCATTATGCAGAATTTAAACTGTACAGCCTTTTAACTTGCAGGGATGGGCACTCTCCAATGTCTTAATTATAAGCTACCCAGACTTTCTCTGTTTCCTATTTCTATCATTTTCAATATTAGCCACTATCAGTATGGACCATCAGTAGGCCTAATAACCACACATACAGTGGGGGGAAAAAGTATTTAATCAGCCACCAATTGTGCAAGTTCTCCCACTTAAAAAGATGAGAGAGGCCTGTAATTTTCATCATAGGTACACGTCAACTATGACAGACAAAATGAGGAAAAAAAATCCAGAAAATCACATTGTAGGATTTTTAATGAATTTATTTGCAAATTATGGTGGAAAATAAGTATTTGGTCAATAACAAAAGTTTCTCAATACTTTGTTATATACCCTTTGTTGGCAATGACACAGGTCAAACGTTTTCTGTAAGTTTTCACAAGGTTTTCACACACTGTTGCTGGTATTTTGGCCCATTCCTCCATGCAGATCTCCTCTAGAGCAGTGATGTTTTGGGGCTGTCGCTGGGCAACACGGACTTTCAACTCCCTCCAAAGATTTTTTATGGGGTTGAGAACTGGAGACTGGCTAGGCCACTCCAGGACCTTGAAATGCTTCTTACGAAGCCACTCCTTCGTTGCCCGGGCGGTGTGTTTGGGATCATTGTCATGCTGAAAGACCCAGCCACGTTTCATCTTCAATGCCCTTGCTGATGGAAGGAGGTTTTCACTCAAAATCTCACGATACATGGCCCCATTCATTCTTTCCTTTACACGGATCAGTCGTCCTGGTCCCTTTGCAGAAAAACAGCCCCAAAGCATAATGTTTCCACCCCCATGCTTCACAGTAGGTATGGTGTTCTTTGGATGCAACTCAGCATTCTTTGTCCTCCAAACACGACGAGTTGAGTTTTTACCAAAAAGTTATATTTTGGTTTCATCTGACCATATGACATTCTCCCAATCCTCTTCTGGATCAGCCAAATGCACTCTAGCAAACTTCAGACGGGCCTGGACATGTACTGGCTTAAGCAGGGGGAAACGTCTGGCACTGCAGGATTTGAGTCCCTGGCGGCGTAGTGTGTTACTGATGGTAGGCTTTGTTACTTTGGTCCCAGCTCTCTGCAGGTCATTCACTAGGTCCCCCCGTGTGGTTCTGGGATTTTTGCTCACCGTTCTTGTGATCATTTTGACCCCACGGGGTGAGATCTTGCGTGGAGCCCCAGATCGAGGGAGATTATCAGTGGTCTTGTATGTCTTCCATTTCCTAATAATTGCTCCCACAGTTGATTTCTTCAAACCAAGTTGCTTACCTATTGCAGATTCAGTCTTCCCAGCCTGGTGCAGGTCTACAATTTTGTTTCTGGTGTCCTTTGACAGCTCTTTGGTCTTGGCCATAGTGGAGTTTGGAGTGTGACTGTTTGAGGTTGTGGACAGGTGTCTTTTATACTGATAACAAGTTCAAACAGGTGCCATTAATACAGGTAATGAGTGGAGGACAGAGGAGCCTCTTAAAGAAGAAGTTACAGGTCTGTGAGAGCCAGAAATCTTGCTTGTTTGTAGGTGACCAAATACTTATTTTCCACCATAATTTGCAAATAAATTCATAAAAAATCCTACAAGGTGATTTTCTGGATTTTTTTCTTCTCAATTTGTCTGTCATAGTTGACGTGTACCTATGATGAAAATTACAGGCCTCTCTCATCTTTTTAAGTGGGAGAACTTGCACAATTGGTGGCTGACTAAATACTTTTCCCCCCCACTGTATTCAACTGCCAATTTACTGTTAGTTCCCTTTAGTTGGTATAGCCTACAATAGCATTCCATTTAATTACATTGTTTTGTTTACCTTCATTTGCTTCCTCTGTAAACGTCATCATGGCCGAGTGGTTGTTGCTGAGTATCATTAGTAACAGTTGATAATATAAAAAAAGACTGGCTAATTAAACCATTATGGAGCGGAGCGCAGACCAAGCAGTAACAGTTTGAACCCAATACTTGGCCGTGTCGTCACACAGTTCCATGGTTAGTGCAGGCAGTAGACAAGGGTATAGCCTACTATTGTACACTATTATTTTTATTATAATTCTATGTATACTAATCTTCCAACCTTACCATGGGTTGAAGAACTGAATTTGACAATTTTCAGAATGAAACAAACCAGTTTTCTTTCGTGCTTAAAGGCTCTCCAAACCTGTTTTTTAAAATAATTTATAACTACTTTCCTAAATCTAAATAATCTACAAAATCAGAGTATTTTTAAAACTACCAATTGGTGCTGAAATGGAGACGAATATGCATATATTTAGATGGATTTCATTGATCCCTAATATTCTGAACCCATTCTCTCAAGTCTGTGGACAAAATTCAAACTAAAAAGGTACACTGTATTTAAAGGGATGGCTTAAGATAAATGTACTGAAAACCCAATTGAATGAAAACCCCACAAGAAAATCTGTTGGCCACCAATTTATTCAGAGCGTGCAAGGTCGCCACACCTGCAGAGCGTGTTACGCGACTGAATAAGATACGTCTGAATACCAAATACTGAGAAGTGTGTAGGGCCCATGCAGATGCAGAAGCACAATGGTTAGGGAAAACTCCCTAGAAGGCAGGAACCTAGGAAGAAACCTAGAGAGGAACCAGGCTCAGAGGGGTGGCCAATAAGGCCAGATCGTTATTCCAGATGATCAAACATTCATAGAACACCAGCCAGGTCAAATAATAACCATAGTGGCTATAGAGCAGGGTTGGGCAAGCCCACAGATAATTTTCTTTAGAAACTCAGTTGGGCTTTCAACTTACTGTGGAGAGTTAGAATAGTAGAATACACAAGGTGAAATTTCGAAATTTGGTTGTTCATCAGCAGTTTTTCTATTGTTATGTCAGTCACTGACTGTCACTCAATTAGCCCATGTCAGCAAAACATTTTTTAGATTGGTAAATTAGTCTAGCGGCCAGTTTACCGGGCAACCATTGATTTTGTCACTCACACTCAGATATCATATTAAAAATTGCAAATTTTTCTCTCTGCCCCATGGCAATATTATTAGAATTGCATGAAATGTGTCATAAAATTGCTAAATCTTCTCTCTGCCCCATGGCAAAATGTGTGAAATTGCAGGAAATTAACTCTAACTCTAAAACGCCGTCAAGAGAGGGCCACTAAAAAAAAATCCTTGCAAGGTGGATGGGATTCCCAACAAAATTTTGCTTAGGGCCTTCAAAAAACTAGGTCCGGCTCTGACTGCATGTGTGGCTATGGATGTGGGTACGCAGACACATGAGCCACCGCAGTCCCTCATGATGCCTTCCGATGCATCCCCATCAAAGTTGCCCCATCTCTGCTATAGAGGGTGCAGCAGTTGAACACCTCAGATTGTGGCCAGTAAAAGAGGAAATGTCATTTGAATGTCTGATCCACCCTTAACAGTAACTGCCTGGTATGGTATGATAAAGACTTCAAAAGACAAATGTCACGGATCCAAGAGAAAACTCATTATACTGTATCTTGAGTTGGATGATCATTTTGTAAATACTCTGTGACTATTCAAAGTTTGAAAAAACATGTAGATCTGTCTGCAAAGACAGACAGGTAGATTTTAATGTACTCGTTTCCACTGAAAGTAGAACTGTAACTGAGTAATCAGTGGATTTGTCATGTGTCATCCCAGTCCTTGGGAGGTGAAGCTGTGTTAACTATTTCTAAATGTCCTTTTGACACAAAGATCCTGATCAAATGTGGGATGATTCAGTTCTCAGTAAGTGGGGGTCTGACTCTTGTAGTTTAAAAACGTTTCTGTGGAAAGGAACCATGGAGAGCAAATTAGGCAGCTTGGGAGATTTCATAAAGATTAGAACATAAAGGAAAATATTCCATTGAGAGCAAGCATGGAGAGCAAATTAGGCAGTTTGGGAGATTTCAAAAAGATTAGAACATAAAGGAAAAGATTCCATTCCCACTGAAAGGTGACTTCCGAGCTGTGTGATATTACATGAAGTAATACAAAAATCAGCTGTTTTTATAAAGGCATTTTAACCTCTGCAGTTGTCACTAACTGCTTTACAGATACCCAGCCTAAAAGCAAGCAATGCGGTATCAGAAACTCACTAGACAGAAGGAACCTACACAGCAAATTAGCAAGTGTTAAAATCCTGGTGTTAATGTAAAAAGTGTTATATCTGAGTGTTGGTTGTAGTGGGGTTAACACCAGTGGGATTGATATTGACACCACATGTGGTGAATAAATTAACTGTTATTTGAATCACAGTGTAATCAACACATTTTTACATTTCAGTCATTTAGCAGACGCTCTTATCCAGAGCGACTTACAGTTGGTGAGTGCATACATTAAACAAATTTATTTTTATTTTTAATACTGGCCCCCCGTGGGAAATGAACCCACAACCTTGGCGTTGCAAACGCCATGCTCTACCAACTGAGCCAAATCCCTGCCGGCCATTCCCTCCCCTACCCTGGACGACGCTGGACCAATTGTGCGCCGCCCCATGGGTCTCCCGGTTGCGGCCGGCTACGACAGAGCCTGGATTCAAACCAGGATCTCTAGTGGCACAGCTAGCACTGCGATGCAGTGCCTTAGACCACTGCAAATCAAAATATATTTTATATTTAAAGTAGCCACCCTTTGCACACTCTTGGCATTCTCTCAACCACCTTCACCTGGAATGCTTTTCCAACAGTCTTGAAGGAGTTCCCACATTTGCTGAGCCCTTGTTGGCTGCTTTTCCTTCACTCTGCGGCCCAACTCATCCCAAACCATCTCAATTGGGTTGAGGTCGGGTGATTGTGGAGGCCAGGTCATCTGATGCAGCACTCCATCACTCTCCTTCTTGGTCAAATAGCCCTTACACAGCCTGGAGGTGTGTTGGGTCGTTGTCCTGTTGAAAAACAAATGATAGTCCCACTAAGCGCAAACCAGATGGGATGGCGTATCGCTGCAGAATGCTGTGGTAGCCATGCTGGATAAGTGTGCCTTGAATTCTAAATAAATCACTGACAGTGTCACCAGCAAAGCACCCCCACACCATCACACCTCCTCCTCCATGCTTCACGGTGGGAACCACACACCCTACTCTGCATCTCACAAAGACATGGCGGTTGGAACCAAAAATCTCAAATTTGGACTCATCAGACCAAAGGACATATTTCCACCGGTCTAATGGCCATTGCTCGTGTTTCTTGGTCCAAGCAAGTCTCTTCTTCTTATTGGTGTTCTTTAGTAGTGGTTTCTTTGCAGCAATTCGACCATGAAGGCCTGATTCACGCAGTCTCCTCTGAACAGTTGATGTTGAGATGTGTCTGTTACTTGAACTCTGTGAAGCATTTTTTTGGGCTGCAATTTCTTAGGCTGGTAACTCTAATGAACTTATCCTCTGCAGCAGAGGTAACTCTGGGTCTTCCTTTCCTGTGGCGGTCCTCATGAGAGCCAGTTTCATCATAGCGCCTGATGTTTTTTGCGACTGCACTGGAAGAAACTTTCAAAGTTCTTGAAATTTACCGGATTGACTGACCTTCATGTCTTAAAGTAATGATGGACTGTTGTTTCTCTTTGCTTATTTGAGCTGTTTTTGCCATAATATGGACTTGGTATTTTACCAAATAGGGCTATCTTCTGTATACCACCCCTACCTTGTCACAACACAACTGATTTGCACAAACACATTAAGGAAAGAAATTCCACAAATTACCTTTTAACAAGGCACACCTGTTAATTGTAATGCATTCCAGGTGACTACCTCGTGAAGCTGGTTGAGAGAATGCCAAGAGTGTGCAAAGCTGTCATCAAGGCAAAGGGTGGCTGTTTAAAGAATCACAAATATAAAATATATTTTGATTTGTTTAACACTTTTTATGGTTACTACATGATTCCATATGTGTTATTTCATAGTTTTGATGTCTTCACTATTATTCTACAATGTAGAAAATAGTAAAAATAAAGACAAAAACTTGAATGATTAATTGTGTCCGAACTTTTGACTGGAACTGTATTTTAAAAGTAATCTGGGTTGATAAATTACTTCATTTTTGTAATCTGATTACGTAATACCTGTAACATGTAATCCATTACTACCCAACCCTGCAGTTTCCTGTGCATCGTGGTTACTGTCATATATAAGTCCCAGACTCACTGGACGGCTGTCAAATTGAGACAGTGGTAGACCATGGAGATATCTGGGGACAATGTTTATCTCAATGAAGACGGTATGGGAAAACAAACACCAGGAGCGAAACACTCTGGTAATGTATAAAGCTATACCGCTATTTATATATACACACACACACACACACAACAAACAAACACACACACACACTTATTATCCATGCTTGTATCACTTGTGTCATGCACATTATTTGGTGTGTTTGCACTCAGATGTTTAGGCAGTTAATGCAAAAATGATTGTAGGTTATAGAAACACCTTCTCTTTTCAGAATCTAAGAGCCCGGGGAGAAGATCCCCCGTAGCTGCTGTAGTGTGTCTGGGGCTGCTGTGTGCTTTCCTGCTGCCTGGGATCATAGGCCTGTGTGTCCACTGTAAGTTTAATTTGGTATTTGAAAAACAACAAAGCAGTCACCCCGCCACATTCGTAAAACCATTTTATAAATCGAATCTTATACTCAAAGTTTGAAATCTAAGTACATTTTAATAAAAGAGGCCCCAGGTACTCTATAATAATTTTCCCACTTAATTGTTGATGCTTACTGTCGCTTTACGTCACAAAACAGAATAATTTTGCATTCTGATTATTTAATATCTTTCTAGTCTATCTGATATAATGTATTTTTATATTATACAGGGTTCAATTCTTGGGCCGACTCTTTTCTCTGTGTATATCAATGACGTCGCTCTTGCTGCTGGTGACTCTCAGATCCACCTCTACGCAGACGACACCATTTTGTATACATCTGGCCCTTCATTGGACACTGTGTTAACAAACCTCCAAACGAGCTTCAATTCCATACAACACTCCTTCAGTAGCCTCCAACTGCTCTTAAACACTAGTAAAACTAAATGCATGCTCTTCAACCGAACGCTGCTTGCACCCGCCCACCCGACTAGAATCACTACTCTCGACGGGTCTGACCTAGAGTATGTGGACAACTACAAATACCTAGGTGTCTGGTTAGACTGTAAACTCTCCTTCCAGACTCACATTAAGAATCTCCAATCCAAAGTTAAATCTAGAATCGGTTTCCTATTTCGCAACAAAGCCTCCTTCACTCATGCTGCCAAACATGCCCTCGTAAAACTGACTATCCTACCGATCCTTGACTTCGGCGATGTCATTTACAAAATAGCCTCCAACACTCTACTCAGCAAATTGGATGTAGTCTATCACAGTGCCATCCGTTTTGTCTCCAAAGCCCCATATAATACCCACCACTGTGACCTGTACGCTCTTGTTGGCTGGTCCTCACTACATATTCGTCGCCAAACCCACTGGCTCCAGGCCATCTATAAATCACTGCTAGGCAAATCCCCGCCTTATCTTAGCGTATTGGTCACCATAGCAACACCCACCCGTAGTCTGCGCTCCAGCGGGTATATCTCACTGGTCATCCCCAAAGCCAACACCTCCTTTGGCCGCAATTCCTTCCAGTTCTCTGCTGCCAATGACTGGAACAAATTGCAAAAATCTCTGAAGCTGGAGACACTTATCTCCCTCACTAACTTTAAGCATCAGTTGTCAGAGCACCTTACCGATCACTGCACCTGTACACAGCCCATCTGAAATTAGCCCGCCCAACTACCTCATCCCTATATTGTTATCTATTTTGCTCATTTGTACCCCAGTATCTCTATTTGCACATCATCTCTTGCACATCTATCATTCCAGTGTTAATACTAATTGTAATTATTTTGCACTATAGCCTATTTTATTGCCTACCTCCATAACTTGCTAAATTTGCACACTGTATATTATATGTATTTCTGTTGTATTTTTGACTTTGTTTTGTTTTACCCCATATGTAACTCTGTGTTTGTTTTTATCGCACTGCTATGCTTTATCTTGGCCAGGTCGCAGTTGTAAATGAGAACTTGTTCTCAACTGGTTTACCTGGTTAAATAAAGGTGAAAAAAAAAAAAAAAAAAAAAAAAAAATGTCTTTGATCTTATGAGCTGCATGGGATTGAGAGGATAAGGACATTCCATGTAGTTATTTCTGTCACTGATGGGTGCCAGAAGGTCTGCGTGCCAAGGTGGTCCTCTGTAGCTCAGCTGGTAGAGCACGGCGCTTGTAACGCCAAGGTAGTGGGTTCGATCCCCAGGACCACCCATACACAAAAAAAAAATGTATGCACGCATGACTGTAAGTCGCTTTGGATAAAAGCGTCTGCTAAATGGCATGTTATTATAGCTTGGGGGCCACTTGTGTTAATCTTAGAATGAGTACGTGATGGAATATCCTTATTAGGGTGCAAAATGGAATTAGCTTGCAAAGCAGTATATAAACAGAGAGATTTTGTATGCCTATCATTCAGATGACAATAGGCTACACCCGTACCACTTGTCATGTGAATCCAGTACTGTAATATTAAATAACTCTGAACCAACTCTCCATCTAAGTGTTTAACTATTCTCTTACATCCTGAAGTACTAGATACCAGAGAAACTCATCATAAAACTATCCAACTGAAAGAATTATAGCGAAATCTTTACGTTTCGGAGAAAGTTACTGTTGATCTAACCACATAACATTTTATTTTTACATCAGAAATACTGCTCAATCTAACTGTCTCTGTTGTCTGGGTAGGGGATTCCGCTATAGAATGTAAGTTACAGCCCCAGAGCCCAGGAGCCAAAACCCAGGAGCTGCAAAGAAATCAGAGGCAACAATGGTGAGTATTAAATGTATGATTAGTCTGTTGGAAAAAACCAGTGAAACTGACGTACGATGACTAATATGATGTCCTCATACACACCCAGGCAACTGTGGCATGCCACTGGTTTGTAATATCTGAGTCTACTCTAGGGCTAAATCATATTTAACAATCTACATTTGATAAACCTGACTATCTGACTCCATTACATATTATAGTTAAAATGTGCAATCAAGTATTATGAGTTTAGCTGACTAAGATCAAGGAATGGTCATGAGAAGCCAATTCACATAAAAGTTACAGGGCAATACTGATATTAGCATAGCCAGCGGTGTAAAGTACCTAAGTAAAAATACTTTAAAGTACTACTTAAGTAATCTTTTGGGTATCTGTACTTGACTATTTCTATTTTTTACTAGTTTTACTCCACTACATTCCTAAAGAAAATTATGTACTTTTTACTCCATGCTCATGTTCCAATTATTTCTGATGAGTTCAAGTCCATATGTGAAGAGAAGTTTTCTATAGTAGAGATTAGAGATGCTCTTAAATCTATGAAGAAGGGCAAAGCACCTGGAACAGATGGTCTTTCTGTGGAATTCTATTTACACTTTTGGAAACATTTAGAGCGACCAGTATTCAACATGTTCCAAGAATGCCTAGCTAAGGCTGAGATGATTACTACCATGAAACAAGGGGTTATTTCCTTAATACCAAAACCTGATAAAGATCCCCTTTTCATATATAATTGGAGACCTATTACATTATTAAATACAGATTACAGATTACAAAAAGATTAGCATATGCTAATAGACTTAAAATGGGCCTAAACCACCTTATTAATGAAACCCAAACTGGTTTCAAGAAAGGTCGCCATATCAGCTGTAACATTAGGTTAGTTTTAGACTTGATTGATTACGCTGATTCAGTTGACTCCGAGGCTATTATTTTATTCTTTGACTTTTGTAAAGCATTTGATACAATTGAACACTAGTCCCTAATACGTTCGTTGTACACTTTTGGTTTCGGGACTAGCTTTGTCTCTGTTATCAATATGTTTTATAAAGATATTAGTAGTTCTATTATGATTAATCGTAACACATCTAAAATATTTAATATTCACCGTAGTGTACACCAGGGTTGCCCTATGTCAGCTTTCTTATCCCTTTTAGTTGTAGAATTCCTATCTATTAGCATTTTAAACAACCCTGTATTAAAAGGTATTTCAATATTTGGAAAATATATACAAATATCTTAATTAGCAGACGATACAGCTCTGTTTCTAAAAGACAAGGATCAAGTTGTTATTGCACTTAATATGATCAAATCATTCTCTTCTGCTTCTGGTCTGGAACTTAACTTAAATAAATGCTAAATATTGTCCCTGCATAACTCAAATGACCAATCTGTTGAGAATATTCCAGTGAAAAATAATCTGAAATATTTAGGGGTGCACATGGCGAAAAACCATATTGTCTGTCAACATCTCAATTTCTCTCAGAGTTTAAAGGAAACAATATCCACAATAACTGGCTCCAGCGTGACCTCTATATTATTGGAAGGGTTTTATTGTCCAAAGCAGAGGGTCTGTCACGTTTTGTCTACCCTGCTCTATCCCTATTTGTAGCTGATCAAACCAGCAAGGATATCAACAAAACTTTCCTAGACTTTATATGGAAAAATAAACAACGCAAACTGAATTAGTCTGTAATATCAAACCAAAGAGCTGATAGTGGGCTTCAGGTACTAGATTTCAACAATGCCTTTAAAGTAAACTGGATAAAAAATATGTATGCTTAGCTCTGAATCTATATGGTACTTCATTCCCTGTCATATTTTTATGAAATTGGGTGTTCTTCAATTTTTGTGGAAGTGCAACTATTCTCTGGCAAAATTACCCATCAAACTGTCAAAATTTCATGAACAAGCCCTTTCAGCCTGGAAACTATGTTATGTCCACAACTTCTCCCCACACAAGGCACTTCTGTGGAACAACAACAATATTGTGGTTAAAAACAAGTATTTGTTCTTCCCTAAGTGGTTTGAAATAAATATTATATTTGTGCTTGATTTATTTGATAAAGAAGGAAATATACTCTCTTCTAGAAAGTTCTTAGAAACATATAACTTCCCAATACATTATAAAGAATGTAATTCTATATGCAAAGCATTACTCAATTAATGAAATCTCATCTGTGTTTTGGAGAACATGTCAAGCTAGATGCACAATTTATGTTAGGAGGTTGCCCCCTGCTGGATAAGAAATGTAATAATACATTCAAAAGATAACTTTAACTCCAAGAACAAGATCTCTTCTAGAGGGAAATTCTTCTGAAATGCATATATTACTGAAATTGAATGGAAGAAAGCTTGGTTGCTCCCTCACACATTTTGTATATAAAATAAGGTGGAAGAAATTCGCTTTAAAATCTTGCACAAAATATACCCTTGCAATAACTTGTCTAAATTCATGGACTTAGAAGACATATGCCTTTTGTGACAAAGAAGGGGAAACTATTATACAATTTTTTTTATGTGTGACTCTGTGAAGTTATTTTGGAGCGAGTTAAGCATTTACATTTTTTTATTTCATCAATAAGACCCATGTATTTACAATGAAAGATGTAATATGTTGTTATTCAAATGAAAACAAAACTACTGAATTAGTCGTTAATTTTTTCATTCGCTCTGATAAATGTTATATACACAAAAACAAATATTTGAAATCTGTCCCCAAATGCAATATATATTTTACTTGAAATCCAATATTTAATAAAATCTCTAGAATTAGTCAATAACAGAAAAAAACACTATATTCTTACAACTATCATAGGTTTGTACAACTCTAACCCCTGACCTTATTTCATTTATTTTATTTTAGATACTTTAAATCTTTTGAAAGTCAATTCTTTTTTTGCTTTAATGTTATTTTATGTTTCTTCAGAGAAAATATACGTGTAGTGATGTCCTAGGGTTTTTTGTTATTGTATTGTAATTAGAAATTGTATATATATTTTTTTTAAGTCATCATTATGAATCAAGTCGACAATCTACTGGCAAATACTTTTTAATCCTAGTGATATAAAGAGAAATAATAAAGAGAAATTATAGATAAAATGTATCGATGCTCATTGGCCATTGGACATAAACATTACACAACAAGTTGGAAATCGCAAATTCAACAATGGAATCAGTGGCTAACTGCAAGCATTGCAAAGCAATCACTAGCCTGCTATTCAGTGGAGTGGGTGTGTGGTCCCAAGTCTGGATTTAAGGGTCTCTTTTCCAAGTTTAAAATGATAAACATTCAGCATTAGCCATGCTGTCAATCAAGCATGATTTCTGCTGCGCTCAAAACAACTGAACTTGGAACTGGGAAATCTGATTTCAGTGAGTTCAAGACAACTGGGAACTCGGGAAAAAACGAGCTCCGACTGGGAAAATACGTTTTGAACGGTCATCCAACTCGGAATTGTAAATCGGGAATTCGGGCCTCTTTCTTGAGCTACGACCTGAAGATCACTGACGTCATCATGATTCAACCTTATTTTTTTCAGAGTTCCCAGTTGTCTTGAAAGCACCATAAATCCAGAGAACACCAGACTTTGATGACAAAGTTTGATGACAAAATTTGTTCAGGAAGGACCGCCGCGCCACCTTCCTGTTCAAGTGAGCACAGCACAACAAGGTGAGTCCAAAAATGTATTGTATGCTGCTGCATAAATGATGTAATATGCCAGGGAGATATGTATACTGTATCTAAGAAAGTAATACTAAGTGTATGTTGTGTAGTAAGCTGTTAGTAGCCCATGTGCCTCACCCTAATCATTTGGTCTATTTTCCCCTCTTTAATTTCGCCTACTGTTCTGACTTGGTGGTGCACATGTAGCCTATAACCTGTTTTAGAGAAATGTAATCATTAAATATTGTAAGAGCTTACATTGTCTGCTTATATGTGCCCTTTATTTATCCTACGGTTCTGACTTGGTGTACAGGGAGAATACTGTAAGAACGGCCCATGTTCAGAATTCTGTCGCTGTACATTTCAAAAGTGTTATATTGACTACGTCTATCCTAGCTCGCTCATTAATGTTTTAATCGAAATTACGGATTTCCTCTTATCCGCTTGTCGTCCCCTTATGCCATAGTTTGTACATCTCAATTGTCAGTAGGAACCACATTTGTTTAAGCAAGTCAGCCATATCAGCTATATATTTTTTAAAGGTAGTAAATGAGGCTGAATGAACTGTTTCGCTGCCAGACAAGGCTCCGCTGATAGCCAGGTGTAGCAGTGGTAAGGAGTTGGGACTGCTGTTTGGACTCGAACAGTTTGTGGGCACAATTTGTCACCATTATAGTGCAATTAATGTATTGTTTAGTGTTGTGTTGTGTAGTGGCTTTGCTGGCATGCATATATTTTTTGCCCCACCAAGATTGACATGCTAAAATTGCCACTGGATAGGATAGTGTGTAAAATAATGAATTTGAATAATTTATCTGCTCTGTATTATTGTTAGCTAGCTAGCCAGCCAGTTTTAGTGGAAGAATTCCATACATTTTTCAAATTAACTGCCAATATGAAATTCCATTCAAACAATGCAGTCAATCCACAGCCATACAATGGGTGAAATCAGTTGATGATATGAATTGGACTAGTTGTAAATGCAACAAGTACTGATATTGTATCATATAATAGCACTCAAAGCATTCCAATAAAACAATAATACATTTATGGTCTGTTTACATATACTGTATTTTAAAGGCTATTTATACAGAAAATGGATATAAAATCTGTATGAACAGTATTTGTAATTATATGACAACACTTCAGGTTGACAATTCTATTACACATTTTCTGATATATCAAGCCTTAATGTTATTTTCCTGCAGAAGTAAAATCAGGATTATGCCTCTACTGCCATTTATTCCAATTAGACTGGTAGGATTTCTCCCTGACCAATATGGCTGCCATTATCAACACATTCTGGAATGTTGAGGGTTTATGACATAGGCCCTCTAGTAATTGAATATTGTAATTTGGAATGTTCTATCAACTAATGCTGGATTTCCATGGGAACATAGAATGTTCATTCAAATGATGCAGAGTAAAGCACAGCGGCTCATGCCATAGAATATAATGCATTGTTTGTAATGTCAACATTACAGTAAAGCACAACATTTTATACTGAGTTTCCTGCGCTTATCTTCCTTGTTTACTCCGGTGGGTACGCTCAATATTGTCCACCGGGCCACACATCACATTTCCCTATCAGGTGAGGATTTTGATTGTATCCATTTAGGCCTAGTTAGTATTTGGTTAACTACTGGTTTTACTTCATTTCGACCTCGAGTTCTTACTAATGCTATATAAGCTGTCTCATACAGCAGCACTGAGATAGAATAGTAATAACTTCCACACTTCATTCGTAAAAAAACAGGTGAAACTCAATTGTTTGCTTATACTGTGTTGCCATGGTGTCTCTTTCAGAAGGGACAACAGGAAGTATGCTGAGGGTTTTGAAAGAATCAAATCTCTATCAAAATTGGCACAAGATCATTGGTGACAAATATGCGTATGCACTATCTTACAACACTGAATGGGTCCATGACTGCTCCCCGTCCTCCCCACTTATTAGTAGTGGAAGCTTCAACACTGGAGGCTCAGGAGTAGAGTCCTCTGACCAATGGGACCAGTGGGAACCAATTGTCCATGGGGTCTCATCGGCCTACCAACACCTCATGGTGGACCAACTCATAGAGGACCTTGACTCCACCACAGGATATATTCCAGTCACTGTCACCCCACAGACTGGCAAACATGGTGGAAGCTTCCTCTGTAAAAGCCCAGAGGGAGAGCTCCCTGACTCCAACGAATGGCAACCCCTGGCGCGCAGATATTTAACTGCCACCATCCAACTCCTCCTGGCCAGGGAGGATGTCAACATCCCTACCTCGGAGATTGAGCCAAACAGTGATGCCCACTCTACTGATATTAATTTAGCGGTCACCAAGGACTGCAGCAAAGTTTTGACTGAACCTGATAATGATGACAAGCACTCTATGGCCCTTGATCAAGTGCAGATCCATATTACTGAGGTGTCGTCCAATGACAAGGAATTCTCAACATTCAATTACATTTAATACACTTTATTTGTCCCCATGGGGCATTTTCTTAAAAGTAAATGTCTTGTTTTTCCTTATAATTATTGTAATCCCCAATAAGGGCATCACAGGAAGTAGAACTAGCAACCACAATAGAAATGCTGTGCAGATGAACGGTTAAAAGCACTATATTGCCTCTGACCTGATCATCAGCTGAACGGTTAAAGCACTATATTGCCTCTGACCTGATCATCAGCTGAACGGTTAAAGCACTATATTGCCTCTGACCTGATCATCAGCTGAACGGTTAAAGCACTATATTGCCTCTGACCTGATCATCAGCTGAACGGTTAAAGCACTATATTGCCTCTGACCTGATCATCAGCTGTAATGTTCTGTTAATTTCTTAATGATTCAACATGTTAAAATCGTCAACATTCATCAACACCCAACAGGTGAACTACTACACATGATCGATATTTATTATAATAATAATAATATGCCATTTAGCAGACGCTTTTATCCAAAGCGACTTACAATCATGCGTGCATACATTTTTGTGTATGGGTGGTCCCGGGGATCAAACCCACTACCTTGGCGTTACAAGCGCCGTGCTCTACCAGCTGAGCTACAGAGTCCTTTATGTGCATTGGGCCGAGATTCACTCCTCAAACTCTCTCCTTAGACCCAGCTCACAGCACAGAGCTGGTGAGGTGAAGGGTTGAGGGTGAACCCCAGTAATGGTGTGAGGTCCAGATCATCCTCTGTTACTCCAGGAGGAGGAGAGAAACTAAAGTGCTGCAGGAGGGAGGTGAAGAAGAGGAAGAGCTCCATCCTGGCCAGACCCTCCCCCAGACACACCCTACGACCTGTGAGAGAAAGAGATGGGAGATAACATGAAGTCTGTCCAATAGATTATTCTAGAACTACTTCCTGCCTCGTGCTACAAAGGTACATTGAAGGAGTTATTAATACCTGCAGAAAAGGCCATGAAGGTGGCCCTCTTGATGAATCGCCCCTGCTCATCCAGAAAGTGGGCGGGGTTAAAGGTGTGGGGGCTCTCCCATTCGCTTTTGTCCTGCAGGACGGAGGTCAGCAGAGGAAACACAGACGACCCTTACAACCAATAGAATTAGAGACAAATCCAGAGTATAAGAGATGATTGACATCAACATTACAACACTTGCTAAAAGATGGGTTTACTTACAGAGCAATTCAATGATCTCTAATTGTATAAATGTTTTAAACATTACAGATTCAAATCAGATATCTGGTATGACAGTGCAGTTAGTATGCCATCTAGTATGACAGTGCAGTTTCAGTGTAAGATATTTGTCTCTACAATAACCAATACATTATAGTCATGGAAATGTACATGCAAATGTATGATGAAAACCAGGTATCTAACCTTTTTGATTAAGTATCCCTGGAAGGTGACGTCTCAGCTGGTGGTGTAAGTGATGGACATGGGTACAACGTTGGCCAGTCTCTCGGTCTCATGGATCACTGCATCAGTGTAGGGCAGGTTCTTCCTGTCCTCTACCAAGGGCTGATGACTTCCTATAACCCTGCTGATCTCCTCCTGGACCCGGTCTGAGACAGAAAGAAGGGAGGACCAAAGTTACTATAAAGTTAAACCTCAACCTCAAGGGACCTTCAAACAAGAACTAGGAAGGTCTGTGAAATTCTAAAGCAGAACAACATAGGTAAAGCTACACAGAAATGTGTTTTGTTGTATGTGACAGAAATGTTATTTGTCGTAGTTACGCATGATCATCAGTCTGTATCTGTATCTGGCTGTATCTATTGGTCCTTACACTGTATGTGGGTCATGAGCAGCAGCGCCCATCGAAGGGTTGTCTCTGTGGTGCCGGTACCAGCAGCAAACAGATTCATCACAGAATACATGAGGTTATCGTTGTGGTAGAAGGAGTCCATGGGGCCTGCATCCTGACAGACACAGACCCACAAATAACATATAGAAGTCACATGGCTGATTCAAAGAACACACATGATGATGACAACTCCAAGGTTATTATAGTAAACTAAAACTAGCTAGTAAACGGAAATAATTATAAAAACTGAAACTGAAATCTTTGGCTCTGAAACTAAAATATGAAACTAAAAGTGAAACTAGGCAATATGTGATGCCACTGATGAAAGTTACTGCGTTAACTCTCCATACCTCCGGGGTCTGCTTTCGGACAAGGAACAAGTCCACAAAGCCACTACACATCTCAGGGTTGCGAGTCTCATTCAGGCCCTTGATCAACTCTTTTATCTCCTTCTTGTTGATGTCAACATAAGTTTCCACTTTTTCAGCTCCATCTCCCGATACAGAAAAGAAAAGCATGAGCTTACACTGCCTTCAAAATGATTCAGACCCCTTGACTTTTTCCACATTTTGTTAGGTTACAGCCTTATTCTAAAATGTATTAAATTTGTTGTATTTTTCTCATCAATCTACACACAATACCCCATAATGACAAAGCAAAAACAGTATTACATAAGTATTCAGACCCTTTACTCAGTACTTACAGCCTTGAGTCTTCTTGGGTATGACTCTACAAGCGTGGCACACCTGTATTTAGGGAGTTTCTCCCATTCTTCTCTGCAGATCCTCTCAAGCTCTGTCAGGTGGATGGGGAACGTCACTGCACAGCTACAGTTGAAGTCGGAAGTTTACATACACCTTAGCCAAATACATTTAAACTCAGTTTTTCACAATTCCTGACATTTAATCCAAGTAAAAATTCCCTGTTTTAGGTCAGTTAGGATCACCACTTTATTTTAAGAATATGAAATGTCATAATAATAGTAGAGAGTGATTTATTTCAGCTTTTATTTATTTCATCACATTCCCAGTGGGTCAGAAGTTTACATACACTCAATTAGTATTTGGTAGCATTGTCTTTAAATTGTTTAACTTGGGTCAAACGTTTAGGGTAGCCTTCCACAAGCTTCCCACAATAAGTTGGGTGAATTTTGGCCCATTCCTCCTGACAGAGCTGGTGTAACTGAGTCAGGTTTGTAGGCCTCCTTGCTCGCACACGCTTTTTCAGTTCTGCCCACACATTTTCTATAGGATTGAGGTCAGGGCTTATTGACGGCCACTCCAATACCTTGACTTTGTTGTCCTTAAGCCATTTTGCCACAACTCTGGAAGTATGCTTGGGGTCATTGTCCGTTTGGAAGACCCATTGCGACCAAGCTTTAACATCCTGACTGATGTCTTGAGATGTTGCTTCAATATAGCCACATAATTTTCCTTCCTCATGATGCCATCTATTTTGTGAAGTGCACAGTCCCTCCTGCAGCAAAGCACCCCCACAGCATGATGCTGCCACCCCCGTGCTTCACGGTTGGGATGGTGTTCTTCGGTTCGCAAGCCCCCCCCTTTCCTCCAAACATAACGATGGTCATTATGGCCAAACTGTTCTATTTTTGTTTCATCAGACCAGAGGACATTTCTCCAAAAAGTATGATCTTTGTCCCCATGTGCAGATGCAAACCGTAGCCTTGCTGAGCGGCCTTTCAGGTTATGTCGATATAGGACTCGTTTTACTGTGGATATAGATACTTTTGTACCCGTTTCCTCCAGCATCTTCACAAGGTCCTTTGCTGTTGTTCTGGGATTGATTTGCACTTTTCGCTGTTTAAAGGCACAGTCAACTTAGTGAATGTAAACTTCTGACCCACTGGAATTGTGATACAGTAAATTATAAGTGAAATAATCTGTCTGTAAACAATTGTTGGAAAAATTACTTGTCATGCACAAAGTAGATGTCCTAACCGACTTGCCAAAACTATAGTTTGTTAACAAGAAATTTGTGGAGAGCTTGAAAAACGAGTTTTAATGACTCCAACCTAAATGTATGTAAACTTCCGACTTCAACTGTATTTTCAGGTCTCTCCAGAGATGTTCGATCAGGTTCAAGTCTGAGCTCTGGCTGGGCCACTCAAGGACATTCAGAGACTTGTCCCGAAGCCACTTCTGCGTTGTCTTGGCTGTGTGCTTATGGTCGTTGTCTGAGGTCCTGAGCAGGTTTTCATCAAGGATCTCTCTGTACTTTGCTCCATTCATCTTTCCCTCATTCCTGACTAGTCTCTCAGTTCCTGCCGCTGAAAAACATCCCCACAGCATGATGCTGCCACCACCATGCTTCACCGTAGGGATGGTGCCAGGTTTCCTCCGGACGTGAAGCTTGGGATTCAGGCCAAAGAGTTGAATCTTGGTTTCATCAGACCAGAGAATCTTGTTTCTCATGGACTGAGAGTATTTAGGTGCCTTTTGGCAAACTCCAAGTGGGCTGTCATGTGCCTTTTACTGAGGAGTGGCTTCTGTCTGGTCACTCTACCATAAAGGCCTGATTGGTGGTGCTACAGAGATGGTTGTCCTTCTGGAAGGAACTCCCATCTCCACAGAGGAACTCTAGAGGACCATCAGATTATTGGTCACCTCCCTGACCAAGGCCCTTCTCCCCCGATTGCTCAGTTTGGCTGGGCGGCCAACTCTAGGAAGAGTCTTGGTGGTTCCAAACTGCTTCCATTTAAGAATGATTGAGGCCACTGTGTTCTTGGGGACCTTCAATGCTGCAGGAATTTTTTGGTACCCTTCCCCAGATCTGTGCTTCGACACAATCCTGTCATCTCGGAGCTCTACGTACAATTCCTTTCGACCTCATGGCTTGTTTTTTGCTCTGACGTGTACTGTCAACTGTGGGACCTTATCTAGACAGGTGTCTCTCTGTGTGCCTTTCCAAATCATGTCCAATCAATTTAATTTACCACAGGTGGACACCAATCAAGTTGTAGAAACATCTCAAGGATGATCAATTGAAACAGGATGCACCGGAGCTCAATTTCGAGTCTCATAGCAAAGGGTTTTAATACGTTTGCAAAAATTCTAAAAAACAGTTTTTGCTTTTTCATTCTGGTGTATTGTGTGTAGACAGACTGCTGAGGATTTTTATTAATTTAATCCATTTTAGAATAAGGCTGTAACATAACAAAATGTGGGAAAGAGTCAAGGGGTCTGAATACTTTCCGAAGGCACTGTATATGCTGACCATATTGCTCAACATAACGGAACAGCCTCTCAACAGAATTTAGAACATGGATATCACGTCGATATCATTATCTGTCATTATCTCATTTAGTTATCCGTCTATACTGAGAAACAGAGAACACACTGATTAAATGTAATCACAAAACGGAATAAGAGGAAGTAGCAATACAGGTTCATCTTGATTGTCTTTTAGGTCTGAATGTGTTTCACACTTTCTGAAGAAGCAATTAGCAGATTGTGAGAAAGGCACGTCACGACAACATGAACAAAGAACTGACACAATTCCCTCTCACAACTATTAAATACTTTTCTCCACGCTTCCTGGTAATACGAATGTCTTTGACCAACCCCTACTTTTCTATTCAGGGGAGTGAAATAATAACCCAAGCCCAATAAAGGTTGTAGGACATAGGTCGGTTTCCCAGACACAGATTTAGCATAGTCCTAGACAAAAAATTATCCATTAGACATGCTATTAAGTCCAGGACTAGGCTTAACCTGTGTCTGGGAAACCGGCCCATAGGTTCCAGGTTGTATGACATACGCTAATCTGGCAATACAGCAAGGAATAGGGAGGTCAGATAACTGGTCCTGCAAGATTTCTTTCCCTAGTCAAAGTTTCTGTGCCTTCCCCTCTGAAAACACCAGAGAAATAAATGGGTTGTAACTACTGAGGGTATATAGATGGGTCATGTTCTGATTAGCAAACCAAGCATATAGGTGTTAACATAGTATATATGACCACAGTGTACTCCTGGCTGAGTCCAGCTGGTCCAGTTTTATAAGGTTATAGAACCGCTGTCTTAAAATGAGAAATACCTCATCATTGATCATGTATAATGGGAGTATGGTGTTTCTAAAGTAAAGGAATACTTGTTTTTGCTTCTATTTGCATAGAGCAAATTTAATTAAAAAATAATAGCAGTAATTATACAGTAGACAAGGTTAGTTCCATGATACAGTACATACGATTTCAATGATGAAGATTCCCTTTTTTAAATATGATACATTGTATTTTATCCTAATCATTTGCATCATCATCACAATGTTTTCAAGTTCTCTTTAACTTAACTCAAAATGTGACATTTGGGTTGATTCTCAAGAAGTAGCTGTAAGACATGTCCATATAGGTGAACTGTGCATCTATATGATATGTAGAAACGTAACAAAAACATCATTTGTCAGGACAGAGCCCTGTATAATCAATAAGCCCTATTTTTTTGTCTTCCAAGCATGAACGTCTGCCTCTAGTTAAGTGTTGTCTGTAACCACTTGCCTATCAGTTAGTCAACTATCAGTTTGTCAACTATCCTACGCAGTGCTTAAGTTTAACCATCCCAGAAACAGCTACTGTTGCAGAGGTTCACTTCAAGAGTGCTTTTAAAAAATACATAGAGTCAACTCGTTAGATTGAGTGAGCTATGAGTAGGAATGTCACCTTCAGCAATACATAGGTGTTTGTTAACAATAACATCAGTTCAGAAAGCAATACAAGACCATGGTCGTTTCTTCACATGTTACAATGACCCTCACATGTGTGAGGCTGTTTTACAGTCAGTTGCATTGATAAGTTAACCATTATCAGAAACATTATTTTAAAGGGACAGTTCACTTTTTTAAAAGTTAAAACGTCAACAAAAAAAAGTCAACTGACGTTTACACTATTCTCCCATGATTACTGTTGATAGTTCAGATACATAACCACATCGACCAGTGTAGCATTGGGAGAACATAGGAGAGTTAGCATGTCTAGACACAAGAGGAGTAAATATTGGACTAGGCCTAATCATTTTTCACAAAGCAAAAAAATTAAATAAATGGAATGCTGGGACAAGAAGAAGCAGGAATTCTCTGTCTGGACAGAAATACTTTCATTCCAGTGGAAGCTACTGTCTTTAAACCTCGCATTCGCTTCATTCAATTACATTAAGAAAGGCTTTGCAAATGAAAAGAACAACAGCCAATGGACGGAAAAAGGTGACTGGTTTGTTGAGTGGACGGTGTGTTATTTTACTCTATAGTAAAGTACTCTAAGCTCTATATTAAGAGGATGTAACAGTGCATTGGTCCATAGCTGTAATGCATCTACACATTCATAAGCAAAAACGTCATTTTGTTTCAGCCTTCAGGAATAACATTGTAGTACTGTAGTAGTATAATTGACAGCAGTCAAGGGACAGCACACAAACAAATAAAGTTAACATGGAATGCTTAAGCTGCAGTTAAATTTGTGTGGGTAAACAAACCAAAATATGCCTCACTTTAAGGGATAGTTCAGCGATTTCACATTTTACAAAGTCGTTGACCTATCCCTTAAAGTCAAATAATTACCGTAACTGTTATAGGTCAGGAATGACAACATGTTCACCAATATAACATATATGGAACTCAACAGGTGGATTTAGTGATTCTGTATCTATGTCCACTGCTATAGTCAGTGGACAGACCCAATGCTAAGCATAGGAACCAAACAGTCCAACATGCCCAAATCCTTCGAGATACTTTTTTTCCTTTGTGAATCTTGCAATTAGGAATTTTGATGATGGTTTGAGGGCATCTCAATACCTAGCACGGTTTTTTTGTGCAATGCAATGCAGTGCAGAGAGGTTGTTGTTATTTCAGATATGCATTTGTTAGCTAACGTTCCTGCAACGTTTCTGCAAACCAATCTAATGATTTCCTACAGGAAGTGGCTTCAGTACCATGAATCTATTACATACAGTGGGGAAAAAAGGATTTAGTCAGCCACCAATTGTGCAAGTTCTCCCACTTAAAAAGATGAGAGAGGCCTGTAATTTTCATCATAGGTACACGTCAACTATGACAGACAAATTGAGAATTTTTTTTCCTGAAAATCACATTGTAGGATTTTTTATTAATTTATTTGCAAATTATGGTGGAAAATAAGTATTTGGTCACCTACAAACAAGCAAGATTTCTGGCTCTCACAGACCTGTAACTTCTTCTTTAAGAGGCTCCTCTGTCCTCCACTCGTTACCTGTATTAATGGCACCTGTTTGAACTTGTTATCAGTATAAAAGACACCTGTCCACAACCTCAAACAGTCACACTCCAAACTCCACTATGGCCAAGACCAAAGAGCTGTCAAAGGACACCAGAAACAAAATTGTAGACCTGCACCAGGCTGGGAAGACTGAATCTGCAATAGGTAAGCAACTTGGTTTGAAGAAATCAACTGTGGGAGCAATTATTAGGAAATGGAAGACATACAAGACCACTGATAATCTCCCTCGATCTGGGGCTCCACGCAAGATCTCACCCCGTGGGGTCAAAATGATCACAAGAACGGTGAGCAAAAATCCTAGAACCACACGGGGGGACCTAGTGAATGACCTGCAGAGAGCTGGGACCAAAGTAACAAAGCCTACCATCAGTAACACACTACGCCGCCAGGGACTCAAATCCTGCAGTGCCAGACGTGTCCC
The DNA here is from genome assembly GCF_964263955.1 of Coregonus lavaretus. Taxonomy (NCBI): domain Eukaryota; kingdom Metazoa; phylum Chordata; class Actinopteri; order Salmoniformes; family Salmonidae; genus Coregonus; species Coregonus lavaretus. The sequence continues at coordinate 33,767,568 of NC_140015.1, read as the reverse complement.
CCTGCTTAAGCCAGTACATGTCCAGGCCCGTCTGAAGTTTGCTAGAGTGCATTTGGATGATCCAGAAGAGGATTGGGAGAATGTCATATGGTCAGATGAAACCAAAATATAACTTTTTGGTAAAAACTCAACTCGTCGTGTTTGGAGGACAAAGAATGCTGAGTTGCATCCAAAGAACACCATACCTACTGTGAAGCATGGGGGTGGAAACATCATGCTTTGGGGCTGTTTTTCTGCAAAGGGACCAGGACGACTGATCCGTGTAAAGGAAAGAATGAATGGGGCCATGTATCGTGAGATTTTGAGTGAAAACCTCCTTCCATCAGCAAGGGCATTGAAGATGAAACGTGGCTGGGTCTTTCGGCATGACAATGATCCCAAACACACCGCCCGGGCAACGAAGGAGTGGCTTCGTAAGAAGCATTTCAAGGTCCTGGAGTGGCCTAGCCAGTCTCCAGATCTCAACCCCATAGAAAATCTTTGGAGGGAGTTGAAAGTCTGTGTTGCCCAGCGACAGCCCCAAAACATCACTGCTCTAGAAAAGATCTACATGGAGGAATGGGCCAAAATACCAGCAACAGTGTGTGAAAACCTTGTGAAGACTTACAGAAAACGTTTGACCTGTGTCATTGCCAACAAAGGGTATATAACAAAGTATTGAGAAACTTTTGTTATTGACCAAATACTTATTTTCCACCATAATTTGCAAATAAATGCATTAAAAATCCTACAATGTGATTTTCTGGATTTTTTTCTCTCATTTTGTCTGTCATAGTTGACGTGTACCTATGATGAAAATTACAGGCCTCTCTCATCTTTTTAAGTGGGAGAACTTGCACAATTGGTGGCTGACTAAATACTTTTTTCCCCCACTGTAATTTACATCCGACCAAAAAGGATGAGCAAGCGTTAGCGCATGGCATTAGCATGGCATTTAACCCAGTAAAAAAAAAAAAAAAGTCCACCCTTTCAATCGTTTCTGATAAGGCTATAAGGGCTACTACCATTGTGTTGATTTGTTTTACAATTGCCTCACTTGAAGTGCTTCATTGTATATTTCAATCATATCAGTGACAAACAATACCCACTGGGCACAATTCTTTAGGACCAAAGTAAGAATCATATGAGGAGACCAAAATCATAAATAACACAAAGAATGCTGCATACACGTGCACAAAAGGAGGCAACCCTGTCTGTCACACATTCACAACCCTGTCTGTCACACAGTAGCCTCGCAGTAGACCACAGAGTCACAGTAGACTCGCAGTAGACCACAGAGTCACAGTAGACTCGCAGTAGACCACAGAGTCACAGTAGACTCGCAGTAGACCACAGAGTCACAGTAGACTCGCAGTAGACCACAGAGTCACAGTAGACTCTCAGTAGACCACAGAGTCACAGTAGACTCGCAGTAGACCACAGAGTCACAGTAGACTCTCAGTAGACCACAGAGTCACAGTAGACTCTCAGTAGACCACAGAGTCACAGTAGACTCTCAGTAGACCACAGAGTCACAGTAGACTCGCAGTAGACCACAGAGTCACAGTAGAGTCGCAGTAGACCACTCATATCCAGTGGTATCCAGTGGTAAACATGGTCTTTAAACGTCAAAGACAAGAAATATGTAACATCTAAGATTGGTTACTTGGTCATATAGCAGACCCCCCCCCCCCTAAACCAAACTCCCTAACCTTCCCTCTGGACTGGCCTAAATGTCCAACACACACAAACTGATTGAACAGAAGAGAAAGGAGTGGTTGATGGTTAAGACCCAGGCTTGGATCAACGTGTCCAGTCTCTGTGGCGGTCCAAGAACACGGCCACGTTGAAGTCCAGGTGTCCAGGGATTCAACCTCTGCTCCATCACTGCACAGTGTCTGTCTGTCTGTGTATATGTATGTAAGTGTGTGTAGATCAAGAGCTGAGCATAGCTCAGTGGCGCGTCACATAGTCGAGTCCATGTACACAGGTCATCCACACAGAGTGGAGAGATGCACACGACGGATGGACAGAGAGAAAGAGAGAGAAACAGAGAGATGGAGCTCCCTCCCTCTTCTTCCTCCTCGCTCCATCTATTTCCTGCTGCAGTGCTGGAACTGGGCGAAGCTGAGGAACACCTGTTCCAGGGAGATCTGGCTCACAGCATAGTCGTCGATGTTGTACTTCTCTTTGGCTGCCTCCAGGGTGCCAAACACCTGGGGGAGAATGGGGGGGATAAAGAGAGGGGAGAGAAAGAGGGGGAACATGGGGGAGTAACATACGGTGAGTCACATAGGGTGAGTCACATAGGGTGAGTCACATAGGGTGAGTCACATAGGGTGAGTCAGTGCTTAGACTGAAATCACAAGCTGTTTCTGACAACTTCAATAGTCTGGAGTAGTCAGACACAAATCAATTGCAAATACACTTAGTGCCAAGAGTCATTACACTCTTCGTATTTTTTAAACTTTTATTTAACAAGGCAATTCAGTTAAGAACTAATTCTTATTTACAATGACGGCCTACACCAGCCAAACCCGGACAACGCTGGGCCAATTGTGCGCCGCCCTATGGGACTCCCAATCACGGCCGGTTGTGATACAGCCTGGAATCGAACCAGGGGGTCTGTAGTGACGCCTCAAGCACTGAGATGCAGTGCCTTAGACCGCTGTGCCACTCGGGAGCCCTATCTAAAATCTAAAAAGGCAGTTTGGCTGACATGTTAGGGCCAAGGAGAAGGGTTAAGGAGTGAATAGGGACCGGCTGAGAAAGAGAGATAGTTACCTGTGCCCAGGTGAGAGTCTTGTCAGTCAAGTGGTAGTGCACCATACCCTGGTGTTCATCTGCCAGTAGACTTCCTGTGGAGAGAAGGAAGTGATGTCATGTTAGACCAACCCCCTAAACCATTGACAGTCATACATCTTGGATCGCCTCGGGGGGTGGGGTGAGTGCGTGCGTGCGTGCGTGTAGTGCCTTCGGAAAGTATTCAGACCCCTTGACTTTTTCCACATTTTGTTACGTTACAGCCTTATTCTAAAATTGATTAAATACGTTTTTCCCCTCATCAATCTACACACAATACCCCATAATGACAAAGCAAAAACTGTTTTTTAGAAATATTTGCAAATGTAAAAAAAAACAAAAAAAAAACTGAAATACCTTTTAATAAGTATTCAGATCCTTTGCTACGAGACTCGAAATTGAGCTCAGGTGCATCGTGTTTTCATTAGTTATCCTTGCGATGTTTCTACAACTTGATTGGAGTCCACATGTGGTCAATTCAATTGATTGGACAGGATTTGGAAAGGCACACACCTGTCTATATAAGGTCCCACAGTTGACAGTGCATGTCAGAGCAAAAACCAAGTCATGAGGTCGAAGGAATTGTCCGTAGAGCTCCGAGACAGAATTGTGTCGAGGCACAGATCTGGGGAAGGGTACCAAAAAATTTCTGCAGCATTGAATGTCCCCAAGAACACATTGGCCTCCATCATTCTTAAATGGAAGAAGTTTGGTACCACCAAGACTCTTCCTAGAGTTGGCCGCCAAGCCAAACTGAGCAATCAGGGGAGAAGGGCCTTGGTCAGGGAAGTGACCAAGAACCCGATGGTCACTCTAACAGAGCTCTAGAGTTCCTCTGTAGAGAAGGACAACCATCTCTGCAGCACTCCACCAATCAGGCTTTTATGGTAGTGGCCAGACGGAAGCCACTCTTCAGTAAAAGGCACATGATAGCATGCTTGGAGTTTGCCAAAAGGCGCCTAAAGACTCTCAGACCATGAGAAACAAGATTCTTGGGTCTGATGTGCCTCCCGAGTGGCGCAGTGGTCTAAGGCACTGCATCGCAGTGCTAGCTGTGCCACTAGAGATAATGTATGCACTCAATAACTAAGTCGCTCTGGATAAGAGCGTCTGCTAAATGACTAAAATGTAAATGTAAATGATGTAACCAAGATTGAACTCTTTGTTCTGTTTGGAGGAAACCTGGCACCATCCCTACGGTGAAGCATGGTGGTGGCAACATCATGCTGTGGGGATGTTTTTCAGCGGCAGGGACTGGGAGACTAGTCAGGATCGAGGGAAAGATGAACGGAACAAAGTACAGAGAGATCCTTGATGAAAACCTGCTCCAGAGCGCTTAGGACCTCAGACTGGGGTGAAGGTTCACCTTCCAACAGGACAACGACCCTAAGCACACAGCCAAGACAACGCAGGAGTGGCTTCAGGACAAGTCTCTGAATGTCCTTGAGTGGCCCAGCCAGAGCCCGGACTTGAACCAGATCTCTGGAGAGGCCTGGAAATAGCTGTGCAGCAACGCTCCCCATCCAACCTGACAGAGCTTGAAAGGATCTGCAGAGAAGAATGGGAGAAACTCCCCAAATACAGGTGTGCCAAGCTTGTAGAGTCATACCCAAGAAGACTTGATGCTGTAATCGCTGCCAAAGGTGCTTCAACAAATTACTGAGTAAAGGGTCTGAATACTTTCATAAAAAAAAAAAATGTTTGTTAGCAAACATCATGGGGTATTGTGTGTAGATTGATGAGGGGAAAAAACTATGTAATACATTTTAGAATAAGGCTGTAACGTAACTAAATGTGGAAAAAGTGTGTGTGTGTGTGTGTGTGTGTGTTTGTCTCTGACCTGGGAAGGTGCTCTCGATGAAGTCCTTGAAGAGTTGCAGGTCGCTGTCCTCCACCTCCTTGTCGACTCGTACTTTAGCCAGCAGTGTGTAGCCGCTGCCAAACTTACTCTTCAGGTGCTGGGGACTGCCCAGACACTTAAACTGACCGTTCACCATCACAGCCAGCCTGGTGCACAGGGCCTCGCATTCCTCCATACTACAGCAGAGAGAGCAAGACAGAAGGGGAAGAACAGTGGGAAAAAGAGAGGAGAGGGAGAAAGATTGAGAGAGATAAAAAGAAGATACCAAGCATGACAACATCTATTTCAATCTCTGAGTCTCTCTGTTCCTTCCTGAAACAAAGTAATGGCTGTACTGGAAGGTGGAAGATGATGAAGAAATGAGGATGATCATGTTAGCGATGAAGAGGACGGTGTGTGTGTGCGCGCTATGTTCACCTGTGAGAAGTGATGATGATGGCCTTTCCAGACTCTCGGGTGCGCGTCACGGCGTCCCACAGCAGTCGCCTAGCAACCGGGTCCATGCCGGTGGATGGCTCGTCCAGGAAGATGACCGGGGGTCCACCAATCAGAGCCACAGCCGCACTCAGCTTCCTCTTATTGCCCCCACTGCAGGGAGAGAGAAAGAGGTGAAGGAGGGAAAAAGAGAGAGGGATAGGAAGGGATGGGGAGGGGGAGGGAGAGGGAGAGGGAGGGGGGCAAGATGGAGAGATGTATGTAGGAGGGAGGAAGGAAGGAGGAAAGGGAGTGTGTTTGTACTCAGCAATCTCTTGACATTCGTGAGCTATGTCTAGAGGAACAGAAGGAGTAGTGTACACTATAGGACAAGCTATGTCTAGAGGAACAGAAGGAGTAGTGTACACTATAGGACAAGCTATGTCTAGAGGGACAGAAGGAGTAGTGTACACTATAGGACATGCTATGTCTAGAGGGACAGAAGGAGCACAACAAATATAGAGCAAGAAAAGGACTCTGTGACCAGCAACTGCCCCACACACACTCACACACACACACTCTGTCCCCCACCTCCAAACCAACACACACACACCCAACCCCTTCCCCCCTACTCTCTCCCCTGAATGCTTACCTGTAGCTGCGGCACAGTTTGTCAGCATGGGGATCTAGTAGTAAGGACCGTAGCACGTTCTCCACGCAGCCCGACACGTATTTCTCTGGTATCCCCCGGAGCCTAGCGTACATGCACAGCGTTTCTCTTCCTGTCATGTGATCCAGGACAGCGTCGAACTGCGGGCAGTAGCCAATCCTCTGCTGTACCTACGACACATGGGAGAGAGGGTGGTGTCATGCAAGGTGATTTTGTGAGTTTCATTGTATATTAGAACTGGTTCGTGTTCAGGAGGCACAAAGCGTAAGAAAACAGCCCCTAATTGAGAAGGTCCTATCTGTATGTGTTCAAAAGGAAATGCTAGTTTTTGTTTTCTGTTGCAAAATGCTTTGCTACGGTGTGCCCTAATGAACTTTCAAGTAAGGGCGGCAGTTAGCTTAGAGGTTTGAGTATTCCCGAGCCGACAAGATGAAAAATCTGCAGATGTGCCCTTGAGCAAGGTAGTTATCCCTAATTTGCTCAAGGGATGCCATACTACTATGGCTGACCCTGTAAAACAACACATTTCACTGCACCTATCCGGTGTATGTGACAAAACAATTTTAATAATTTTTCAAAAGTGCTAATTTCCCCCTCCCTCTCTCCCTCCCTCCCTCCCTCCCCCCTCTCTCCCTCTCCTTACCTCCCTCTCGCTCTCCTACCTTCTTGACATCCCTCAGGATGCTGTAGCCGTCAATGTAGGCATCACCAGAGGTGACGGTCTCGTCCCCTGTGAGCATCTTGAAGGTGGTGGTCTTCCCTGCTCCATTGAAACCCAGCAGGCCAAAACACTCTCCTTTCCCCACTGCTAGAGAGAGTCTGTCTACCGCCAATACTGTTTCACCACTGCTGTAGACCTGGGGGAGGGAGAGGAGAGGGTGGGAGATCACTGCTGTAGACCTGGGGGGAGGGAGAGGAGAGGGTGGGAGATCACTGCTGTAGACCTGGGGGGAGGGAGAGGAGAGGGTGGGAGATCACTGCTGTAGACCTGGGGGGAGGGAGAGGAGAGGGTGGGAGATCACTGCTGTAGACCTGGGGGGAGGGAGAGGAGAGGGTGGGAGATCACTGCTGTAGACCTGGGGGGAGGGAGAGGAGAGGGTGGGAGATCACTGCTGTAGACCTGGAGGGAGGGAGAGGGTGGGAGATCACTGCTGTAGACCTGGGGGGAGGGAGAGGAGAGGGTGGGAGATCACTGCTGTAGACCTGGAGGGAGGGAGAGGGTGGGAGATCACTGCTGTAGACCTGGGGGGAGGGAGAGGAGAGGGTGGGAGATCACTGCTGTAGACCTGGAGGGAGGGAGAGGAGAGGGTGGGAGATCACTGCTGTAGACCTGGGGGGAGGGAGAGGAGAGGGTGGGAGATCACTGCTGTAGACCTGGGGGGAGGGAGAGGAGAGGGTGGGAGATCACTGCTGTAGACCTGGGGGGAGGGAGAGGAGAGGGTGGGAGATCACTGCTGTAGACCTGGGGGGAGGGAGAGGAGAGGGTGGGAGATCACTGCTGTAGACCTGGAGGGAGGGAGAGGAGAGGGTGGGAGATCACTGCTGTAGACCTGGGGGGAGGGAGAGGAGAGGGTGGGAGATCACTGCTGTAGACCTGGGGGGAGGGAGAGGAGAGGGTGGGAGATCACTGCTGTAGACCTGGGGGGAGGGAGAGGAGAGGGTGGGAGATCACTGCTGTAGACCTGGGGGGAGGGAGAGGAGAGGGTGGGAGATCACTGCTGTAGACCTGGGGGGATGTAGAGGAGAGGGTGGGAGATCACTGCTGTAGACCTGGGGGGAGGGAGAGGAGAGGGTGGGAGATCACTGCTGTAGACCTGGGGGGATGTAGAGGAGAGGGTGGGAGATCACTGCTGTAGACCTGGAGGGAGGGAGAGGGTGGGAGATCACTGCTGTAGACCTGGGGGGAGGGAGAGGAGAGGGTGGGAGATCACTGCTGTAGACCTGGAGGGAGGGAGAGGGTGGGAGATCACTGCTGTAGACCTGGGGGGAGGGAGAGGAGAGGGTGGGAGATCACTGCTGTAGACCTGGGGGGAGGGAGAGGAGAGGGTGGGAGATCACTGCTGTAGACCTGGGGGGAGGGAGAGGAGAGGGTGGGAGATCACTGCTGTAGACCTGGAGGGAGGGAGAGGAGAGGGTGGGAGATCACTGCTGTAGACCTGGGGGGAGGGAGAGGAGAGGGTGGGAGATCACTGCTGTAGACCTGGGGGGAGGGAGAGGAGAGGGTGGGAGATCACTGCTGTAGACCTGGGGGGAGGGAGAGGAGAGGGTGGGAGATCACTGCTGTAGACCTGGGGGGATGTAGAGGAGAGGGTGGGAGATCACTGCTGTAGACCTGGGGGGAGGGAGAGGAGAGGGTGGGAGATCACTGCTGTAGACCTGGGGGGAGGGAGAGGAGAGGGTGGGAGATCACTGCTGTAGACCTGGGGGGAGGGAGAGGAGAGGGTGGGAGATCACTGCTGTAGACCTGGGGGGAGGGAGAGGAGAGGGTGGGAGATCACTGCTGTAGACCTGGGGGGAGAGGAGAGAAAGAGACACAGAGAGAACGACAGAGAGAGAGACAGACAGACAGAGAGAGAGAGACCCTCACCACTACTGGATGCCTCTGGGAGGGAGAACAGACTAACAGACAGGTGCTGTACCTTGCTGAGGTCCTGCAGTATGAGAGGGCTCCCCACCATAGACTCTACTATGGGCTGACACTCCAGAACCCTCTTCCTCTCCTCCGCTACGTCCCTGTCCTCCGGCAGTAGGGCCACATCCCCTATCAGAGGCAGCTAGGAGACACATACAGACTATTACTATCAATGGGCTCTTTTTATACTACTGGCATAATACAGCTGTAAGAATTTGCAACAGGGAACATTATGTTGAATTTTGTACCCAACCACACCAAAATATACCAGCTTTTCAGAAATCAGAAATTCTTCAAAGAAATGTGTATAATTTCCTCTTGTATACAGCCCTACAGAAACAAAGGGGGCATTAGTTTAATCTCGCTCAGGGCACCAGGTGGGCGGAGTATGCACATTTGACAATTCCATAGGTCATAAAGTGAAAACTCCACCCACCTGGGGCATGAGGCAGCACCCTATGGTCAATTCTCTGGCCCCTCCCCTGCTGACCTGTTTACGTCTCCTGGCGAGGTGGGTGAGGAAGCGGCAGAGGGTTTTGACACACTGCATCTCGATGATGAAGAGGAGGGTGATGAAGACTACACCCTGCAGGGACAGGGCCACGAGGAAACGGCCTACCCCCGGCTCCGACATGGAGAAGTAGTTCTCCTGGTACGTGATGTCTGGAGGAGGGAGGAGCAACAAGACCAGTCAGGGCTACGAAGGGTTAACTAGAAAATGGCAGGACAGGTTCTTCATCATACTCATTACCATCGTCGTAGTCAGAATCATTCTCATCAACATTATTGTGATCATCATCATCAACACAATATTCCTACAACTACATATCATGTAACACAGTGGTACTCAAACTTTTTCAGCGGGGACCCCATTATTTATTTTTTACGCAGGAATTTCTGGAGAGACCTTTTTTTATTTTTTTATTGTGGCGACCCCACCCCACCCCAAATCTAACGACAACCTTAAAATCTGTTTAAAAAAAAATTCACATCAACAAATATCAACAAACAACCTTTTACTCATTACATTTGTATCTCTCCTATCAAAATTAAGAGAACCAATACATATATTTACACAATAACATTACATTTTTCAAATGATCTTTCTCAATAACATTTGTATATTGTTCCATAAAATAATACTCTACATTTTTGGTCCCCACCCCACTCCCCAAAAAACGACTAATACGATAGGTAGTCCTACTGAACTACGGACACAGTGATACAGCTACGGTTTCTCTCTCCCTGCTGTAGCAGAGCATCGTGCACTACTCACTCAAGAAACGGCAGAAGCCCGTGGCCATGGGGTTGGAGGTGCAGAAGGTGATGAACTGGTAGTTCTGGTAGAACTGGCTGAAGGACATGCCCAGGCAGTAGTTAGGGAAGAGCAGGAACACTTTGTCCAGGATACGAGACAGGTCCTGTAGCTTTAGCTCTGAGAGGGGGAGAAGAGAGGAGGAGAGGAGGGAGAAGGGGAGAGGGAGAGGAGGGGAAACAGGAGGAGGAGAGGAGAGGGAGAGGAAGGGAAACAGGAGGAGGAGAGGGAGAGGAAGAGGAGGGGAAACAGGAGGAGGAGAGGAGGGAGGAGGGGAGAGGAGAGAGGGAGAGGAGGGGAAACAGGAGGAGGAGAGGAGGGGAAGGAGGGGAGAGGGAGAGGAGGGGAAACAGGAGGAGAGGAGGGAGGAGGGGAGAGGAGAGAGGGAGAGGAGGGGAAACAGGAGGAGGAGAGGGAGGAGGGGAGAGGAGAGAGGAAGAGGAGGGGAAACAGGAGGAGGAGAGGAGGGAGGAGGGGAGAGGAGAGAGGGAGAGGAGGGGAAACAGGAGGAGGAGAGGAGGGGAAGGAGGGGAGAGGGAGAGGAGGGGAAACAGGAGGAGAGGAGGGAGGAGGGGAGAGGAGAGAGGGAGAGGAGGGGAAACAGGAGGAGGAGAGGAGGGGAGAGGGAGATGAGGGGAAACAGGAGGAGGAGAAGGAGGAGAGGTAATGAGAAAAGAGAATCAAGGTAAGGGAAATTCATCAAATGTATTTCCACAGCGTATTTTGCCAGCCTAATCCCCAGTTGTGAAGCAAATAAGAGCACCAGGCTGGCACTGGCTACGCATCCCCACAGTCGCTGGACCATCCTGAAAATATCAGAGCCGGCACAGTTTGGTTTGGGTCGGCACGATAGTGTGAAACGCTAGTATCTAGTATCCTGGCCTTGGCTCTCACCTGGGATGGTCATGATGGTGACAGTGAGGAAGGTGGCGGTGCCGCTGATGATGTTGAAAATGGTGAGGCGGGTGTATGCGGAGGCGGCAGTGGAGAACAGGAAGCTGAGCAGGTACATGAGGGGGACGACGGCCCAGCCGTATAGCAGCAGGAGTAATAACACGTCAACCAGGTGGTTGTCCGCTACGAAGGCCTTGACTGCAAACGCCCGGAACACCACCTGTTGGGAGGGAGGGATGTTTGGGGGGGATAGCCGATATTTTTCAGTTTACCCTCCCCACTCAGACCACTCCATAGACAGTCTTAGCAAAATTCTTGCTTGAGAAATTGCTCTTGCTAAGAAGCTATTTTTGTTTCCTTTTGAGCATTTTCATTGGAAACAATCACAGTAATGTACTTAATTGTTACCCAGAAATGATTTGATATTGATATAAAAACAGCTGCATTGTGCCTTTAAGTAAATCCAGATGGTATACTGACCAGCATGAGCACGCAGGGCAGGAAGAAGTTGACCAGGTCCCAGAGCAGTGCAGAGAACCAGAAGTTGGAGAGGTAGACGCCGCTGACCTGCTGCACGTGCTTGGATTTGATTGAGCGCTCGGTGACCAGGAGCAGGGCGAAGGTGCTGGACAGGGACGCCATACCGTACATCAGGTTGATGGCGATGGCGAATCCCGTCTGACCTCTGTGTCGAGGAGGGAAGGAGTGAGAGAGAGAGAGGGGGGGGATTACTATTTATTATTAAAACTGTCCCTAAAGCAAAAAAGCAATTTGAATTGAATTGAGAGAGTGAGGGGGAGAGAGGGAGAGAAAGAGAGAGTGAGCGAAAGAGAGAGCGCAATGAAAGAGAGAGGAGGGTAAACAAGTGTGAAAGAGACGGGAGGAAAAGAAAGAAGGGGATGGAGCTGGGAGGAGTGACAGAAAAAGAGAAAGAAAAGTAAGGGAGGAAGCAAATTATTTATTGAGTGGTGAGGTAGGCAGACAGAGGGGAAAAGGAGAGAGAGAGATGGAGGAGTATTATGAAACTAGAAATATTCATCTTCATCAGACCTCTATCCTCTCATCCTTCTCTCACTCAGTCCTTCCTCCCATCAATATAACTTCGCTGACCGAACCACTACCACTCTCTCTTTATCCTCTCACCTCTAAAAAACCTCCTGATGAATGATGTTGGTCAATATCTCCCCCTCAGACCCTAACTTATCATCAACCTCTGTTGCTTCCCCATCGATCCAGCCAGCAGGGCCGGGAGCTCATTGACTGGGCCTACATCCCAAATGGCACCCTATTCCCTACATAGTGCACTACGTTTGACCAGAGCCCTATGGACCATGGTGAAAAGTAGTGCACTCTATAAGGAATAGGGTGCCATTTGGGACGTAGCCTGGTTTAATTGGGATTTAGTGGCTGTAACGGATGTGTGGACCGCAGGTGTTTAAAGGAGAGACCATAATAGGGACCCAAAACAAGGTGGTTGATGGAAAAGTCAACTTCTATCTAACAACAATAAGGAAGATAAATCGACTGAGTCAGAGTGACTCATGCAGAGTACCCAACTAAACATTCACCCCTCTTCTCAAATGTGTTAAAGATAACACCTGTGTTCCTTCCATACCCTCTTTTCCGTCCCTACAACTTCTCTCCTTTTTTTTTCATCCATTCTCCCTTCCTTTCCCATCCCCTCTCCTCTTTTCATAACACCCGCTCCACTTCCATTCCCCCATCCCTCCCTCCCTCCCCCCTTCCTCCTCCCTTCCTCCCCTATATCCCTGCCATCCTCCCCATTCCCCACCTCCACTCACTCTGTCAGCTGACTCTGAGCACTCTCGGAGACGTTGCGGGGCATTGGCATGTTTCCCGTCATAATCGAGGCGTTGGGCCCGGCCAGCATCTTGAACAGGGTATTGTCCACCATCATCAGGGCCGTGGCGGCCGTGTGGTAGCCCTGGTTATTGAAGTAGGCCGTGACCTCGGCGAACTTCCCCGTGCCGCCACAGAACGATGCACCCACCACGCAGCGCTCGTTGAATGCCCCGCCCTCCTCCTCGGTCTTGGTGAGCACGTACTCAGTGAAGTCTAAGGAAAAGGAGCAGGGGATAGGGTGGATCAGTAAAGATAAGCTTTTTCCATGGGTGCATCTCTATGGTCTAAAGCCTGAAGTAGATTCCACCATGCGTGTTTGAGATTGACTAGATTGCAGACAGGCTGCACAGAATCACTGATCTACAAATGACCTTGCATCTCAAATAACTACTCATTATGTGATCATCCGATCCCTTCCAACATGCTGACACGCTTACCGCTAATACTGACATCCTGGGCTTTCTGGGCGGCCAATTGCGAGGAATACACCTGTGCCAGGGCGATTGCCAGAGGTCCCTTGCCGGGCTCCAGGGCCACGGGTACGGTGGTGGGCCCGTAGCGGCCCAGTGCCAGCCTCAACTGCGGTGAGTCGTGGCGCCCGGGGAAGGTCTTCGCCACCACCAGGGCCAGCACGGTGAACACCAGGGGCACCAGGAACTGGGCAACAATCACCTTCCAGTTCCTCCAGCTATAGAGCGCCCGCTTCAGGAACATGGCATAGAACTGCTGCATGTACAATCTGGCCTAGAAAGACAGAGACAGAGACACAGACAGAGACACAGACAGAGACACAGACAGACAGACAGACAGACATACATTATTTTCATATCATCTGTGATTTAATACAGTATGTTCCTATATTTTGTAAGCTCCTAAACTTTCCTATTAATAAACCATATTGATGACAGAAAGAGAAGATGTGTTAACAGGCAACCTTCTATATTGACATTCAGCTTACTTTCTGCCTGAATCCACACAAAAAACTATCCTCTCTCACCCCTGTGTTGAGCTTGATGTTGGAGCAGTCCTCGGAGATGAGCGTGCCGCTGTCAGTGAAGTCGGTTACGTCGGTCATGGCGCTGTAGCTGCTGGCGTCGTCCAAGGTCCAGTCGTGGGAGCGTCTCTCGTGTTGGTACTGCAGCGCTGGCAGCTGGATGGCCTGGATGTCCAGGCTAGAATCCACCAGCTTCCCCACTCTGGGAATACACAGGAATGTACAGCTTAGTACAGTAGCATTATATCTAACCCTAACCCTGGATGTCCAGGCTAGAGACCAACAGCTTCCCCACTCTGAGGACACACACAAGGAAATACAAACATTATAATATGGTTGATGTTGTATCTATTACTTATCTTTACCATTCTGACAGTACACAGGGACATATGCAACTCAGTGCACTTCTCTAGCCTGACAGTACACAGGGACATATGCAACTCAGTGCACTTCTCTAGCCTGACAGTACACAGGGACATATGCAACTCAGTGCACTTCTCTAGCCTGACAGTACACAGGGACATATGCAACTCAGTGCACTTCTCTAGCCTGACAGTACACAGGGACATATGCAACTCAGTGCACTTCTCTAGCCTGACAGTACACAGGGACATATGCAACTCAGTGCACTTCTCTAGCCTGACAGTACACAGGGACATATGCAACTCAGTGCACTTCTCTAGCCTGACAGTACACAGGGACATATGCAACTCAGTGCACTTCTCTAGCCTGACAGTACACAGGGACATATGCAACTCAGTGCACTTCTCTAGCCTGACAGTACACAGGGACATATGCAACTCAGTGCACTTCTCTAGCCTGACAGTACACAGGGACATATGCAACTCAGTGCACTTCTCTAGCCTGACAGTACACAGGGACATATGCAACTCAGTGCACTTCTCTAGCCTGACAGTACACAGGGACATATGCAACTCAGTGCACTTCTCTAGCCTGACAGTACACAGGGACATATGCAACTCAGTGCACTTCTCTAGCCTGACAGTACAAAGGGACATACAGTAACTTTGGAAAGTATTCAGACCACTTGACTTTTTCCACATTTTGTTACGTTACAGCCTTATTCTAAAACGGATTAAATTGTTTTATTCCCTCATCAATCTCCACACAATACCCCATAATGACAAAGCAAAAACATGTTTTTTTAAATGTTGGCTAATTTAGTAAAAATGAAAAAATGAAATATCACATTTACATAGGTATTCAGATCGTTTACTTTTTTATTTTATTTCACCTTTATTTAACCAGGTAAACCAGTTGAGAACAAGTTCTCATTTACAACTGCGACCTGGCCAAGATAAAGCAAAGCAGTGCGATAAAAACAACAACACAGAGTTACATATGGGGTAAAACAAAACAAAGTCAAAAATACAACAGAAATAAATATATATACAGTGTGTGCAAATGTAGCAAGTTATGGAGGTAAGGCAATAAATAGGCTATAGTGCAAAATAATTACAATTAGTAATAACACTGGAATGATAGATGTGCAAGATATGATGTGCAAATAGAGATACTGGGGTACAAATGAGCAAAATAAATAACAATATAGGGATGAGGTAGTTGGGCGGGCTAATTTCAGATGGGCTGTGTACAGGTGCAGTGATCGGTAAGGTGCTCTGACAACTGATGCTTAAAGTTAGTGAGGGAGATAAGTGTCTCCAGCTTCAGAGATTTTTGCAATTCGTTCCAGTCATTGGCAGCAGAGAACTAGAAGGAATGGCGCCCAAAGGAGGTGTTGGCTTTGGGGATGACCAGTGAGATATACCTGCTGGAGCGCAGACTACGGGTGGGTGTTGCTATCGTGACCAATGAGCTAAGATAAGGCGGGGATTTGCCTAGCAGTGATTTATAGATGGCCTGGAGCCAGTGGGTTTGGCGACAAATATGTAGTGAGGACCAGCCAACAAGAGCGTACAGGTCACAGTGGTGGGTAGTATATGGGGCTTTGGAGACAAAACGGATGGCACTGTGATAGACTACATCCAATTTGCTGAGTAGAGTGTTGGAGGCTATTTTGTAAATGACATCGCCGAAGTCAAGGATCGGTAGGATAGTCAGTTTTACGAGGGCATGTTTGGCAGCATGAGTGAAGGAGGCTTTGTTGCGAAATAGGAAACCGATTCTAGATTTAACTTTGGATTGGAGATTCTTAATGTGAGTCTGGAAGGAGAGTTTACAGTCTAACCAGACACCTAGATATTTGTAGTTGTCCACATACTCTAGGTCAGACCCGTCGAGAGTAGTGATTCTAGTCGGGTGGGCGGGTGCAAGCAGTGTTCGGTTGAAGAGCATGCATTTAGTTTTACTAGTGTTTAAGAGCAGTTGGAGGCTACTGAAGGAGTGTTGTATGGCATTGAAGCTCGTTTGGAGGTTTGTTAACACAGTGTCCAATGAAGGGCCAGATGTATACAAAATGGTGTCGTCTGCGTAGAGGTGGATCTGAGAGTCACCAGCAGCAAGAGCGACGTCATTGATATACACAGAGAAAAGAGTCGGCCCAAGAATTGAACCCTGTGGCACCCCCATAGAGACTGCCATAGGTCAAGACAACAGGCCCTCCGATTTGACACATTGAACTCTATCTGAGAAGTAGTTGGTGAACCAGGCGAGGCAGCCATTTGAGAAACCAAGGCTATTTAGTCTGCCAATAAGAATGCGGTGGTTGACAGAGTCGAAAGCCTTGGCCAGGTCAATGAAAACGGCTGCACAGTACTGTCTTTTATCGATCGCGGTTATAATATCGTTTAGGACCTTGAGCGTGGCTGAAGTGCACCCATGACCAGCTCGGAAACCGGATTGCATAGCGGAGAAGGTACGGTGGGATTCGAAATGGTCGGTGATCTGTTTGTTGACTTGGCTTTCAAAAACTTTTGAAAGGCAGGGCATGATGGATATGGGTCTGTAACAGTTTGGATCTAGAGTGTCACCCCCTTTGAAGAGGGGGATGACCGCGGCAGCTTTCCAATCTCTGGGGATGTCAGACGTTACGAAAGAGAGGTTGAACAGGCTAGTAATAGGGGTTGCGACAATTTCGGCGGCTAGTTTTAGATAGAAAGGGTCCAGATTGTCTAGCCCAGATGATTTGTAGGGGTCCAGATTTTGCAGCTCTTTCAGAACATCAGCTGTCTGGATTTGTGTGAAGGAGAAGTGGGGGGGGGCATGGGCAAGTTGCAGCGGAGGGTGCAGAGCTGGTGGCTGGGGTAGTGGTAGCCAGGTGGAAAGCATGGCCAGCCGTAGCAAAATGCTTGTTGAAATTCTCGATTATTGTAGATTTATCGGTGGTGATAGTGTTTCCTAGCCTCAGTGCAGTGGGCAGCTGGGAGGAAGTGCTCTTATTTTCCATGGACTTTACAGTGTCCCAAAACTTTTTGGAGTTAGTGCTACAGGATGCAAATTTCTGTTTGAAAAAGTTAGCCTTTGCTTTCCTGACTGCGTGTGTATATTGGTTCCTAACTTCCCTGAAAAGTTGCATATCGCAGGACTATTTGATGCTAATGCAGTACGCCACAGGATGTTTTTGTGCTGGTCAAGGGCAGTCAAGTCTGAGGAGAACCAGGGGCTATATCTGTTCTTAGTTCTGTATTTTTTGAATGGGGCATGTTTATTTAAGATTGAGAGGAAATTACTTTTAAAGAACAACCAGGCATCCTCTACTGACGGAATGAGATCTATATCCATCCAGGATACCTGGGCCAGGTCAATTAGGAAGGCCTGCTCGCTGAAGTGTTTTTGGGAGCGTTTGACAGTGATGAGGGGTGGTCGTTTGACCGCGGACCCGTTACGGACGCAGGCAATAAGGCAGTGATCGCTGAGATCCTGGTTGAAGACAGCGGAGGTGTATTTAGAGGGTAAGTTAGTCAGGATGATATCTATGAGGGTACCCATGTTTACGGATTTAGGGTTGTACCTGGTAGGTTCGTTGATAATTTATGTGAGATTGAGGGCATCTAGTTTAGATTGTAGGATGACCGGGGTGTTAAGCAAATCCCAATTTAGGTCACCAAGCAGTACGAACTCTGAGGATAGATGGGGGGCAATCAATTCACATATGGTGTCCAGGGCACAGCTGGGGGCTGAGGGGGGTCTGTAGCAAGCGGCAACAGTGAGAGATTTATTTCTGGAAAGGTGGATTTTTAGAAGTAGAAGCTCAAACTGTTTGGGCACAGGCCTGGATAGTGTGATAGAGCTCTGCAGGCTATCTCTACAGTAGATTGCAACTCCACCCCCTTTGGCAGTTCTATCTAGATGGAAAATGTTATAGTTGGGGATGGAAATTTCAGAATTTTTGGTGGCCTTCCTAAGCCAGGATTCAGACACTGCTAGAACATCAGGGTTGGCGGAGTGTGCTAACGCAGTGAATAACTCAAACTTAGGAAGGAGGCTTCTGATATTTACGTGCAGAAAACCAATACTTTTACGGTTACAGAAGTCAACAAATGATAGCTCCTGGGGAGTAGGAGTGATACTGGGGGCTGCAGGGCCTGGGTTAGCCTCTACATCACCAGAGGAACAGAGGAGGACTAGAATAAGGATACGACTAAAGGCTTTAAGAACTGGTCTTCTAGTGCGTTGGGTACATAGAATAAAGGGGGCAGTTCTCCGGGCGTTGTAGAAAAGATTCAGGGCATTATGTACAGAAAAGGATATGGAAGGATATGAGTACAGTTCAGGTAACCCTAAGCGTTGGGTAACAATGAAAGAGACAGCATCACTGGAGGCACCGATTGAGCCGGTCTCGGCGTGTATGGGGGGTGGAACAAAGGAACTATTTGAGGCAGTTTGAGAGGGACTAGGGGTTCTACAGTGAAATTGTATAATAAGAACTAACCCAAACAGCAATAGGCAAGGCATAATTGACATGGGAGAGAGGCATAAAGCAGTCCCAGGTGTTATTAGAGAGAGCTAAGACAACAACTGGTAATAGCGATAACGTTTGGGCTAAGGCTAAACAGAATAAACAGGACAGGGTACCGTGTAAAGGAACAGTCCAGCAGGCATCAGCTGTGCAGCTGAGTGATCATAAGGTCAAGTGAACAGCAATATGTGAGTCCGAGAGCAGTTCAAATTGGTGCTTCAGCACAGCTAGCAGGGAGCACAGTTGTAGTTTGCGTGTGCTAGCGGGCCGGGGCTGGCAGATGGATCTTCGTGGTCGTCGCAACGGGAAGCCTGTTGAAACCACATCAGACGATTTCGTCGGCAAACCAGTCGTGTTGGATCGGCGGGGCTCAGTGTCAACACTAGGAGGTCCCGTCCGGTTGACAGAGAGGTAGATAGCCGGGAGATGGGCCTGAGGCTAGCTCAAGGCTAACTGGTGCTTGCTATAGGGCAATGGTAATTAGCCAACAACAGGTTGCAGCTAGCTAGCTGGTTGCGATGATCCGGCGCTAGGGTCCAGTGATTCCGGCAGAAAGTCCAATAAACTCTGGGTCGATAGCATGCTGTGCAGACTGGCCGACGAATTGTCCAGGCTAGAGCTAGAGCTGGCTGGTGGATAGTGTAGGCCACGGACAATGGTGAAGACGCTAACGGTGACTAATAGCAAGTAGCCATTCAGTTGCAGCTACACTAGTTTCAGCTTAAGGTTCTTGATGAAAGTTATAAAGAAATAATAGAATCCTTTCCACGTTGGGTGAGGCGGGTTGCAGGAAAGTATATTTAGTTAAAGAATGAAAAGTAAAAATTGAGAAATATATACAAAATAGACAAAAAAAACAAGAAACGGGATATTTACACAAGGACAATGAATAAAAGCGACCGCACTGCTACGCCATCTTGGATACTTTGTTGAAGCACCTTTGGCAGCGATTACAGCATTGAGTCTTCTTGGGTATGATGCTACAAGCTTGGCACACCTGTATTTGGGGAGTTTCTTCCATTCTTCTCTGCAGATCCTCTCAAGCTCTGTCAGGTTGGATGGGGAGCGTTGCTGCACAGCTATTTTCAGGTCTCTCCAGAAATCTTCGATCGGGTTCAAGTCCGGGCTCTGGCTGGGCCACTCAAGGACATTCAGGGACTTGTCCCGAAGCCACTCCTGCATTGTCTTGGCTGTGTGCTTAGGGTCGTTGTCCTGTTGGAAGGTGAACCTTCACCCCAGTCTGAGGTCCTAAGCGCTCTGGAGAAGGTTTTCATCAAGGATCTCTCTGTACTTTGTTCTGTTCATCTTTGCCTCGATCCTGACTAGTCTTCCAGTCCCTGCCGCTGAAAAACATCCCCACAGCATGACACTGCCACCACCATGCTTCACCGTAGGGATGGTGCCAGGTTTCCTCCAGACATGACGCTTGGCATTCAGGCCAAAGAGTTCAATCTTGTTTTCATCAGACCAGAGAATCTTGTTTCTCATGGTCTGAGAGTCTTTAGGTGCATTTTGGCAAACTCCAAGCGGGCTGTCATGTGCCTTTTACTGAGGACTGGCTTCTATCTGGCCACTCTACCATAAAGGCCTGATTGGTGGAGTGCTGCAGAGATGGTTGTCCTTCTGGAAGATTCTCCCATCTCCACAGAGGAACTCTAGAGCTCTGTCAGAGTGAACATCGGGTTCTTGGTCACCTCCCTGACCAAGGCCCTTCTCCCCTTATTGCTCAGTTTGGCCGGGCGGCCAGCTCTAGGAAGAGTCTTGGTGGTTCTAAACTTCTTCCATTTAAGAATGATGGAGGCCACTGTGTTCTTGGGGACCTTTATTTAATCCATTTTAGAATAAGGCTGTAACGTAACAAAATGTGGAAACAGTCAAGGGGTCAGAATACTTTCCCAAGGCACTGTATGCAACTTAGTGCACTTCTCTAGTCTGACAGTACACAGGGACGAATACAACTTAGTTATAACAATTTTACTGAGCTACCCTACAGAACTGAGCTTTATCATGACAACATATAAGGAAATATACAATTTAGAGTAGTTAGATACCTAGTGTTAAATGATGAGATTATGACAATTTAATTCAGCTGTAAATTAATTTAACTATGCTGAGTTTTTCCAGAACATGTGATCTGACCAGGAAACTAGCTTTTCCTAATCATGTCAGGTGGTCCGGAAGAACGTAGGACTCTTTCTTTGTACTGTATGACATCTTGACAGTTTGTACAAAACGTATTTATAGACATGAAACATTAATTCATAATTGGATGAATCATCGTGTTCAGGAAGTGGCTTATGGAGAGAGCACTCTGTGCGAATCAGATGGGATTTTGATGCTGAAATCTCTTCACAGGACTCAGGAACACACCCCAGGGGGGTGTCTATTGTACACAAAACAAAGGAGCACATCGGAGAGTACTTAATAAGTGTGTGTTATTGGTGATGGTGAGCATTTTATGTAATTCCAGCCCTGCTAACTCTCTTGCCTTCTCCCTCTCAGAGGGGATGGACAGGAGCTTGGACAACCACAATAGCCAGAACACAATTTCTGTTCGTTACAAATCTATGATGAATTCAGCCAGCCAATCTCCACTCCCACAATGCCTGACAGACATCTTTCTGTTTCAACAGGCAGACAAAGAAGACAGGTAGAGGAGAGAGACGGAGCGGCAACATTTGATTCCATCTACAGCTAAATTCTCAAGGAGCTTCATCTAACAGTTCTATAAGAGATCAGCAATGAAAATGGACTAGGGGCCTCTGCAGTAGCTCTATGAAATTGATAATGGCCATGAGACCACATATGTAGTAAGATGAAAAGAAGCAGAAATTACTAAGCCAAGGTAAGAACAGTCTGAACAGGTGTTAAATTAGGTAGCTTTCAGCATATGTAAACAGAAACTGAAATGACAGGACTAATGTAGATGGTCCACCCCTTCAAAGAGCAGGGTGGGAATAAAGCTGAATGAAATTAATAATGGAAAGAGGCTGTATGTTGTAGGGCTGAAAATAAGCTGAAAAGACCAGTTAAGGCTTTAGCTACAGCATGTACAAGCCAGGGTATGTACAGACTGAACACGTGTTAAGATGGCGGCTTTTAGTGTAGTTAAAAATAAACCCTAATGATAGGATTAATTTAGATGGTGTTACACCTTCAGCTACAGTATGTACCAGTGTGAACAGATTGAACATGTGTTAAGATGGTGGCTTTTAGTGTAGTTGAAAACAAATAGACTAAATGAGGCTTTTGTATACGGTTAATGACTGAGACACTCACTGATAGACCCACAGCATGATGTAAAAATAATGACGCCTGAAATTAGACATTTTGGAGGTAATTGCTACATCCTGTTTAGAGCCTTTACAGCTGTGTCCTACTGAAAGAACACGTGCCTACAAGAACGTGTGCACGCACACAAACTGTACTAACAGACAGTAACACAAACTGTACTAAACCCCCCCCCCCCCCCCCCTCAAAACACACACAGACAAACAGGCTTTAAACACACAGGCAGAAATAATTGCTCAGAAGTAGGCTGAAGGCAGCTGGCTGGTGATGCGGAGTAATTGAGCGGAAGATGAGAACTGGAATAAGTGTGGGTGTCAGTGGAGGCTCTTCAGAGGAGGAAGGGGAGGACCATCCTCCTCTGTGAATTTCATACAAATAAACATTGTAAAACATAAAAAAAGTTATCCTTTTTAGATACAAATACACAAAGTATATTCACATCACCAAATAATTGATAAAAAAAACATTTTTTTGCAATGAAGGTCTACAGTAGCCTCAACAGCACTCTGTAGGGTAGCACCATGGTGGAGCCAGAGGACAGCTAGCTTCCGTCCTCCTCTGGGTTCATTGACTTCAATACAAAACCTAGGAGGCTCATGGTTCTCACCCCTTTCCACAGACTTCCACAGTAATTATGACAACTTCCGGAGGATGTCCTCTAATCGATCAGAGCTTTCGCAGCATGAACTGACATGTTGTCCACCCAATCAAATGATCAGAGAATTAATCTAGTACTGAAAGCATAAGCTACAGCTAGCCAGCACTGCAGTGCATAAAATGTGGTGAGTAGTTGACTCAAAGAGAGAGAAAGATGAAGGAGAAGCAAGAGAGAGATAGAGATTGTCATTTAGTTTTTTTACTTTCAGTTTCACTTACTTAGCTAGCAAATGCAGATAGCTAGTTAAGCCTACTCAAACACCCTGCTCAAATAGAGGGATGCTATGTTAGCTAGCTGGCTATGACTATCCAAAACAACACTGGAACTCTTCCAAGTCAAGGTAAGCTTTAGGTTTTACTAATTTATTGCCACCGGGGCCCGCCGGTGCAAGTACTAAACTGCTTACTGACTGTACACTGTAACGTTACTGCATGATTGTAGCTACAGTTGAAGTTGGAAGTTTACATACACTTAGGTTGGAGTCATTAAAACTCGTTTTTCAACCACTCCTCAAATTTCTTGTTAACAAACTATATTTACATTTACATTTTAGTCATTTAGCAGACTATAGTTTTGGATAGTCGGTTAGGACATCTACTTTGTGGATGACATAAGTAATTTGTCCAACAATTGTTTACAGACAGATTATTTCACTTATAATTCACTGTATCACAATTCCAGTGGGTCAGAAGTTTACATACACTAAGTTGACTGTGCCTTTAAAATGCTTGGAAAATTCCAGAAAATGATGTCATGGCTTTAGAAGTTTCTGATAGGCTAATTTACATCATTTGAGTCAACTGGAGGTGTACCTGTGGATGTATTTCAAGGCCTACCTTCAAACTCAGTGCCTCTTTGCTTGACATCATGGGAAAATCTAAAGAAATCAGCAGAGACCTCAGAAAGAAAATTGTAGACCTCCACAAGTCTGGTTCATCCTTGGGAACAAATTCCACGGGGTACCACGTTCATCTGTACAAACAATAGTACGCAAGTATAAACACCATGGGACCACGCAGCTGTCATACCGCTCAGGAAGGAGACGCATTCTGTCTCCTAGAGATGAACGTACTTTGGTGCGAAAAGTGCAAATCAATCCCAGAACAACAGCAAAGGACCTTGTGAAGATGCTGGAGGAAACGGGTACAAAAGTATCTATATCCACAGTAAAACGAGTCCTATATCGACATAACCTGAAAGGCCGCTCAGCAAGGCTACGGTTTGCATCTGCACATGGGGACAAAGATCATACTTTTTGGAGAAATGTCCTCTGGTCTGATGAAACAAAAATAGAACTGTTTGGCCATCGTTATGTTTGGAGGAAAAAGGGGAGACTTGCAAGCCGAAGAACACCATCCCAACCGTGAAGCACGGGGGTGGCAGCATCATGCTGTTGGGGTGCTTTGCTGCCGGCGGGACTGGTGCACTTCACAAAATAGATGGCATCATGAGGAAGGAAAATTATGTGGATATATTGAAGCAACATCTCAAGACATCAGTCAGGAAGTTAAAGCTTGGTCGCAAATGGGTCTTCCAAATGGACAATGACCCCAAGCATACTTCCAAAGTTGTGGCAAAATGGCTTAAGGACAACAAAGTCAAGGTATTGGAGTGGCCATAACAAAGCCCTGACCTCAATCCTATAGAAAAATTGTGGGCAGAACTGAAAAAGCAAGGAGGCCTACAAACCTGACTCAGTTACGCCAGCTCTGTCAGAAGGAATGGGCCAAAATTCACCCAACTTATTGTGGGAAGCTTGTGGAAGGCTACCCGACACGTTTGACCCAAGTTAAACAATTTACAGGCAATGCTACCAAATACTAATTGAGTGTATGTAAACTTCTGACCCACTGGGAATGTGATGAAATAAATAAAAGCTGAAATAAATCATTCTCTCTACTATTATTATGACATTTCACATTCTTAAAATAAAGTGGTGATTCTAACTTACCTAAGACAGGGATTTTTTACTAGGATTAAATGTCAGGAATTGTGAAAAACTGAGTTTAAATGTATTTGGCTAAGGTGTATGTAAACCTCCGACTTCAACTCTATGTTGACTACTAATATGGTGACAACGATGTATGCTGTAGTGGTTATGATATGGTTTGGAAAGGTTTTTTCGCCTGGTCACATACAGCTGATGTGTTGTGCATTGAAGTCCACAAGCGAAGAGAAAAGGTGAGAGGAGGACAGCACATAGATGTGAGAAGGAATACAACGTGGCTGCTATGAAAGTGAACTGTGTTTACGCGTGATCAGGGGTGTATTCATTCCGCCGATTCTGTTGAAAAACCTTTCTTAAACGGAAGCAAATGGAACGAAACGGGGATAAACATACCTGAATTTGTCCAATAGAAACTCTTGATTGCAACTGTTAGACTAATGATTACACCCTAGATCAGCTAGATGCAGGCAAGAGTGTGCAAGGCGGTATTGAATGTGTCACTGTCTGTCACCTCAAATGTTTCTCTCGACGTGCATCTATGTTGTAAACGTTAATTCATAGGCTAGGTTGTAACAACCTCATGATGGGTATGGGGACATTTTTTGTATCACGTAGTAGCCTAAACCTATCGCTGTTACATTGAACTGGGTGAATGGAATATGAATGACAGTCATCCAATATACTGTAATAGAAATAATCATCCACCCTCATCTTAGACGGCACCGACCGCCACTGGTGTGTGTGTGTATGTTTGTGTGTGTGTGTGTACACTTAAAAGCCTGCAGGTACATACATACTCATGACAAGTCTTAATTACAACGGCAGGCTTTAAGTAAAGTGTAT
The DNA here is from genome assembly GCF_964263955.1 of Coregonus lavaretus. Taxonomy (NCBI): domain Eukaryota; kingdom Metazoa; phylum Chordata; class Actinopteri; order Salmoniformes; family Salmonidae; genus Coregonus; species Coregonus lavaretus. The sequence goes on along the minus strand of NC_140015.1, from coordinate 33,742,525 downwards.
TATCAATATTTGATCCAGGCCTAGCTGGTACTCTCCCTGGGAGCTGTGGTGAGAGATCCAGACCTAGCTGGTACTCTCCCTTGGAGCTGTGGTGAGAGATCCAGACCTAGCTGGTACTCTCCCTGGGAGCTGTGGTGAGAGATCCAGGCCTAGCTGGTATTCTCCCTGGGAGCTGTGGTGAGAGATCCAGACTTAGCTGGTATTCTCCCTGGGAGCTGTGGTGAGAGATCCAGACTTAGCTGGTATTCTCCCTGGGAGCTGTGATGAGTGTGTGGTCCCATACCTGAGGAAGACCTCCTCCATGGTGGTGACAGAGGCTCCATAGCTGGCGATGCCTAGCTCCTCTCTGTTCATCTCCAGCTCTGCAAACAGCAGCTCAAACCTGGAGAGGTAAAAACATTGATCCATCAGAGATCAATCAGACCCGGGTCTAAAACAGTCTTGTGTCATGGGGGAGCTATGGATACATCTCAGGCCGTTAAACCACCTCTTAACAGTCACTCAATACAGATAAAACCAACAACTATGGCTGTGACCAAAATGGCACCCTATTCCCTTTTCAGTGCACTACTTTTCACCAGGTCAAAAGTGATCAAAAGTAGTGCACTAAATAGGGAATAGGGTGCCATTTGGGACGTCAGCTATATATATCTACTTGAAATATCACCCTCACCTCTAGAAGTAGAGGTCTCTGTAATCATACTGTAGCAAGTAGCAACACCCTCAGATTGGACCCAACTTGGGCTCATCAAAATAGACTGACAGAAATAGTATGTCACACTAAACTCAGAGCTGTGGCCATCGGCACTGATAGCCTGTGTGAGATTGGGTATTGATTTTAGGTTGGGAGGGAATGAGAGACATACAGGTGTGTGTGTGTGTGTGTGTGTGTGTGTGTGTGTATGTCTTACCTGTTGGTGCTCTCTTTGGGCAGTATGTATGAGAGCTCAGCCCCGGCACTGCTCTCCAGCGTGGCATTGGGAACGTACATGTGGACCAGCCGTGTGATCTCAGACACGTTGCACAGCGCGTCCTTCACGATCACCATGTGGTAGCCAGCACCTGAGACGCAGGAGAAGGAAGATGAAGTTAGATCTCTGAAACATTCTCTTATCACCTCAAGACATTCTACAACTACTAGTTATTCACACTATTCACATTCAGCACGTTCTGTATTGTATTCTTCACTCCGCACTCTTCCACTTCTCACCCATTCTGTCCAACCCATTTCCTTTCACCACTCCATTCCACCTCTTTTCTCTTCTCTCACTTTCTACAACCTCTCCATCACACCTGTTCATTTTACCTTCCCTCCTCTCTTCCCTTTGCCCCATCCTTTATCCTCTCTACCATGCCTCTTTTTCTCACTCTTTTCTCTCACCGTATTTGTTCTTGAGAAACAGCGGCGACCCGCAGCACTGCAGCTCTCCCCCAGCCATGATGGCTATTCGGTCCCCCAGCAGGTCGGCCTCGTCCATGAAGTGCGTAGTCAGCAGGATGGTGCGCCCACGTTTCTCGCCCTGTAGCAGGTCCCAGGTGGCCCGTCGCGCCGACGGGTCCATGCCCGACGTGGGCTCATCCAGCATCACCACCTGGAGGGGAGGGGTCGTGAGATGGAGGGATGGATGGACAGAGATTGAGAGAGGGAGGGGGTGGAAGGGAAGGGACAGAAAAAGTGCCAGAGGGGTAAAATGTGTTGAAATAGCCTTGTGTGTTGCACATACAGTGTCTTCAGAAAGTATTCATATCCCTTGACTTATCCCACATTGTGTTGTGTTACAGCCCAAATTCTAAATGGATTACATAGATTTCTCACCCATCTACACACAATACCCAATACTGACAAAGTGAAAACATGTTTTTAGAAATGTTTGCAAATGTATTGAAAATGAAATACAGAAAAGTATAATTTACATAAGTATTCACACCTGAGTCAATACCTTGTAGAAGCACAATTGGCAGCGATTACAGCTGTGAGTCTTTCTGGGTAAGTCTCTAAGAGCTTTCTACACCTGGATTGTGCAACATTTGCCCAATATTCTTTTCAAAATTCTTCAAGCTCTGTCAAATTGGTTGTTGATCATTGCGAGACAAACATTTTCAGGTCTTGCCATAGATTTTCAAGCAGATTTAATTCAAAACTGTAACTCGGACACTCAGGAACATTCACTTCTTCTTGGTAAGCAACTCCAGTGTAGATTTGGCCTTGTGTTTTAGGTTATTGTCCTGCTGAAAGGTGAATTCATCTCCTAGTTTCTGGTAGAAAGCAGACTGAACCAGGTTTTCCTCTAGGATTTTGCCTGTGCTTAGCTCCATAACGTTTCCTTTTTATCCTGAAAAACTCCTCAGTCCTTTACGATTACAAGCATACCCATAACATGATGCAGCCACCTCTGTGCTTGAAAATATGAGAGTGGTACTCAGTAATGTGTTGTATTGGATTTGCCCCAAACATGACACTTGATATTTAGGACAAAAGGTTAATTTCTTTGCCAGATTTTTTGCAATATCACTTTAGTACCTTGGTGCAAACAGGATGCCTGTTTTGGAATATTTTTATTCTGTATAGGTTTCCTTATTTTCACTCTGTCAATTAGGTTAGTATTGTGGACTAACTATATTGTTGTTGATCCATTCTCAGTTTTCTCATATCACAGCCATTAAACACTGTAACTGTTTTAAAGTCACCATTGGCCTTGTGGTGAAATCCGATAAGTTTCCTTTCTCTCCGGAAACTGAGTTAGAAAGGATGCCTGTATATTTGTAGTGACTGGGTGTATTAATACACCATCCAAAGTGTAATTAATAACCTCACCATGCTCCAAGGGATATTCAATGTCTGCTTTTTTTTTTACCCATCTACCAATAGGTGCCCTTCTTTGTGAGGCATTGGAAAACCTCCCTGGTCTTTGTGGTTGAATCTGTTTTTGAAATTCACTGCTCGACCGAGGGACCTTACAGATAATTGTATGTGTCGGGTACAGAGATGAGGTAGTCATTCAAAAATCCCGTTAAACACTATAATTGCACACCGAGTGAATCCATGCAACTTTATTATGTGACTTGTTAAGCAAATTTTTTCTCCTGAACGTATTTAGGCTTGCCATAACAAAGGGGTTGAACACTTATTGACTCAAGATATTTCAGCTTTGAGTTTTAATTAATTTGTACAGATTTAAAAAAAACATAATTCCACTGACATTATGGTGTATAATGTGTAGGCCAGTGACAAACATTTCAATTGAATCCATTTTAAATTCAGGCAAAATGTGGAAAAAGTCAAGGGGTGTGAATACTTTCTGAAGGCACTGTGCATGTGTATATGTATTTATTCATGGAATTATTGTATGCTTGTACACTGACAATGCCATGCTAACTACCCCTCTGGGATAAATAAAGTCATTTTGAATTGAGTGACGAGACAATACCTTTGGGTCAATAGTAGTGCACTGAATAGGGAAATGGGTGCCATTTGGGACGCAGACCAATACTGACCTTGGAGTCTCCGATGAGGCCGATGCCGATGGATAGTTTCCTCTTCATCCCACCTGACAGCGTCTTGGAGTGGGAATGCCGTTTGTCCTCCAGGTTCAGGATCCTGATGATCCGGTCCACTTCCGCCGGAATCTTCTCCTGGGAATACCCCTTCAGCTGGGGACGAGAGAGAGAGACATAAGGAACACCCCTTCAGCTGGGGACGAGAGAGAGAGACATAAGGAACACCCCTTCAGCTGAAGACGAGAGAGAGAGACATAAGGAATACCCCTTCAGCTGAAGAAGAGAGAGAGAGACATAAGGAATACCCCTTCAGCTGGAGACGCACAAGAGAGAGAGCGCATAAGAGAGAGAGCGCAAGAGTGGTACTCAGTAATGTAGTCCCCTGTAGCTCAGTTGGTAGAGCATGGCGCTTGCAACGCCAGGGTTGTGGGTTCATTTCCCACGGGGGGCCAGTATGAAAATATATGCACTCACTAACTGTAAGTCGCTCTGGATAAGAGTGTTTGCTAAAATGACCAAAAAAAAGAGCGCAAGAGCGCAAGAGAGAGGGAAGAAGGGAAGTATGGAATGTGAGGAAAAGTTAAAGCGTGGGGAAGTGAAAATGAGAAAGTAAACTTAGAAGGAACGATAAGAGGACAGAAGATAAGGAACGTAGAGGGGAAAGGAATGGTGTCTGTCTGACTGTCTCTGTGCCTGTCTGTCTCTGCGCCTGTCTGTCTCTGCGCCTGTCTGTCTCTGTGCCTGTTTGTCTCTGCCCCTGTCTGTCTCTGCGCCTGTCTGTGCCTGCGTGCGTGTTTGCATGTCTTACCTGTGCGTAGAAAAGCAGGTGCTCCCGGACAGTGAGGTTGTCAAAGAGCACGTCGTGCTGCGGACACAGGCCCAGGCTGTGGCGAATCAGAGCCATGTCCTGACAGATGTCATAGCCGTTAATGTAGGCCCTGCCACTGCTGGGAGGAAACAGACCTGGAGGATACAGAGAGAAACATAAGGAGTGAGTTATACAATACAAAGCCTATTGTGAGTTTGGTTTGAGAGTGAAAACACTGGACTGTCTATGCTTTTGGTTCTGTTAGCATCATCACTGTTTTCAATTCCGTCTGTAGATTGTACAAGGGAAAAGTAGCAATGTGTATGGCTGTATGTGCATGTGTCCCACCTGTCAGCATGGACAGTGTTGTGGTCTTTCCGGCTCCATTGTGCCCCAGCAGAACCGTGATCTGGCCCTCGAACATGTTCACCGTCAGGTCCTTGACAGCCTGCCGCGTCTTGTTACCCACTTTGAACTCCTGGCAGGATTAAAATCATTACATATAAATGACTACAATGGCCTACCTATCCCTGGATTCAAGTCATTACATATAAATGATTACAATGGCCAGCCTATCCCTGGATTAAAGTCATTACATATAAATGATTACAATGTCCAACCTATCCCTGGATCAAAAGCATTACATATAAATTATTACAATGGCCAGCCTATCCCTGGATTAAAAGCATGACATATAAATGATTACAATGACCAACCTATCCCTGGATTAAAATCATTACATATAAATGATTACAATGGCCAACCTATCCCTGGATTAAAGTCATTACATATAAATGATTACAATGGCCAGCCTATCCCTGGATTAAAGTCATTACATATAAATGATTACAATGGCCAACCTATCCCTGGATTAAAATCATTACATATAAATGATTACAATGGCCAGCCTATCCCTGGATTAAAATCATTACATATAAATGATTACAATGGCCAGCCTATCCCTGGATTAAAGTCATTACATATAAATGATTACAATGGCCAACCTATCCCTGGATCAAAAGCATTACATATAAATTATTACAATGGCCAGCCTATCCCTGGATTAAAAGCATGACATATAATTGATTACAATGGCCATCCTATCCCTGGATTAAAAGCATTACATATAAATGATTACAATGGCCAGCCTATCCCTGGATTAAAATCATTACATATAAATGATTACAATGGCCAACCTATCCCTGGATTAAAAGCATTACATATAAATGATTACAATGGCCATCCTATCCCTGGATTAAAATCATTACATATAAATGATTACAATGGCCAACCTATCCCTGGATTAAAAGCATTACATATAAATGATTACAATGGCCAACCTATCCCTGGATTAAAATCATTACATATAAATGATTACAATGGCCAACCTATCCCTGGATTAAAAGCATTACATATAAATGATTACAATGGCCAACCTATCCCTGGATTAAAAGCATTACATATAAATGATTACAATGGCCAACCTATCCCTGGATTAAAAGCATTACATATAAATGATTACAATGACCAACCTATCCCTGGATTAAAATCATTACATATAAATGATTACAATGGCCAACCTATCCCTGGATTAAAAGCATTACATATAAATGATTACAATGACCAACCTATCCCTGGATTAAAAGCATTACATATAAATGATTACAATGACCAACCTATCCCTGGGGGAAGTCATTATTATGGTCTTTATTGTCCATCTCCACCCCTGGGTCTAAGGGCCCAGCATCATAATCACCTTCTCCTCATCTCCTTCTCCCAAATGTAGCCACGTTTTTTATCCACCCAGCCCTGGGTTGTGTTCATTAATCTTCAAACGGAAGAAAACTTACTAAAAATTTACTAAAAATCTCCTCCTGCCTAGTTCAAAATTATCATTACATAACAATATGAAATGAGATGCTCTTTTACATGTTGAGGACCACTTTGAAATAAACACACACTCCCATAATGGTAAAGCTACAAGGGGGTTTCTTTCTTTATTTTTTTAACGTGTTCTACCACTTGATGTCTCAGTCCCAATGCGCTCCCAACTCCTTGGCCCTAACCTTCTATACTTAGGGAACTGAAGGGTCTGGACAGTATAAGCAGTGTAGTGGAGGAGCTGCCACCGTGTTGCTTCCACCTTACAGATCTAAAGACATCATAGGGTTACAGCCAAGGGGAGGGGTAGGGATCGATTTTGGGACTGGGTGGACAGTTTGCATTTAAGACCTTGCCTTGTTCAGGTGTTTGATCTTGACTCCTGAGACCAGGCCGGCTGGCTCCTCCTCGATGAACTCTCCCTTCAGTGCCTTCTCCACGTCCTCCTCTTCCTTCTCCATGGCCATGCGGGGGCTACTGCACCAGTAGGATGGCTGGGGGGAGAGAGAGAGAGAGAGAGAGAGAGAGAGAGAGAGAGAGAGAGAGAATCAGTGGAATGCTTCTCTTTCCTCAGCTCGTACCCTTATGGTCAGTATCAGAAAGATGCCTCTATCAAAGGTCTTGTCTATGGAGTAAACCTTGACCTAGTCAGGGATGGGTAACTCCAGTCCTCGGGGGCCGGAGTGGTGTCACACTTTTTCCACATCCCTAGCAAACACAGCTGATTAAACTAATTGCATTCTAAACTGAAGATCATGATTAGTTGGTTATTGGAGTCAGGTGTGATAGCAGGGACTTTGGATCGAAAACAATTCAGTGAGACCCAAACTAAGGTCAATGGCAATGCATCCAAAACAAAACAAAACCACCCTATACAGCCGCTAATGGGGAAGTAATTGAGTTGTTAGAAAAACTGTCTGTCTGTCTCTTTGCTCCTTATCAAGACACTACACCAGCGTTTCCCAAACTCGGTCCTCGGGACCCCAAGGGGTGCACGTTTTGGTTTTTGCCCTAACACTACACAGCGGATTCCAATTATCAAAGCTGGATGATTTGTTTATTATTTGAATCAGCTGTGTAGTGTTAGGGCAAAAAAATAAATGTGCACCCCTTGGGGTCCCGAGGACCGAGTTTGGAAACACACACACACACCAAACTAAATCAACAAAAAGTCCCTCTTGAAAGAGAACAACAGCTGTGACTGTAAATTAAGGTTGGGATGTGGGTGGGCTGTTTTATGCTTAATTAATTAGTTATCCATCCCATTCTTGTTAAGCAGTTCGCATATCAATTACAATAATCTAAAGGACTCTATGGAATGGTTAATTGAGTAGGGAGGGAATAAGCACTATTGCTGCAAAGTATTGCTGACCTCACAAAATGAATTTCCATGGAAATGGACAATACAAGCATTGCATTGTATAGTTGTCTAGAGTCATTTCCTTGTCTATTCTCGTCTCTCTCTCTCTATCAAGCCAACTCATGCTGACTAAGACTATTGTTCATTACTGGATGCAACGTCAGCAAATTAAATACGTTTCCCTTCCAGCAGAGAGTCAATGAAAATGTGATCATCTTAGTCTATTTTACTGGTAGTCAATCTAAGTCATCCTAGTCTGGCCTGTTTAATGCTAAGTGGCTATTAAGAACATCTCCCTCCCCTCTTAAAGGAACCATCAGACATTCTCCTAACTCTAGTGGACCTTAAAGGAACCATCAAAGTCATCCATCTAACCATAGCCCTACTTTTGTATACTTTTTAGCCAGTAGTTCTGAAAGTAGCACTCATGGTCCCTGAAAATTGCATTCTACGTCACATATGAGCAGATATGTGCACCATGTCATTGCTCTCTCTCTCTCACTCTGCTGTGTGTGCGCCTCTTGCTAGCTGTCACTCTGAAGCTCATTGGTTGAACTCAAATTGTTAGGGGGCTGGCCCACGTCGGGGAAAATGTAGGGAAAATGGCGCAGCACAGCTTCTAGAAAAACAGTTTCTTTCAAACTAGCGATTTCACGGCTAATTGAGGTAAGACAGTAATTCTGTGCATAGATTATGCATGTATGAACTACACATTGACACCTCCAGCCCAAAGCGGGAGGTTTAAAAAATACTTAGTAGTCGCCAAAGTACTGGAGCATGTCTTTAAAGGAACCATCAAATATATCTGTCTAACCCTAACCCTAGTGGAACTTAAAGGAACCATCGAAGACATCCGCCTAACCCTAATGCAGGGGTTCTCAAACTTTATTGGGCTGAGGACCCCTTTTGTGATAGCAAATTCATTGCAAAACATTTTGGGTTTCCAGTCCTCATACACAGCCAGCCAGTCAGCCTGACTCACTCTCACTGTCTGACACAACATACACTTCCTGATACTTCTTGCTAATAAAAATACTTGGGTCATTCTGCATTCCTCTCAGACTACGGGTCAACGGCCAAAGCTCTAATGCGCATGTGTCAAACTCATTGCACAGAGGGCCGAGTGTCTGCAGGTTTTCACTTCTCCCTTGAACTTGATTGATGAACTAAGGTCACTAATCAGTTAGGAATTCCCACACCTGTTTCTTTAGGGCTTAATTTAAAAGGGGGGGGGGAAAACCCGCAGACACTCAGCGCTCCATGGAATGAGTTTGACACCCCTGCTCTAATGGCTCTAGTAAATAAATTCAGAGCATGCAGGTCATAAAACACTATTTCTGGCCCAGTAGTCCTATTGATTGTTATTGTATGTGAATATAATTGAAAAGAGATAAGTTCTCTTCTCATGTCTTAAGTAGATATTACTCCCCTGGGAACACTGCCTTCCTGTACACACACACACACACACACACACACACACCAATCCCCCCACCCCCACCCAGACCCAGACCAAACCTACACCCACCCCTACGTACCAGTAGGAAGAAGTAGCAGGGCAGGGGGACTCCGTACTCCCCTGGGAACACAGCCTCCACGTACCAGGCCACCAGACCATAGAGCAGGGCATCCAGCAGCAGCAGCCCCAGCACCTGGGCCAGGGAGAAGTCATCGTCCACTGTCACTGGCTCAAACAGGTTACACCACTGGATCCCCGTGCCTGAGGGAAGGGGGGAGATGGACGGGAGGGGAGAGAGTGAATAAAGTTGGGTAGAGAAAAGTGAAATGCATAAACTGTGAAGACTCATAATTGGAGTGTTGGTATTTAAACACAACATTGGTATGAGGGAATTGGTGTGTCTCTCTGTGTGTATGTGGCTGCATGTGTGTTAACATGTAACCATGGCTCACCTTTGCCCTCAAACATGCCCAGTAGCTGCGCTCCCATGGCCATGGCCACATTGGAGATGAGGCAGGCGGACACCTTCTGGGCGTGGCTAAGCAGGTCGTAGCGAGGCCACAGGAACAGGTACGGCAGGTAGGACAGGAAGTAGATGAAGCCTCCCGCCGCCGCCGCCACGTTGGCTGGAGAGGGAGAGAGACGGAGTGTGCTTGAGATAGATTATAGCAGTCGGACTGCACAGAATCACTGATCTACAAATCACCTTGCATACCAAATAACTACTCATTATGTGATAAAGATTAGTGATTTTGCAGCTGGCCTTGATCAAACTGATCTCCTTAAACAAGCTGAGAGGGAAAGGTCAGGAGGGGGGGGGGGGGAACAGTGTAGATGCAAAATGGATGCCAAATCAATAGACAGTCTGTGGGAAATGCTCAACACTTTATGAATAACAAAAGTATGTGGTACTTGTGGCTTTTATACAGTGGGGAAAAAAAGTATTTAGTCAGCCACCAATTGTGCAAGTTCTCCCACTTAAAAATATGAGAGAGGCCTGTAATTTTCATCATAGGTACACGTCAACTATGACAGACAAAGTGAGAAAAGAAAATCCAGAAAATCACATTGTAGGATTTTTAATGAATTTATTTGCAAATTATGGTGGAAAATAAGTATTTGGTCAATAACAAAAGTTTCTCAATACTTTGTTATATACCTTTTGTTGGCAATGACACAGGTCAAACATTTTCTGTAAGTCTTCACAAGGTTTTCACACACTGTTGCTGGTATTTTGGCCCATTCCTCCATGCAGATCTCCTCTAGAGTAGTGATGTTTTGGGGCTGTCGCTGGGCAACACGGACTTTCAACTCCCTCCAAAGATTTTCTATGGGGTTGAGATCTGGAGACTGGCTAGGCCACTCCAGGACCTTGAAATGCTTCTTACGAAGCCACTCCTTCGTTGCCCGGGCGGTGTGTTTGGGATCATTGTCATGCTGAAAGACCCAGCCACGTTTCATCTTCAATGCCCTTGCTGATGGAAGGAGGTTTTCACTCAAAATCTCACGATACATGGCCCCATTCATTCTTTCCTTTTCACGGATCAGTCGTCCTGGTCCCTTTGCAGAAAAACAGCCCCAAAGCATGATGTTTCCACCCCCATGCTTCACAGTAGGTATGGTGTTCTCTGGATGCAACTCAGCATTCTTTGTCCTCCAAACACGACGAGTTGAGTTTTTACCAAAAAGTTATATTTTGGTTTCTTCTGACCATATGACATTCTCCCAATCCTCTTCTGGATCATCCAAATGCACTCTAGCAAACTTCAGACGGGCCTGGACATGTACTGGCTTAAGCAGGGGGACACGTCTGGCACTGCAGAATTTGAGTCCCTGGTGTCGTAGTGTGTTACTGATGGTAGACTTTGTTACTTTGGTCCCAGCTCTCTGCCGGTCATTCACTAGGTCCCCCCGTGTGGTTCTGGGATTTTTGCTCACCGTTCTTGTGATGATTTTGACCCCACGGGGTGAGATCTTGCGTGGAGCCCCAGATCGAGGGAGATTATCAGTGGTCTTGTATGTCTTCCATTTCCTAATAATTGCTCCCACAGTTGATTTCTTCAAACCAAGCTGCTTACCTATTGCAGATTCAGTCTTCCCAGCCTGGTGCAGGTCTACAATTTTGTTTCTGGTGTCCTTTGACAGCTCTTTGGTCTTGGCCATAGTGGAGTTTGGAGTGTGACTGTTTGAGGTTGTGGACAGGTGTCTTTTATACTGATAACAAGTTCAAACAGGTGCCATTAATACAGGTAACGAGTGGAGGACAGAGGAGCCTCTTAAAGAAGAAGTTACAGGTCTGTGAGAGCCAGAAATCTTGCTTGTTTGTAGGTGACCAAATACTTATTTTCCACCATAATTTGCAAATAAATTCATTAAAAATCCTACAATGTGATTTTCTGGATTTTCTTTTCTCAATTTGTCTGTCATAGTTGACGTGTACCTATGATGAAAATTACAGGCCTCTCTCATCTTTTTAAGTGGGAGAACTTGCACAGTTGGTGGCTGACTAAATACTTTTTTCCCCCACTGTAGCTCCTGTCGTCACACTAGTCATCCATGTCAGAGGCAACATCTCGGCAGGCACACATCAACCACACACACACACACACACACACACACACACAAAGAGGTGTGAGAAGCATGAGGATGTGTGATGACGGGTACATAAAGTGTGAATTAACACTTCTCTTCAGCTTCACCGACATCCAGGCAATTACTCTAATGACCCCACAGGCACAGCCTTGAGAAGGTCTGTATACGAATGGTCTGCATGCTTAGAAAAGTCTGTATGATAATAGTCTACACCGATAGGATTCTCGAAAAGTTGTGACACGCCGCAACGTCGGGAGAGCTATAGTCACAACGCATGGGTCCACTGCACCATCAGTGTTTTCTAAAGCTACTGTCAAACTTTTTTGTCGTTGGCTCGTCAGCTTCTACAGAACCTTCAGACAAGAAGACAGTAAAGGAGGGGGGAAACGGTTGGAGAAAGGGAGGAGAGAAAACAGAGAGGAGAGATGCATTGTGCAAGAAGAGAAATCACTCAACACGTTCATCTTGCTCCTCATTGTTCATGTGAAAGATGGGCCCTGTGAAAACCCACTGGCGGCTGACAATGTGCTGCTTTAGGCCTGAATGGAGCCAACCTACAGAGAAACTATTACGTCTCCATTATCTGTTCCTTTGGAGAACGAGAAAGAGAGAGAAGAGAAAAATAACCTCCTCCATCCTTTCAGATTAGATGTGAAGGCAGTATTTAGCCTCTGTTCACCCATCAACTCCTTTCATCTCTATCTAGTCTGGCACCTAACCTCAACCCATTACTATCTAGTCTGGCACCTAACCTCAACCCATTACTATCTAGTCTGGCACCTAATCCCAACCCATAACTATCTAGTCTGGCACCTAATCCCAACCCATAACTATCTAGTCTGGCACCTAATCCACACCCATAACTATCTAGTCTGGCACCTAACCTCATCCCATTACTATCTAGTCTGGCACCTAACCTCAACCCATTACTATCTAGTCTGGCACCTAATCCCAACCCATAACTATCTAGTCTGGCACCTAATCCCAACCCATAACTATCTAGTCTGGCACCTAATCCCAACCCATAACTATCTAGTCTGGCACCTAATCCACACCCATAACTATCTAGTCTGGCACCTAATCCCAACCCATAACTATCTAGTCTGGCACCTAATCCCAACCCATAACTATCTAGTCTGGCACCTAATCCCAACCCATAACTATCTAGTCTGGCACCTAATCCCAACCCATAACTATCTAGTCTGGCACCTAATCCCAACCCATAACTATCTAGTCTGGCACCTAATCCCAACCCATAACTTCACTGTACCGTAAAACTTAAATTAAACGCTGAGTCTCAAATAGCCGCCTGTCCCTTTTAATAGCCGGGCATCGGCACATGTCAGCAAATAAACGTCTGTTTCAAATAAATGCCGGGTCTAAATTAATTGTTTACACGGTTACCATGGACATAGCTCATATTCCCACGGTCATTTTTAATTTTTTTATTCTGTCAACGTTGCTAGCCATGGTACCATCAATAAGAAAACACGACATCAAAATCAAGCTAGCAGTGATCAAATTCGCAGAGCAAAATTCGGGCCAGGCAACAGCCAGGCATTTTGGGATTGATCCAAAACGAGAGACAGAATGGCAAAGTCAAAAAGTTGAACTTCAAGGTTTGTCTGAGGTGGATCAGAAGAAGATTGGGGGAGGAAAAGGGTTAGTAAGGAAATAGACGCCTGGCTTAAATAGAAGCCTGTCTAGTAAGCGCTTGTTGTGTTTAGTTATTGAAGCAAATAAACACTGGACTATTAATTAATCTTTATAATATGGCGCCGACAGATATGGCAGCTCTGCTTCTAGCTCCTAAGCAACTTTGCAGTATTTTGTTTTTTTGTGTGTTATTTCTTCCATTTTTAGCCCAGGAATTTGTTTGTGTTATTACATACAGCTGGAAATAACTTTTGGATAACAGAGCGGTGCTAACTCACCAGCATTTCGACCAGGAATACGACTTTCCCGAATTGGATCCTTTGTTCGTACCCTCCAGGGCAACTGAACTTATTCCAGAGGCTGCTCCAAAAGGTATTCGGAGTGGACTTCTAGTCCGACTCAGGAGGCGTGCACACCATCCACCGCTTCCGAGTATATTACTCGTTAATGTTCAGTCTCTGGATAATAAAGTAGATGAGCTCAGGGCGAGGATCTCCTTCCAGAGAGACATCATGGATTGTTACATACTCTGTTTCACGGAAACATGGCTCTCTCGGGATATACTGTCCCCGTCCATACAGCCAGCTGGTTTCTCAGTACATCACACAGACAGGAATAAAGAACTCTCCGGGAAGAAGAAAGGCGGGGGTGTATGTTTCAAGATTAACTACTCATGGTGTGATTGTGATAACATACAGAAACTCAAATCCTTTTGTTCACCCGACCTAGAATACCTCACAATCAAATGACGACCGTATTACCTCCCAAGAGAATTCTCTTCGGTTGTAGTCACAGCCATGTATATTCCCCCTCAAGCCGATACCACGACAGCCCTCAAAGAACTACACTGGACTTTATGCAAACTGAAAACCACATATCCTGAGGCCGCATTTATTGTACAGTAGAAGTCGGAATTCTACATACACCTTAGCCAAATACATTTAAACTCAGTTTTTCACAATTCCTGACATTTAATCCTAGTAAAAATTCCATGTCTTAAGTCAGTTAGGATCACCACTTTATTTTAAGAATGTGAAATGTCAGAATAATAGTAGCGAGAATGAATTATTTCAGCTTTTCATCACATTCCCAGTGGGTCAGAAGTTTACATACACTCAATTAGTATTTGGTAGCATTGCCTTTAAATTGTTTAACTTGGGTCAAACTTTTTGGGTAGCCTTCCACAAGCTTGCCACAATAAGTTGGGTGAATTTTGGCCCATTCCTCCTGACAGAGCTGGCGTAACTGAGTCAGGTTTGTAGGCCTCCTTGCTCGCACACACTTTTTCAGTTCTGCCCACACATTTTCTATAGGATTGAGGTCAGGGCTTCGTGATGACCACTCCAATACCTTGACTTTGTTGTCCTTAAGCCATTTTGCCACAACTTTGGAAGTATGCTTGGGGTCATTGTCCATTTGGAAGACCCATTTGCGACCAAGCTGTAACTTCCTGACTGATGTCTTGAGATGTTGCTTCAATATATCCACATAATTTTCCTTCCGCATGATGCCATCTATTTTGTGAAGTGCACCAGTCCCTCCTGCAGCAAAGCACCCCCACAGCATGATGCTGCCACCCCCATGCTTCACGGTTGGGATGTTGTTCTTCGGCTTGCAAGCCACCCCCTTTTTCCTCCAAACATAACAATGTCATTATAGCCAAACAGTTCTATTTTTGTTTCATCAGACCAGAGGACATTTCTCAAAAAAGTACAATCTTTGTCCCCATGTGCAGTTGCAAACCGTAGTCTGGCTTTTATGGCGGTTTTGGAGCAGTGGCTTCTTCCTTGCTGAGCGGCCTTTCAGGTTATGTCGATATAGGACACATTTTACTGTGGATATAGATACTTTTGTACCTGTTTCCTCCAGCATCTTCACAAGGTCCTTTGCTGTTGTTCTGGGATTGATTTGCACTTTTCGCACCAAAGTACATTCATCTCTAGGAGACAGAACACGTCTCCTTCCTGAGCGGTATGACGGCAGCGTGGTCCATGGTGTTTATACTTGCGTACTATTGTTTGCACAGTTGAACGTGGTACCTTCAGGCGCTTGGAAATTGCTCACAAGGATGAACCAGACTTGTGGCGATCTACCATTTTTTTTCTGAGGTCTTGGCTGATTTCTTTTGATTTTCCCATGATGTCAAGCAAAGAGGCACTGAGTTTGAAGGTAGGCCTTGAAATACATCCACAGGTACACCTCCAATTGACTCAAATGATGTCAATTAGCCTATTAGAAGCTTCTAAAGCCATGACATCATTTTCTAGAATTTTCCAAGCTGTTTAAAGGCACAGTCAACTTAGTGTATGTAAACAGTGAAATAATCTGTCTGTAAACAATTGTTGGAAAAATTACTTGTGTCATGCACCAAGTAGATGTCCTAACGACTTGCCAAAACTATAGTTTGTTAACAAGAAATTTGTGGAGTGGTTGAAAACCGAGTTTTAATGACTCCAACCTAAGTGTATGTAAACTTACGACTTCAACTGTAGCTGGGGATTTTAACAAAGCAAATTTGAGGAAAACGCTACCGAAGTTCTACCAACACATTGACTGTAGCACTCGCTCTGGGAAAACATTGGACCACTGCTACTCAACTTTTCGAATTGCCTACAAGGCCCTCCCCCGCCCTCCCTTCAGCAAATCTGATCAAGACTCTATTTTGCTCCTCCCTTCCGATAGGCAGAAACTCAAACAGGAAGTACCCGTGCTAAGGTCTATTCAACACTGGTCTGACCAATTGGAATCCATGCTTCAAGATTGTTTTGATCATGTGGACTGGAATATGTTCTGGGTAGCCTCTGAGAATAACATTGACGAATACACGGATACGGTGACTGAGTTCATCAGACATATTCAATCTCTCCCTATCCCAGTCTGTGTCCCCACTTGCTTCAATATGTCCACCATTGTTCCTGTATCCAAGAAAGCAAAGGTAACTGAACTAAATGACTATCGCCCCGTAGCACTCACTTCTGTCATCATGAAGTGCTTTGAGAGGCTAGTTAAGGATCATATCACCTCCACCTTACCTGACACCCTAGACCCACATCAATTAACTTACCGCCCCAATAGAGCCACAGACGATGCAATCGCCATCATACTGCAAACTACCCTATCCCACCTGGACAAGAGGAATACCTATGTAAGAATGCTGTTCATTGACTATAGCTCAGCATTCAACACCATAGTACCCTCCAAGCTTATCATTAAGCTCAGGGCCCTGGGTCTGAACCCCGCCCTATGCAACTGGGTCCTGGACTTCCTGACGGCTGACGGGCCGCCCCCAGGTGGTGAAGGTAGGAAACACCACCTCCACTTCATTGATCCTCAACACAGGGGCCCCACAAGGGTGCGTGCTCAGCCCCCTCCTGTACTCCCTGTTCAGCCATGACTGCGTGGCCACGCACACCTCCAACTCAATCATCAAGTTTGCAGACGACACAACAGTAGTAGGCCTGATTACCAACAACAAACGAGACAGCCTACAGGGAGGAGGTGAGGGCCCTGGGAGAGTGGTGCAAGGAAAATAACCTCTCACTCAACGTCAACAAAACAAGGAGCTGATCGTGGACTTCAGGAAACAGCAGAGGGAGCACGCCCCTATCCACATCGATGGGACCACAGTGGAGAAGGTGGAAAGCTTCAAGTCCCTCGGCGTACACATCACTGACGATCTAAAATGGTCCACCCACACAGACAGTGTGGTGAAGAAGGCGCAACAGAGCCTCTTCAACCTCAGGAGGCTGAATAATATTGTCTTGGCCCCTAAAACCCTCACAATCTTTTACAGATGCACAATTGAGAGCATCATTTTGGGCTGTATCACCGCCTGGTACGGTAACTGCACCGCCCGCAACCGCAGGGCTCTCCAGAGGGTGGTGCGGTCTGCCCAATGCATCACCGGGGGCAAACTACCAAGACACCTACAGCACCCGATGTCACAGGAAGGCCAAAAAGATCAACCACCCAAGCCACGGCCTGTTCACCCCACTATCATCCAGAAGGTGAGGTCAGTACAGGTGCATCAAAGCTGGGACAGAGAGACTGAAAAACAGCTTCTATCTCAAAGCCATCAGACTGTTAAATAGCCATCACTAGCCAGCTTCCACCCAGTTACGCAACCCTGCACCTTAGAGGCTGCTGCCCTATATACATAGACTTGGAATCACTGGCCACTTTAATAATGGCTCACTAGTCACTTTAATAATGTTTACATACTGCTTTACTCATCTCATATGTATATACTGTATTCTATTCTACTGTATTTTAGTCAATGCCACTCCGACATTGCTCAATCTAATATTTATATATTTCTTAATTCCATTCTTTTACTTTTAGATGTGTGTATTGTTGTGAATTGTTAGATACTACTGCACTGTTGGGAACACAAGTATTTCGCTACACCCGCAATAACATCTGCTAAATATGTGTATGTGACCAATCAAATTAGATTTGATTTGATAATTGAAGTTTTACAAAATTACATAGAAGACAACTCTGGGCCAGGGAGAGGTAGTTAGAACAGGGGATTCATTGGTCCTCTGTGTGCAATGCCAGGGTCGAAGATTCATCTTAAGATAACTGGATATATTTATTCTGTGCCCGTCAGCTGAACAAGAGCTAGGCTATCTGTATTTGTTATCTGTGATTCTTTCAACCTTTATTTATCAAGGTTAGCCTTGTTGAGATAAAATATCTTCTTCAAGAGAGACCGAGAGAAAGTTTCACCGTCTGACACAAAAGACACTTCCTGATAATATACAAGGCCTTCGTCATTCTGCATTCCTTTCAGACTAGCACTCACGGACACACACATTCAGAGAGAGACAGAGAGAGAGAGTGAGTGAGTGAGCGAGTGAGAGAGAGACAGAGAGAGAGAGTGAGTGAGCGAGCGAGTGAGAGAGAGACAGAGCGAGAGTGAGTGAGTGAGAGAGAGAGAGAGAAAGAGAGAAACATTACTCACAGAAAACATTCATCATCTTGAATCCTATTCCACCTGCTTTCCCACCTAGGGACATGAATAATTCAGTCCCCAGAGAGCCCAGGGTGCCTACCTGACAGTAGGAGAGGGAGAAAGAGAGAGGAGAGGTGGAGAGAGAAGGGGATATGAGCTACTCTACCTTTTCCTGACAAATGGGGGAGAGTGGTAGCAAATATAAATAAATTAGGCGAGAGCGAGTGCGGAGACAGAGACAGGGAGAAAGAAAGACAAAGGAAGAAATGCCTCATCTCTAAACGCAAGACACTAAAAACCTCAGACTCTACAGCCCACAAAGGGGCGCTCCTTCCATATCAGCCCCTGATCCAGTCCCCAGTGGACCCCAACGTTCAGGCCTGGTTGATTCCTCCATTACTACCAGCAAGAAGCAAAAAGCAATTAAGAAATAATGTTTCAGTTTGCTTCCTGAATTTAAATGAAGCACTCTTTGCCAAGTCATGCTGAGGAGCCTGTCTGAATGGGAGTACCCACTCACCTAACCAGCTAAAAGCCCTTTCTCACTCTACTCTAATAATGACATCATACTGTATGTCACACACCCAACCAATAGGCTCAAAGAAGATGCATATAATTTACACTGCAATCAGACGCAATTTCAAGATTTTAATTAGCTAAGCTTTCAGCTACTCTTTTAAAAGCCAAACCCTGACAGAAATTGTATGACTGCTGGGAGTAAATAACAGCTTGCCTGATTACACCAGAGTCCAAAATGGCCTTGAACACAATCACAGATCATTTGAATCTCTATCTGCACTCTTTTGTTAAAGAACGATTTGGAGAAATTGGAGGGTCTGGACTGGACTTTTTTGTTCGAAAAGATAAGAAAGTATAGAAGGAGAAATGATAAAGGACTATCAAGTGTAATCAACTGAAGGCCACTTAATAAATCACAATTTCCTTTTTGTGTGAGGGTATTATATTAGCAATAACCAAATGAGCCGGTGTGTGATTGGCTGTGTGTGATTGGCTGTGCTTTAATCCTCGGTCGTGTTCAGTAGGCACAAAACAGAAGAAAACCTCCCCAAACTGAGTGAAATGAGGAGGTACCATCTGAACGTGTCCAATAAGAAACACATATTTTTGTTTTACGTTTTGAAACGTTTTGCTACAGTGTGCCTTTCTGGACCCTGACAACGGTGGACATAAACAACCAAACAGCCTCTGTAAAAGTCAGTACGTAGACTTGTTGACATGACTGTCTGCTGACCTCACAAGTCATCATTACAGTACAGCACAACTCTGACCACACCAGCAGGGCTAAGAAATCAACATCCGCATTGTGCCGAGCCTACATTAGCTCAAGACCCAGGATGTGTAGAACTGGAAATGTAATGTATCATATAGCATCAATCGCCTTAGATTATAACATAAATAATTCATTATTCTAAAACGCCCAAGCAAGCGTATTCGCTGCAAAACACAAACATGTTCACATACATGTTTTTCACCACATCTCCTCTCCCCTTTGTTCCAGTTCGTCACGCTGACTGATTGTTCTATTATTCCATGAAGCTGAAATGACATTTGATTGACCATCTTCCAGGCTCCAATGATTGATGGAGCTGGTTTACTGCTGTTCACTCAGAGAGGAAAGACTAACAACCACAGGAGAGTCAAATAATATGACCTACAGTACATTGAACAGAACATACTATACACAATGGAGCATCTCTCAGATAGCAGAGAACAGCTAAGGTTTTAGAAAACCATGAATAAACAGACAGACAGAAGAATGGATAGACAGACAGACATCTTGAGACACACACTAACAAACCTCGAGACACACACACACACCTCTTGAGACACACACTATCAAACCTCTTGAGACACACACACACACCTCTTGAGAAGAAGGCACTGATCATGAAGCTGAAGTTGATGGTTGCCACGGCGAAGACGAGCAGGAAGACTAATACCAGGGTGGGGTCACTATAGGTCAACACAGCTCCATTAGGGCTGACCTAGAAAAGGCCAGGACAGGAAGGAACATCATTATCATCATCAATACTAAACACACTGTATTTGACACCGACACCTTGGTTTGGGTTCATTAGGGCACACTGTAGCAAAACGTAGGAAAACCTTTTGCAACACAAAACGAAAACAAGCATTTCTTATTGGACAATTTCAGGTAGTCCTTCCATGTTTCAGATGGTTTTCTTTCGTTTAGTGCCTAATGAACACATTAGCTTTATTATATCAACCTTATTCAGACAGGTACTGCTAGTCAGAGACATTCTCTTGATTGACGTGACCTCGTTAGTCAAGAGGTGAACAGTTGAAAAAACAATTGACAATTTAGAATCATGCCCCTTCTCTAAGCAATAGAAAGAAAAAAACTAGTGAAGTGTTTTTGTTTTGTAACATAACAGTTATGTAAAGTGTAAACTCACCTTGATGCAGAAGAGCAGCGTGACGAAGAACATGGAGATGGAGAGGAAGAGGAAGAACATGAGGAACCAGGCCATCCAGTGCAGCCAGTTACTGAGGCCCATCATCCGCATGTACTCCTGTAGAGAGTGAGTAGAGTGAGATTAACAGTTTGCTTGATTGACAGACAGGTAATCCACCACCTCACCCCTTCACCCACCTTGAGCTTCCTCTCCTTCTCCTGCACCACGGCCCTCACGATGTTCAGGGAGGTGTAGGTGAGGCTGAGCACCAGGAGGAGGGGCAGCTGGTTCTGGATGGCCAGTATGAACACGTCGTAGATGAACGGTGGGAAGGGGAACCGGCGGAGGACCACCCGGGTGCGGGAGAGGAGCCAGGCTGCTCCCGTGCTGTTATAGGAACGCATGATGGCCCGGTTGACCGCATGCTGCACCGCCAGGAAGCCCTCGCGGAAGTAACCTACGGAGAGGAGCCAGGTTATGTTAGAATAACTGCGTCTCAATTCTAACAATGTGGGCCCTTGTGCATTCCTCCCTATGGATCAGTGCAAGCATGGGCTGGAGCCTAGGGAGTTTCTTTCATCAGTCTCCTGACAATGTTGTCAAACACAAGTCATGATGACACTGACAAGCCATGACGACACGGACACAAGTCATGACGACACGGACACAAGTCATGGCGACACGGACACAAGTCATGGCGACACGGACACAAGTCATGGCGACACGGACACAAGTCATGACGACACTGACAAGCCATGACGACACGGACACAAGTCATGACGACACGGACACAAGTCATGACGACACTGACAAGCCATGACGACACGGACACAAGTCATGGCGACACGGACACAAGTCATGATGACACGGACACAAGTTTTTCCTGACCACGTGACTTGACCTGGCAAAACTCGGAGCCCTAGTTAGAGCCTATCCCTAGGGCCTATTGTTTTTCCTGTTCATGTCATATTTTGGTGGGAAAAAACATCTGGTTCTAAGTATGACACTCTTCCATTACCATGGAGATAAACAGGAAATTATGACTCATTATCTGACCTTTTTACCAGATCATTCCTTCACCCCACCAAAAGTTCATATTAACATATGCTGATCTGAAAATGATGACAACAGCTATTCACTGAACAATCTGAACTGATGAAGGGATAACTGGCATTAAGAGGCAGGAGCTAGGCCTCAGTAATGATGAACCCTTTTTAAATTGTATCTATATTTAAAAATCATGTATTCTGACTGAAACTCTTTGTGGTAATTATCATGTAGACTGGAATGGTGTCCTCTAGGCGAGCCTTGGGCCATGTTCATTAAGCACACACAAAAAAAAGATTTAAAAAAAGATAAAAACACTGAAACACCAATAAGAATGGAACATTTTCATAAACGTTTTCCATTTTGTGCTTTAATGAACATGACCCTGATATCTCCCATTAGAGACACATTAACACAGCCACTTAATTTTAGATCAAAGGTCTGGCTCAGTAGAGGACACCAGAACGCCATCTCTCCTGTTCTCATCCCTCGTTAATCATCTCTTCCTCTTCCGGGAGTCAGAATATGGACATAGCTTCAAAGAGGAAGGAGGAAGGGCATCAAAAGGCCAGGATCAAAGATGGAGGACCTGGAGCCATGAGCAGAGAGATGGGGCAAATCTCAAATGGCATCCTATTCTCTATATAATACACTACTTGTTATGCAACCACCACCATTGTTTCTGGAAAAGATCTAAAAACAAATACCTGAGCCATCACTATCACCATTTATCAGAGAGAACTAAGTGCATCCATGTGGATGGACAAAAAAAACTAACATCTAGTTTCCTGATGATAAAGGCAAAGCTGTGAAAAATACAGTTTGGGTCAGAAAGGTAGTGTGACAAGGGGGTATCACTAGATTACAGGGCTCAGCCAAACCCTGTGGCCCTGTGACACAAAGCCAGGGTTGCCATGGGAACAAGGAGGGAGCAGGGAGGAAAGGTTATCTTTCAAGGGGCTGTACAAATAGCTAAAGCTCTCCCATCGAGTGGGTGATCTGTGAACACAAGAGATAATGACAGTGCACCTGACTGCGGCAGTTGGTTAAACCCACCTGTGTAGGAGTACAGAATTTGACATTTTATATAGTATATGCCACTTAGGAGACACTTTTATGCAAAGTAGAGTTGCGTTTAATAAAAAAATAAAAAAAGTGTTTGTCATGCTTCAGACAGCTACTGTCTCTCCACACACACAAACTCATTCCTCTCGTATCTGGCTCTGATCCACTGTTCCCGAAGGAGCCTGCAGAAACAGTTGGTGTTGTTTACTATATTTACTGTGTTTATGCTTGAAAAGATTCACTGTCAATAATGTCTCATTAACCAACATGGATGACAGATCAGGGTGGTGTTCATTAGGGCACACAACTGAAAATGTTTTGCAATGGAAAACAAAAAGGAGAATTTCTTATTGGACCAGTCCAGATAGTTCCTCCCTGTTTCAGTCCGTTTGGTGCCTAATGAACACAAGTTCTCATCCAGTGAATGTATAATGCAGTACTTATCTTTTAAATATTATAAATATTATATTGCTCCTCTGCCCTGTCAAATAATCAGGATTGCCAAGTCAAAATATTTTTGCTACAGAAATGATTGGAATGGACAATCACCCATAAACATATGTTGACACACTTCTCTCCAATTCCCTCTGACTCGCTCTGAATTTATCACTCTCATTCCACGTCTTCTTCCCTCCCTCCCTCCCTCCATCCCCACCCTTGTCTTTCAACACTTTCCCTCACTATCTCTCTCTCTTCGCTCTGTCTGTCTTATCAGTAATCCGTCTTAACATGCACACAGGCAATATGAACAGACAAACACAAACGTATAAATCCTGAGACTGTGTGTGTGTGTGTGTGTGTATTTTTATCCTTGTGGGTACCGGAAATCCCTGAAAGTCCCGACAAGGATAGTAAAACAAGGAAAATTATCCATCTTGGGGACATTTCCCACTTCCCCACGAGTACAAAGGCCATGTTAAACTTAGGGGATAGGTTTAGGGTTACAATTAGGGTTAGGGCTCACCGGGCGTGCCCCCCTGGAGGTCGTACTGCTCCCTAGGACCGGGAAGTTGGAAGAGGGGGAACAGGTTAAGGGTGTGCCAGTCAAAGTCATTGTTGATGTTTAGCTCAGACTTCTCCTTGGCCGGGGCATTACGGGGACTAAAGGTGAACCGCAGGTGGTAGCTGACCTGTAGGGTATAAGAGGAGGAGGAGAGGAAGAGAGGGAGGGAGGGAGAGTAAAAAAGAGAAAGACATTATGAACAACTGGTAGAGTATATTTTCTTTTTGTAGATGTGAAAGGTCAGTTGATGTACACTACCGTTCAAAAGTTTGGGGTCAATTAGAAATGTCCTTGTTTTACATGAAAACATACATGAAATGAGTTTGAATAGGAAATAATGATTTTTAATAGAAATAATAATGGTCCTTCAAACTTTGCTTTCGTCAAAGAATCCTCCATTTGCAGCAATTACAGCCTTGTAGACCTTTGGCATTCTAGTTGTCAATTTGTTGAGGTAATCTGAAGAGATTTCCCCCCATGCTTCCTGAAGCACCTCCCACAAGTTGGATTGGCTTGATGGGCACTTCTTACATACCATACGGTCAAGCTGCACCCACAACAGCTCAATAGGGTTGAGATCCGGTAACTGTGCTGGCCACTCCATTATAGAAAGAACAACAGCTGACTGCTTCTTCCCTAAATAGTTCTTGCATAGTTTGGAGCTGTGCTTTAGGTCATTGTCTTGTTGTAGGAGGAAATTGGCTCCAATCAAGCGCCATCCACAGGGTATTGCATGTCGTTGCAAAATGGAGTGATAGCCTTCCTTCTTCAAGATCCCTTTTACCCTGTACAAATCTCCCACTTTACCACCACCAAAGCACCCCCAGACCATCACATTGCCTCCACCATGCTTGACAGATGGCATCAAGCACTCCTCCAGCATCTTTTCATTTGGTCTGCGTCTCACAAATATTGTTTTTTGTGATCCGAACACCTCAAACTTCGATTTGTCTGTCCATAACACTTTTTTCCCCCCAATCTTCCTCTGTCCAGTGTCTGTGTTCTTTTGCCCATCTTAATCTTTTATTTTTATTGGCCAGTCTGAGATATGGCTTTTTCTTTGCAAATCTGCCTAGAAGGTCAGCATCCCAAAGTCGCCTCTTCACTGTCGGCGTTGAGACTGGCGTTTTTGCGGGTACTATTTAATGAAGCTGCCAGTTGAGGACCTGTGAGGCATCTGTTTCTCAAACTAGACATTCTAATGCAGGGGTGTCAAACTCATTTTAGCTCAGGGGCCACATGGAGGAAAATCTATTCCCAAGTGGGCCGGACCGGAAAAAATCATGGTATATATAACTTAAAAACAACAACTTCAGATTGTTTTCTTTGTTTTAATACGATCAACATACAACATAAAGCTGGAGCCTGAGGACAGTGTGTCCAAAATAGTACAAGCACAACATCACTATTAATCATAAAACACGTCAAGTTTATTTGAAAATTCTAAAGAAAAAGAACACACAAACACACAATGCCTCAGTGATTAACAGAACTGTTTCACAGATCTATATCAGGGTGTCATTTCTCAGGCAGAAATGTAGATAAAAATAATGAAATCCTGTTCCCCAAACAAGTGCAAGAACCACAGAGTCAAGAATAGGTTAAATATACAAATAAAATAATATCAATTAAAAACAATAGCACATCAACATAAAAACATATAAACATAAAGCTGGAGCCTGAGGACAGTGTCCAAAAGCACAAGATCACTATTAATCATAAAACACCTCAAGTTATTTGAAAGTTCTGAGGACAAAGAACACACAAACACACAATGCCTCAGTGATTAACATAACTTTTTCACAGATCACAGAACTATATCAGGGTGTCATTTCTCAGGCAGAAATGTAGATACAAATAATGAAATCCTGTTCCCCAAACAAGTGCAAGAACCACAGAGTCAAGAATAGGTTAAATATACAAATAAAATAAAAACAATTAAAAACAATAGCACATCAACATAAAAACATATAAACATAAAGCTGGAGCCTGAGGACAGTGTCCAAAAGCACAACATCACTATTAATCATAAAACACCTCAAGTTATTTGAAAGTTCTGAGGACAAAGAACACACAAACACACAATGCCTCAGTGATTCACAGAAGTATATCACAGAACTATATCAGGGTGTCATTTCTCAGGCAGAAATGTAGATAAAAATAATGAAATCCTGTTCCCCAAACAAGTGCAAGAACCAGAGTCAAGAATAGGTTAAATATACAAATAAAATCAATTAAAAACAATAGCACATCAACATAAAAACATATAAACATAAATCTGAAAGCGTTGCTCAAACTCCCGTAACAGTCCCGTTATTTTATCTTTGAACCGCTTCATGTCTGCCACATGTTGGGTCGCGCACACATTTTTCAGACAGGGGAAGTGAGCTGCATCACCACCGGCAAGTTGCGTCTCCCACAATGACAGCTTCAACTTGAAAGAACGTATACTGTCATAATACTGCGTGACAACTTTGTTGCGCCCTTGCAGCTGTTTGTTCAAGTTATTCAGGTGCTCTGTAACATCCACCATAAATGCAAGGTCCTGCATCCATTCTGCGGAATGAAATTCTAACACTGGTTTGCCCTTTTCTTCCATGAACTGTTCAATTTCTTCTCGTAAATCAAAGAAACGCCTCAGCACAGCACCTCGGCTTAACCATCTTACCTTAGTGTGGTATGGCAGGCCATAGATGTGGTCTTTCTCTCTGAGAAGGCTGTCAAACTGACGGTGATTCAGGCTTCTGGATCGGATGAAATTAACAGTTTGGATGACCACCTTCATGACGTTATCCATCTTTAATGACTTGCAACACAAAGCCTCCTGGTGCAAAATACAGTGAAAAGTCAAAAAATCATGTCCTCCATTTGCAGATTGCACTTTCTCTCTGAACTTTGTCACAACGCCTGCTTTTTTCCCGATCATTGAGGGCTATACCATCTGTAGCCAGGCTGACAGCGCGGGACCAGTCCACTCAGACCCTGTCCAGCGCGCCGACGAGTGCGGTAAAAATATCAGCTGCTGTCGTTGTATCTGTCATCGGCACCAACTCCACGAACTCCTCGGTGACGGTCAATGTGTCATCAACTCCGCGGATTGAAAATGGCCAGTTGTGCAACATCTGTAATGTCCGTGCTTTCATCAATTGCAACCGAAAACGCAATAAATGACTTTACTTTTTGCTTCAACTGGCTGTCCAAATCCACTGAAAGATCGGAAATCCTGTCTGCAACTGTGTTTCTTGTCAGGCTGATATTTGCAAAAGCCTGCCGCTTTTCAGGGCACACAATCTCCGCTGCCTTCATCATGCATGTTTTTACAAATTCACCCTCACTAAATGGTTTTGAAGCCACTGCGATTTCATTAGCAATGAGGTAGCTAGCTTTCACTGCAGCGTCACTGATGTCTCGGCTGTGAGTAAACACAGACTGCTGTTTCTTCAGACCCGCCAACAGTTCATTCACCTTCTCTCATCTCCGCTGTCCTTGAAAGTTGTCATATTTGTCGGCATGAAGACTCACATAGTGGCGACGAAGGTTATATTCTTTCAGCACTGCAACATGCTCTGAACACACCAAACATACAGCTTTCCCATTCAATTCCGTGAAGAAATAGGATGACCATTTTTCTTGGAACACTCTGCACTCTGCGTCCACTTTTCTCTTTTTTGACAGAGACATATTGGGGCAATGAGGGTGCCAAAGCACATAATGTTAAAAGTAGAAGCCGTAATAAATATCGCGGGCAAAACAAAGTAGCTCATTGGCTGCACGTGCTTGACCTACTTGCTCTGCCCCGGTATAAACAGTTTGCTTGCTTAACACAATTGCTATTGCGCCATCCAGTGGACGCAATTGGAACAGCAGTTTATTTTATTGAAAAATTGCAGCGCATTTTTATACTTTACAAAATTATTATTTTTTTACTCCCACTCCTCTTTCGATTCTGGTTAGAGCCATTTTGCGCTGTTCTGTGAAGGGAGTAGTACACAGCGTTGTACGAGATCTTCAGTTTCTTGGTAATTTCTCGCATGGAATAGCCTTAATTTCTCAGAACAAGAATAGACTGACGAGTTTCAGAAGAAAGTTCTTTGTTTTTGGCCATTTTGATCCTGTAATCGAACCCATAATTGCTGATGCTCCAGATACTCAGCTAGTCTCAAGAAGGCCAGTTTTATTGCTTCTTTAATCAGCACAACAGTTTTCAGCTGTGCTAACATAATTGCAAAAGGGTTTTCTAATGATCAATTAGCCTTTTAAAATGATAAACTTGGATTAGCAAACACAACGTGCCATTGGAACACAGGACTGATGGTTGCTGATAATGGGCCTCTGTAGATATTCCATTAAAAATCATCAGTTTCCAGCTACAATAGCCATTCACAACATTAACAATGTCTACACTGTATTTCTGATCAATTTGATGTTATTTTAATGGACAAAAAAATTGCTTTTCTTTCGAAAACAAGGACATTTCTAAGTGACCCCAAACTTTTGAACGGTAGTGTATATTGATCCACCACCATCTACCTCTCTGCCCACCCCACACCTAAGCACCACCACATTCCACTATGACACAGACAGACAGACACACCCTCTCTCTGTACTCGACAGACAGACAGACAGACAGACAGACAGACAGACAGACAGACAGACAGACAGACAGACAGACAGACAGACAGACAGACAGACAGACAGACAGACAGACAGACAGACAGACAGACAGACAGACAGACAGACAGACAGACAGACAGACAGACAGACAGACAGACAGACAGACAGACAGACAGACAGACAGGACAGACAGGACAGACAGGACAGACAGGACAGACAGGACAGACAGGACAGACAGGACAGACAGGACAGACAGGACAGACAGACAGACAGACAGACAGACAGACAGACAGACAGACAGACGCTGGGCCTGAGATCATCAAGCTATCAGCTCAGTCTGCTCATGACTGACTGACCACAGGTCTCGCTAAAAGACAGATGAAAAGAGGCAGAGAGAGAGGGAGAATGAGAGAGAGAAAAGAAGACAAGACACACTGCAATTAATCTCCCAACGGGCCCTGGTCTAAAGTAGTGCACTATATAGGGAATAGGGTGCCATTTTGGGACACAACCAAGCTCTCCATCCACCCCTCAGAGCGGGCTGTGAGTGAGCCTCTCTCAGGTTAAACATGGTCCATCCACCCCTCAGAGCGGGCTGTGAGTGAGCCTCTCTCAGGTTAAACATGGTCCAGCTTCATAAACCTGTCAGTCAGACTAACTGCTTCAGATAAGCAATAGAGTGTGATTGGTCTGCACTCAAAAAGACGTTGCATAAAGCTTACTTCATTTTTCTATTTTTGTTTTTACTGCATCAGGATAGCATACACAGAGCGTTTTACTCATCAACCGAACTTTTGGGAGAGCGCGATAGACTTACTGTTTCAGACAGACACCATCCTCCCTATGCAGATTTAACAGTATCAACCCAGCCAGGGAATTCTGTTGCCTCTTTTTCCTGATTTCCTTCCAGCAGGACATTCCTGCTGCACAGGTTAAAAATACACTGTGGAACTTTAGCTTTTGGTGCACCTAAATGGGTGTGGCGAGGTCTGCCGCTTTCTGTCCAATGAGGTCATTTCTGTAGAATATTTCTGTCTCTATAGGGGACCCCTTTTGGCTCAAGAGCACCCCCAGAGGCAAAACTTCTGTATAGCCTCTTCAACCAGGAGGAAATACTAAGTGTGGTTAAATGTTAGCACGTCAAGGACTTGGCTGGACTGCAGGTGACTCCAGGATTAAAGTATTTGAATGACTGGCAATAATACTGTCAGTGAGAACCAGATGCTTTCATTTGTAAACAAAGAGCTGATTCAGGGTTCAAGATTCAAGTAGGGTAACCACATGTACCGGATTGTGCGGGACAGTCCCGCATTTTGGCCCTTCGTCCCGCAACCAAACAATCATGTCCCGCATTTTATCAACAAATTAAAACCCCACTAATTTAGGAAAAAGGTACATTTGTCGCGTATTTCGGTCAGACTTCCTATTCATTTGATGAGAATTGACATTCCAACCTGTCTCTTTTGCAGTCACGTTGCACTTATGACAAGATAAATATCAAGGATGTGGGGCCGGTGATGTTAAACTATTCTCCAATCGTTGTTGAGATCTGATATTCTGCACAGCGCAAGAAGAGAAGTAGGCCAATGTCATATCATCACCCAATCACATTTGTCAAATCCTTTCAGGCTAAATTCCAGCTAAACTTGGAGAGGATCGTTAACTACTTACAAAAAGTGTGCGTGCGTCTAACGAAGAGCTACAAAAGTAAGTAAATAGCCATATTAGACTGAAAGATATAAGGTCATTTTGTCAAACTTGTGAGGCTCTTCATGCTCATTAGTTGCTCAACGTATTTGCTACTACTTCACTCAATCCCATTTTAAAAGTCTCTCCTCCTAACTGTTTTACATTTCCTGAGACCAACCTGAAATGTTTCCTTGACTATATATTCCCAGATTTCCATAAAACTGCCACGCAAGTGGTCTCTCGTTTATGCATCACAACATTTTGCTTGAGGAAAAACAGTAGGCAAGGTACACTTCAATTAGCTCGCTCGGTGCAGCAGTAGGGAGATTTGTGTGCGTGTAACTTGGGAAAAACTATTCAAGTGTAGGCTACACTGTCCCACGAATGTCCCGCAAAATCATACCGTTGTCCCGCATTTGGGCATTTTAAATGTGGTCACCCTAGGTTCAAGTACAGTGAAGCTGTCCAGCCAGTGTGACTGGTCACTAACATACTGTAATAAATGCATGTGTTCCCTGTCTATCAACCCCACATCCACGTGGTTCAGAGGGTAGGTCTTCCCCCTCTATCCAGCAAGGACAGGATTCAGATAAGAGACTTTCCCAATTCCCCCAAATACGCTCACTGCCATGAATCTCCTCCACCCCATCCCCTCTACCTTCTTGCCCGTTTCCTCACCCCTTCCCTTCCCAGTCTTGAAGCCTGCATATCTCCTTCATCAATGATGAATGAACAAACTAAGACACAGTTTATTGGTTTGTTAGGAAACGGGCAGGCATACAGTGCAAAATGTAGGGCTGTCCCAGACTAAAAAACATCTTAGTCGACCGAAAGTAGTCTGTTCTTTTGACCAATCGATTGTATTTTTCTATATATAGACACACCGTATGTGTTTGAATAAAATCAACTATATACAGTCGTGGTCAAAAGTTTTGAGAATGACACAAGTATTGGTCTTCACAAAGTTCGCTGCTTCAGTGTTTTTAGATATTTTTGTCAGATGTTACTATGGTATACTGAAGTATTATTACAAGTATTCCATAAGTGTCAAAGGCTTTTATTGACCATTACATTAAGTTTATGCAAAGAGTTCATATTTGCAGTGTTGACCCTTCTTTTTCAAGACCTCTGCAATCCGCCCTGGCATGCTGTCAATTAACTTCTAGGCCACATTCTGACTGATGGCAGCCCATTCTTGCATAATCAATGCTTGGAGTTTGTGGGTTTTTGTTTGTCCACCCACCTCTTGAGGATTGACCACAAGTTCTCAATGGGATTAAGGTCTGGGGAGTTTCCTGGCCATAGACCCAAAATGTCAATGTTTTGTTCCCCGAGCCAGTTAGTCATCACTTTTGCCTTATGGCAAGGTGCTCCATCATGCTGGAAAAGACATTGTTCGTCACCAAACTGTTCTTGGATGGTTGGGAGAAGTTGCTCTCGGAGGATGTGTTGGTACCATTCTTTATTCATGGCTGTGTTCTTAGGCAAAATTATGAGTGAGCCCACTCCCTTGGCTGAGAAGCAACCCCACACATGAATGGTCTCAGGATGCTTTACTGTTGGCATGACACAGGACTGATGGTAGCGCTCACCTTGTCTTCTCCGGACAAGCTTTTTTCCGGATGCCCTAAACAATCAGAAAGGGGATTCATCAGAGAAAATGACTTTACCCCAGTCTTCAGCAGTTCAATCCCTGTACCTTTTGCAGAATATCAGTCTGTCCCTGATGTTTTTCCTGGAGAGAAGTGGCTTCCTCGCTGCCCTTCTTGACACCAGGCCATCCTCCAAAAGTCTTTGCCTCACTGTGCGTGCGATGCACTCACACCTGCCTGCTGCCATTCCTGAGCAAGCTCTGCACTGGTGGTGCCCCGATCCCACAGCTGAATCAACTTTAGGAGAAGGTCCTGGCGCTTGCTGGAATTTCTTGGGCGCCCTGAAGCCTTCTTCACAACAATTGAACCTCTCTCCTTGAAGTTCTTGATGATCCGATAAATGGTTGATTTAGGTGCAATCTTACTAGCAGCAATATCCTTGCCTGTGAAGCCCTTTTTGTGCAAAGCAATGATGATGGCACGTGTTTCCTTTCAGGTAACCATGGTTAACAGAGGAATAACAATGATTTTAAGCACCACCCTTCCAGTCTGTTATTCTAACTCAATCAGCATGACAGAGTGATCTCCAGCCTTGTCCTCGTCAACACTCTCACCTGTGTTAACGAGAGAATCACTGACATGATGTCAGCTGGTCCTTTTGTGGCAGGGCTGAAATGCAGTGGAAATGTTTTTTTGGGATTAAGTTCATTTTCATGGCAAAGAGGGACTTTGCAATTAATTGCAATTAATCTGATCACTCTTCATAACATTCTGGAGTATATGCAAATTGCCATCATAAAAACTGAGGAAGCAGACTTTGTGAAAATGTATATTTGTGTCATTCTCAAAACTTTTGACCACGACTGTACATTGAGCTTGTCTGATGCTTTAAGCACACTTTGATGAAATAAGACACAACTTACTCAAGAGGGAGCAAGACATCAAGATAAAAAAGAAGAAAAAAAACGTAACCTGACCATCCTCCTCCCACTACTGCTGGCTTTCGCAGATTCTGCCCTTACTCTCCTGAAGTTTCCGGTAATAGTCTACACAAGGAATTGGTAACCTTTCTCATGTGGAATGACAATTTATCTTACTATTTCTACCAATCTGCATGCCAGTTATGGTTTACAACTATTAACTTGGGACTGGCCCGAAGCTAGCAAACTTGCAATTTTGTATAAAATCTTCTGGGCCCTCAGAGTTTCCTGCCCCAGGGAGCTCGGGACAGACACAGCTGTAGGCTATTTGCAGGCTATTTGCGCAAGGGATAAGAAGTAACCAGGTAAGCCTATTTTATGACATTTCCACTGGATCAGAACATTACATTTTTCCCTTTCACACAGTGATTATTGAAAGGGATAGAGCTGGAACAATTTTTCAAATACATCGAGGAACTATTTTCATTCTCAATGGATGTAGAAATTGACTTTGTTCGCTTGCTGTTTGAGGTGAAGTAAACATAACTTTGAGTGTTAAGCCAATCAGAAATAATATCAGATCCCCAAATGAGCACATTTGTCTGCCTACACTTGCGCGCAGGCCAGGTAGCCTATAGTCCTACTTCTATGCGTAATCAGGTGCGCGTCCTTACTCCACATTGACTGGAGAGCTCCAAACAAAAGACAATGACTAAATTGACAAAACTCATAAATAGAATGAAATAAACCAAAACTTGTAGCATAGGTTGTGTGCTCTGCAAACTCCGACAATGAGAATGGTAATAGACTGGAATAATTATATATTGAATCCATTAACATAAATTACTGTAACCAAACAAACATTGTAGATTAGAAATTTTAGGAATTAACGGTAAATGTACTACTGGTGATATATGTAATGGGGGCTTGATAGACACTAACAATCAAAGGCAAACAATTCACACAATGAAGTTATGAAACAATGAATGTGCACAAATTGGAGGGAGAGAGCACATTCTGGAGAGAGACGTGCATTGTGCATCTTAGCGACACTCCCCTTCTTCTTGGACTGCGCCATTCCCGCGGCCTCCGCAATGGACTAGTCTCTGCCTCCGCAATGGATTATTTCACTGAGATGGGCGCGAATAAGACAGGTGCCTCATGTGCCATAAGAAATATATATAATTTATATTTGCTACAGCTCAACAAAAAAAAAAATCGACCAAATAATCGACCAGTCGACTAATTGGGGTCAGCCGTAAGTGCAATACAAACTATATGAATACACTGTTAAACCAACCTGTTGGGGCAGAGACTCGTCATCGTGAGTAAAGGAGTGCTCAAACACCACAGCAGCCAGAACCTTCCGAGACAGAGGGTCCTTCCTCACAAAGTCCTCAAACTGCTCCTCCGTCTCAAACCCACGCACTGTTGGGGCAAACAGAGAGAGAGATTAGTTGAAGTGAGAAATTCCCATGACATGTCTACCCACACCGGACTCTCCCTTTAACCTTGTGAATTCTACCAGTTGACATCGAGAGAGAGAGAGACACACACACACACTCTGTACTACCCTGATATGAAAGCCAGCTGAACACACAACAGGCTGATATAACAGTGGTATGATATAGACACAGTGAAGTGTTGAAATAAGCCTCAATTTCACCCCCGTGTTCCAGTTATGGAAAACAAACAATATCACATCTTCAGCTCAAACAATCTTTTCCATTTATTTATAAATTTGTCTACCTATCCCATAGATTTCAACTTACTCTGTTTACCTTATCTTGAGCATTGATATTCAGGCCCACACGCACATACAAGCGCTCTCATTTTAAAACAGTTCAATGAAAGCTGCTGCCAAACCACACCAGTGTAAACAAGCACTCTATGGGAGCAGCTCAGCCTAGATGCACTTCCATTGTGTGTGTGTGTTGATGTGTCCTGCGGGACCAGACGGGGTGAGCTCCTCTCCGTCTCCCCCGCCTCCCCATCTGACAGTGAAGAGATTGGCAGGGCTGGCCCTTACATGTTGCCTGAGGACTCAGGAAACGTTTCTGGAAGAACCAGAATTCTCAGGTCAGCTGAGGCAGTTATGTGAGCCTACAATAACACCAGGGCAGTGGTACACGCTATACTAGCACAACAACATTCAGCCATATTTCATAGATGAGCCTACAGGTAACAGGAAACACCAACATAAAGTGTCTTAATAGGGTGTTGGGCCACCACGAGCCAGAACAGCTTCAATGTGCCTTGGCATCCATTCTACAAGTGTCTGGAACTCTATTAGAGGGATGCGACACCATTCTTCCACAAGAAATTCCATCATTTGTAGTTTTGTTGATGGTGGTGGAAAACACTGTCTCAAGCGCTGATCCAGAATCTCCCATAAGTGTTCTATTGGGTTGAGATCTGGTGACTGAGACGGCCATGGCATATGGTTTACATCGTTTTCATGCTCATCAAACCATTCAGTGACCACTCGTGCCCTGTGGATGGGGGCATTGTCATCCTATGGAGGCATAGCCATGCTATCCAAAATAACGGCTACAGAGCCCACTATAACAGGCTACAGGCCTACTATAACAGGTTACAGGCCCACTATAACAGGTTACAGGACCACTATAACAGGTTACAGGCCCACTATAACAGGTTACAGGACCACTATAACAGGTTACAGGCCCACTATAACAGGTTACAGGCCCACTATAACAGGTTACAGGACCACTATAACAGGTTACAGGCCCACTATAACAGGTTACAGGACCACTATAACAGGTTACAGGACCACTATAACAGGTTACAGGCCCACTATAACAGGCTACAGGCCCACTATAACAGGCTACAGGCCCACTATAACAGGCTACAGAGCCCACTATAACAGGCTACAGGCCCTACTATAACAGGCTACAGGCCCACTATAACAGGCTACAGGCCCACTATAACAGGCTACAGGTCCACTATAACAGGCTACAGGCCCACTATAACTGGCTACAGGCCCACTATAACAGGCTACAGGCCCACTATAACAGGCTACAGGCCCCACTATAACAGGCTACAGGCCCTACTATAACAGGCTACAGGCCCCACTATAACAAAATTTGTAGATTCCTATTGAATAGATCAGCCTACAACAGTACAACAACATACAAGGCAGTGACACAGGCTTAACTATAACATAGTAGATTCCTATTGAATAGATTTGCCTTTACAGTATCAAAGCTGTGCCACTGGTCACAGAAACTTCCACCCATAATGCCTAGCATAGAGTGTAATTGGCAAAATGTATGCCACAGGAAGAGATCATTGACCTACAGTGGCACTGGGACAAAAGTGTGATTCAATCTAGTAATTCAATGAATGGCAATGTGGGCTTTGCTTTGCAGGGAAAATGGGGTCATTACAGTAACAGTATTGTATGTGACGGGCTTTCTTTAACACTATAGCCAATGATCTTTACAGGTCCATGCTTATAGAATCTCACAAATCTGCACTTAAGTGATAATAAAATGATTGTCCTGATGTTGTGTATGGCCATACAACCTTCCTCTGAACAGCTAAGGGGTCATCTTTCACAGGTCAGGATGCAGTAACAAGCTTTCACGCACACACAGGCAAGCTGTAAGTAACCCCAAATGAAATTGAACTCAACAAAGGCAATAATGTTCTCTGTTCGAGACAATGACACACTGACTACACCTGGGCAATCCAAACTAAACTGTGACATTTGCATTAGGGTTTGCATTACATTTTCCATCAATTTTTGTATCCATTATAAGATACAACTCCATGCAGGACAGTGACCAGCACAGAGATTAGGTCCCAGTCACCTCACAGCAGAACACAGACACAGGCTGGACAGACAGACGGAGCCTCTGATCCAAACCGCTACAAAGACTTGGTAGACCAGTCCCATCTTCTCTCTATGAGATGGCCTCTCACTGTAGGATGCACTTAAACTGGCAGAAATGAGCTTGTTTTCATGATAAGACAGTATTGTTTTTTCCAGCAGAGGATCATCTTGTGTTCTGAGGTTTTAGTCATACTCAACATCATCATCATCAATCATCATCAGATCATCAGAACCATATGGCTACAACCATGGTTAAAAGCTCCACTCTGCCACGTCCTCGTCACCATTCTATTTCTAGGCTCTCCACAGCCCTCACACTCTCTCCTTTACTCACCTGAACTGATGGCGGGGCCTAGGCTGCGCTGCACGTCCTCCGCCACCCGCCGCACCACACTGGCGTTGCCCGGCACGTAGGCCAACTGGTAGTGATGGTAGAACTGGTCCAGCGGGTTGGGCAGGCCATCCACAGAGAAGCTCTGGTAGAGGGTGGCGTTGGGGTAGTCCTTGAAGGGCACGCGCTGACGCAGTACAATGAGGATGCCCGCGAAGAGCAGGGGCAGGGCGATCTCCACGAGAGTCACCAGGATCTGACGCTTCTGTAGGGGGGAGAGAACAACTACAGTGGTAGAGGAACATTGGCAAAGGTTTTAGAAAGAGAGAAGAGAGGGAGAGCGAGAGAGCAAGCGAAAGAGAGCGCAAGAGAGAGAGAGAGCGAGAATGCGAGAGCAAATGAGAGAGAGAGAGAGAGAGCGAGCGAGAGAGATGAGTGAGCTGTAAATGACAGAACATTCGTCATCTAAATCAAACGCTTGGACTCAGTAGACAGTAAATCACAGTGATTACTATGGCATAGGAATTTTCTCAATGACCTCCTCTGACACACCGGAGGTGGCTCAGACTGAAAAAGCCAATCCATTTGAAGTACTGTAATGTACATTCCCATAGCTTCAGAAAACAATGGGGGATTTAACAATGTTGGATGAAATGTCCAAGCTGCCATTTGACCAGATGAGTCGAGACATCAATTATTTGAATGCTCATAGGAGAGATATGGTGCATTTCACAAGTTCCTCTGCTCATAAGATATGTGAACGCCACCCCTTGTACAGTGACTGGAGAAAGCAACAGCTTGGACAGTGTTCAGTAATCACAGTGGAGCTGCTCTCATCTCACTCTCACAGGTCAGGGCTGAACCTAAACAGACATTTCTGAGAAATTGCCATACAGAGTGTACAGTAGAGAAAAACAGTATCCAAGAGACAGTTTCATGGGGCCACTGAGTCCCCTTGGTGATGGTACTGGGGTCACAGGACTAAGATCGAATCCTACTACGCCGGCTCTGACGCTCCTCGGATGTGGCAGGGATTGCAAACTATCATGGATTACAAAGGGAAACCCAGCCGCGAGCTTCCCAGTAACGTCAGAAAGAAAAAGGAGCTGATCGTGGACTAAAAGGAAACAGAGGGCCGAGCACTCCCCCATCCACATCAACATGGCCGTTGTGGAGCAGGTCGAGAAAATGACTAAAATGTAATGTAAATGAGAACTTCAAGTTCCTCTGTGTCCACATTACTGAGGAATTTTCAGGGTCCACACACACCCACACAGTCGTGAAGAAGGCACGACAACGCTTCTTCCCCCGCATAAGGCTGAAAAGATTTGGTATGGGCCCTCAGATCCTCAAAAAGTTCTACAGCTGCACCATTGAGAGTATCTTGACTTGCTGCATCACCGCTTGGTATGGTAACTGCTCGGCATCCGACCTCAAGGCGCTACAGAGGGTAGCGCGTACGGCCCAGTACATCACTGGGGCCGAGCTCCCTGCCATCCAGGACCTCTATACCAAGCGGTGTCAAAGACTCCAACCACCCAAGTCATGCACTGTTCACTCTGCTACCGCATGGCAAGTGGTACAGAAGTCTGGAAAGAACAGGACCCTGAACAGCTTCTACCCCCAAGCCATAAGACTGCTAAATAGTTAACCAATTGCTACCCGGACTATCTGCATTGACCCTTTATGCACTGACTAATCGCATATGTTGCTGCTACTGTTAATTATCTATCCTGTTGCCTAGTAACGTTATTCCTAGTTATATGTACATACAGTATCTACCTCAATTACCTCGTAATCCTGCACGTCGACCCGGTACTAGTACCCTGTGTAAATAGCCAAGTTATCGTTAATCATAGTGTATTTATTCCTTGTGATATTATTTTTCCATAAATGTTCTATTTTTTCTCCTCTCTGAATTGTTGGGAAGGGCCTGTAAGTAAGTATTTCACTGTTAGTCTACATCTGATGTTTACAAAAAAATTGACAAATAAAATGTGATATGAACTCTGGTCCACAGGGATCACTGCACAACCAGTTGAACAAGATACGAGCTATACAGCCTGCTACAGTACAGCTAGCGTCTAATGTCTAGGTCTGGGTTGTGTACATTCAGGAGTAAACAGAAAAAACCAGATTGAAACAGGAAAGGACTACCTGAACTGGTCCAGTAAGAAGAGTTTGTTTTCCGTTGCACAATATTTTGAACACAACCCTGGCGAAACATGAAGGGGAAACAAACCATCTACTGATACAAGGAAGACCATGTGTAATCTCAGAACACCTACAGTGTGATACACATACAGTATACGGTCTAAAAGAGAAATCCAAAATAATGGAAGGTTAAACGTTTCTGAAAATAAATAACATCCCCATGCGCTTTATAGTGAGGGATCAATACCCAAAACAAACAAGATCAAACCTAGATTGAATTCTAGGCCATATAGAAATTCTTCTTAAATGTCATCTATGATTGAATTCAAATGGATTTACCCCTACCAATTTATTTATTTTTGGATGCGAAAAGAACATGAGCAAACTTTCAAGCAATGTATCCATTTATACTCTTACATCATAGACTTCCAAACTTGTGCTAATATAGAATCAGTTTTGCCTTTTAGATAAAAATGAATACTATTACCTGGACAGGGTTTTACCTGATCCTAGATCAGCACTCTCCTACTACTCCACCTACTCTTAGATTGTTTTTCAATACAGACTGACGCTCACAGATCAGTTCTCTCTGGGTCAATCTCTGGTTGCCTGGTATAAACCTCACATGCACTCTGCAGTGTCTCTGTGATGGGGCCAAGATAGACACACTCTTCCTGCCTGGGCTCAATGGAGTCTCCTAGCAACCACAACTGGAGCAGCAGGAGTGTGGGTTAAGGGTAAAGCAACAATCTTAAAGAGAGGCGTAAAGCAGAAAATGGAAGCAGCTACACACACACTAACACAAGGAACTGTGGTGCGATGTTGTTGTGTGTGTGTGTGTGTGCGCGTGTGTGCGTGCTTCGTTGTGCAACCACCCTCCCAGATTTGTGAAGGGGTTTGACTAAGTCTTCGTATACTAACCCCAATCTCGCCCCTTACCCCAAACAGGCTTTGTATACTAACCCCAATCTCGCCCCTTAACCTAAACAGGCTTCGTATACTAACCCAAATCTCGCCCCTTAACCTAAACAGGCTTCGTATACTAACCCCAATCTCGCCCCTTAACCTAAACAGGCTTTGTATACTAACCCCAATCTCGCCCCTTAACCTAAACAGGCTTCGTATACTAACCCCAATCTCGCCCCTTACCCCTAACAGGCTTCGTATACTAACCCCAATCTCGCCCCTTAACCTAAACAGGCTTCGTATACTAACCCAAATCTCGCCCCTTAACCTAAACAGGCTTCGTATACTAACCCCAATCTCGCCCCTTAACCTAAACAGGCTTCGTATACTAACCCCAATCTCGCCCCTTAACCTAAACAGGCTTCATATACTAACCCCAATCTCGCCCCTTACCCCTAACAGGCTTCGTATACTAACCCCAATCTCGCCCCTTACCCCTAACAGGCTTCGTATACTAACCCCAATCTCGCCCCTTAACCTAAACAGGCTTCGTATACTAACCCCAATCTCGCCCCTTAACCTAAACCGGGTTCGTATCCAAATCCCAACCCTACCCTACACATACACTGATACATCACACTCTTTCCCTTCTTTGAGCACACCCCTCTCTTTATTCATGTTTCTGTTTAGTCTGATGTTCTGACTACTGTTCTGTTGTTTTTCTTTTCATTTCTATAATTGTAAAGCTACTTTGGGTCCTTGAAAAGCACCATATAAGTCCCATGTATTATTATTATTAACAATAATTATAATAGTACTGTACACATTTCACTCTCTGCAAAGTACAACTCACAATAAAGTTATAGATCGTATTCAGATGGATAACTGTAGCATCCCCCTAAACATTTATATTCATATCCCCTACACCCCCCACCTGCTGAAGGTGGTTCTCCATACACCACTCACCTGCTGAAGTTAGTTCTCCATACACCCCCCACCTGCTGAAGGTAGTTCTCCATACACCACTCACCTAATGAAGGTAGTTCTCCATACACCTCTCACCTGCTGAAGGTAGTTCTCCATACACCACTCACCTAATGAAGGTAGTTCTCCATACACCACTCACCTAATGAAGGTAGTTTTCCATACACCACTCACCTAATGAAGGTAGTTCTCCATACACCACCCACCTGCTGAAGTCAGTTCTCCCTACACCACCCACCTGCTGAAGGTAGTTCTCCCTACACCACCCACCTGCTGAAGTCAGTTCTCCCTACACCACCCACCTGCTGAAGTCAGTTCTCCCTACACCACCCACCTGCTGAAGTCAGTTCTCCCTACACCACCCACCTGCTGAAGGTAGTTCTTCCACAGGAGTAATCCAAACTGGCGTGCTATCGCCATTTAGAGAGGAGACTGGAGACTGACCAGAACTACGGCAGGACCTGGACAGACAAAAAGAGAAATGTTCAGTTACTACATTTATCTGGTTCTGAACTATGCCTATTGATGCATTTGGTGTGTTTAGGGACATTTGATACTACATTTATCTGGTTCTGAACTATGCCTATTGATGCATTTGGTGTGTTTAGGGACATTTGATAGTGCCTGTACTTGAGCTATCCTACCAAACACAGTAGGTCCACAGAGGCTTTTCACCTCCAGATAACCATCATTTCACAATACAAACAAAGAAAATCAAACAAGCAAAAAAGAAAGAACTGAAACTGGTTGTTGGCTAGTTTCCCAGCTGGGTATTTGTATAGACTGTACATGTCAAACACAATCAGAAAACCTAATTCCGGGTTCTACAAAAGGAATTTGAAGTGGGGGAAGAGAAACACCATGTCTGAGTCTGACAACTGGGGAATGACACCACTGAGCTCAATGGAGGACATGGAGAAACATGTGGGATGGAGCCAAACAAGGGAAGAGAGGGTGAGAAGAAAACAATACTA
Organism: Coregonus lavaretus; assembly: GCF_964263955.1. Lineage (NCBI taxonomy): Eukaryota > Metazoa > Chordata > Actinopteri > Salmoniformes > Salmonidae > Coregonus > Coregonus lavaretus. The sequence goes on along the minus strand of NC_140015.1, from coordinate 33,700,744 downwards.
AGCTATAAGTATACTGTTGATAATCGCTCACCAAAGCAGTTGAACCTAGTTTGTTTAGTGAGTGTTGACAGGACATGCTTGTTTAAATGTTTTTGGACTGCCTCCACAGAGTAGGCCTATGACAGGCAGACAGACAGGAAAAAGGTTATAATAGACCAATTTGATAATTGGGCCGAATTAGACGTGTTCAGACGTGTTCAGACGACCGTTAAGAAGAAGAAAAACCCCACACACCATATCACACCCGTCTAAAATAACCTGTCTTTATCCCTTCGACGGGGCTGTAGTGGAGCGGGTCGAGAGCTTCAAGTTCCTCCGTGTCCAAATCTCTAAGGAATTAACATTGTGCACACACAGCAACACAGTCGTGAAGAAGGCACAACAACGCCACTTCCCCCTCAGGAGGCTGAAAAGATTTGGCATGGGCCCTCAGATCCATAAAAAGTTATACAGCTGCACCATTGAGAGCATCTTGACTGGCTGCATCACTGCTTGGCATCCGACCGCAAGGTGCTACAGAGGATAGTGTGGACGGCCTAGTACATCATTGGGGCCAAGCTCCCTGCCATCCAGAACCTCTATACCAGGCGGTGTCAGAGGAAGGCCCTGGAAATTGTCAAAGACCCCAGCCACCCAAGCCATAGACTTCACTCTGCTACCGCACGGCAAGCAGTATTGGAGCGCCAAGTCTGTGACCAAAAGGCTCCTGAACAGATTCTACCCACAAGCCATAAGACTGCTGAACAGTCAGTCAAATGGCTACCCGGACTATTTGCATTGACCCTGTTTTGCACGGACTCCCTTGCAGTGACTCTATGCACACTCAAACACACACACGCTGCTGCTACTCAGTTTATTATCTATCCTGACTGCCTAGTCACTTTTACCCCTACCCACATGTACATACGGTATTACCTCAATTACCTCAACTACCTCGTAACCCTGCACATTGACTCAGTACCAGTACTCCTTGTATATATCCTCATTGTTATTTATTGTGTTACCATTTTTTTTTTGCTGCTAATTCTCTTACATTTTAACTCTGCATTGTTGGGAAAGGGCTCGTAAGTAAGCATTTCAGGGTAAAGTCTACACCTGTTGTATTCGGCACGTGACAAATAACATTTGATTGGATTTCATTCTGGTGTTTGGCCGTCCTTAGCTATTATACCGTTTTCATACTATCGTGACCTGAACCGCACTGTTCTGGCAACTACACTATACATACAAAAGTATGTAGACATCCCTTCAAATTAGTGGATTTGGCTATTTTAGTCACACCCGTTGCTGACAGGTGTATAAAATCGAGCACACCACCATGCAATCTCCATAGACAAACATTGGCAGTAGAATGGCCTTACTGAAGAGCTCATTGACTTTCAACGTTGCACCATCATAGGATGCCACCTTTCCAACAAGTCAGTTCGTCAAATTTCTGCACTGCTAGAGCTGCCCAGGTCAACTGTACGTGCTGTTATTGTGAAGTGGAAACCTCTAGGAGCAACAACGGCTCAGCCACGAAGTGGTAGGCCACACAAGCTCACAGAACGGGACCGCCAAGTGCTGAAGCGCTAAAAAATTGCCTGTCCTCGGTTGCAACACTCACTACCGAGTTCCAAACGTCAGCACAAGAACTGTTCGTCAGGAGCTTCATGAAATGTGTTTCCATGGCCAAGCAGCCGCACACAAGCTTAAGATCACCATGTGCAATGGCAAGCGTCGACTGGAGTGGTGTAAAGCTCATCGCCATTGGACTCTGGAGCAGTGGAAATGTGTTTTTTGGAGTGATGAATCACGCTTCACCATCTGGCAGTCCGACAGACAAATCTGGTTTTGGCAGATGCCAGGAGAACGCTACCTGCCCCAATGCATAGAACTTGACCCCATCGAACACCTTTGGGATGAATTGGAACGCCGACTGCGAGCCAGGCCTAATCACCCAACATCAGTGCCCGACCTCACTAATGCTCTTGTGACTGAATGAAAGCAAGTCCCCGCAGCAATGTTCCAACATCTAGTGGAAAGCCTTCCCAGAAGAGTGGAGGCTGTTATAGCAGCAAAGGGGGGACCAACTCCATATTAATGCCCATGATTTTGGAATGAGATGTTCGACGAGCAGGTGTCCACATACTTCTGGTCATGTAGTGTATGTTTGATGCAGAACTGGGCCAGTGCAGTACAGCTCGGCTCAGCCCGGCTCAGCCCGGCTGCACTCGAGGGGTGTAAAAAGGTTATTATCCAGTTGTGAGCCATACTCTTTCCTGTCATTCTACTTCAATGGCCCCGACACTGTGTTTCAACAGCCTTGGAGAGCAACAATAAACTGTCTGCTGCGGACAGATGACAACCGCCAACCGCCTGTCATATCATTCACCACCACCAAGACCTATATCACCACTACATTCACTGTGTGTGAAGGCAAGGCAGGTCATTTCCTTTTGAAATATAAGGCATCTTTATCCTCAGTTGCTATAAATCCGATAACGTCTTTCTGTTTAGACAAAGGGCCTGCTGTTGTGACTGGCCTCAAAGAAATAGGGTCCCTCTGTGAAAGGGTAGTTATAAACAAGAATCAACCTTTGTGCTTCTTGCCAATGGTCAGTGTGTCTGCTTGTGTCACATGCGGAGGGTCACACCAGAATACTACTACTACTACTAATAATAATAATAATAATAATAATTGTTAACTGGGTGAGGAAGGTAGGGAATAAAACTGTCTCAGAGGCAGTGTCTTCATGCTAAAGTGCATGTGCTGTAGAGCTAATTAAAGACGAATGTACGATAGAAAAAGCAGTGTCATTAATCTCAAAGATGAATGCATCTCTTTCATGACCTAATATTAGGCCCAAATTCATTTAATCAACAAATACTCTGTCTAAGGACTAGAATTAAGCTATTAATGTTTTATTTTAAATCATTGTATAGGGGATAGATAAAGGGCATTAACTACATGCATTTACAAATGCAATGCTGATGCAGTTAGATTATATACGATTTGTCGTTTATGTGAAATTTGAACGTCAGTTGCTGACTAAACTAAGCTAAACATCCAAGTGATGATGTTGGTCTTGATATGAACATCATAGATGTAACGCAAATAATACGTCTGTATTTTTCATAGATATTACGCCCTCCTGTCTTCACGGTTATTGGTCCAACCGAATTATTTGGCCTAAATGACAGGACAAACGACCCCCAATCCCTAATACTGACGAAGCAGGTCCAAAACAAATAATTCCCTAAAATAACGTTTGCTTTCTGATATTTCATTTATTTCAGTCTCAGAACAACTATTAAATACAGTTTTATGAAACCTAATTGAATAATTCCAAATGCAAGGCAACCTTACCTTATAAAAGCAAGGTTCGGTATGTGAACTTCATGGGCTGTCCTTAGTCGGCGTATAAAATTCCTCCTTTATTAAAACGATGGCTTCACATTTCCTCTCCGTTTACTTTTGCCTAAACACCCGAAGTTACATTCGTTAGCCTGTGGATGTGTTGTTGACAGCCCTGTGTATTTTTGCTCAGTAAATGCCAGTTACTGAAGTGATGACATTGCACCAGACACCGTTCAAGGCCGAATTCATTGTGCAAATGCAGATACAATCGTCAACAGATGCAATCACGTGACCTGATCCTGTCAACCATCACGTGACCTCGCACCAGCCGTGTGCGGGTTTTGTCTGGGTCCTCCATCCGGAAGTCCCAAAGATCCTGAATAACGTTAACCGTTTTGGCCGCCTGTTCCCTTTTCTTTCCAAATACAGAAGTCATTTGGGTACATTAAACATGTATGGCTCTGGGTATTCTGTAGATAGGGTGCTTTCGTATAATCAATTAAACTTGTGACAATTGCATTGTCCAATAACTCTATAAACAACAATACTTGAATTCTACCAGTATGTGATAATATTATTTCAGGAGAAAGAAACCATTTGTCATTAGTGCAACTCTCTGCACATAATTTCGTGTGCATACATACTGTATGTTCACGTGCAAGTACTCTCCTGGTGGTTGTACTGCTCCCCTGCAGGGCAGTTGGAAGAGGTGGAGGGTGTGGCAGTCAAAGTTGATATTTACATTTTTTACATTTTAGTCATTTAGTAGACGCTCTTATCCAGAGCGACTTACAGTTAGTGAGTGCATAAATTATTTTATTTTTTTTATACTGGAATCGAACCCACAACCCTGCCGTTGCAAATGCCATGCTCTACCAACTGAGCTACATCCATATTCAACTCAGAAGACACACAGGCAGACTTGCAGATGTTTGTTTTAATAGAAATTGATACATGGTGCACAGAAATATCTTCACACAAGTCACTTGACGGTACAATGTAGAAAAAACAAGTCAAAAGTCAACCTTTATGTAGAAAAAGGCAGTTTACTTGTCCTTTTTGGAATGAAACCAAAACAAAACATCCAATTTCAAGTAAAAGGCATGTTGTCACAGTTCTTTATTTTCCCCCTATACATTTACATATGTACATAACAGACAAGGGATATAAAACAGTCTGATCTAAGAGTTAAAACATTTACAGTCAGTCACAATAATTTGTGCACAATGGTTCCCTCTGAAATGGCACCCTATTCCCTATATAGCGCACTACTTTTGACCAGAGACCAACCAGAGAGGTCAAAAGAAGTGCACTACATATGGAATAGGGTGCCATTTCAGACAGACACAAAGGACTCCTCTGTGTCCTGAACTAGGCATACAGTACTTATCTACAATACATCAAGTAATCATTTGCCTTGTAGTGTCTTTACTTCCATTTCTCCAAAAGGAGGCAATGCAACTCCACTTACACCATCTGAATAACACTAGTAGTTGATTGTTCAAGCGTAGAAAATGTTACTGTGAAAAACAAAAACACTTCTCATTCAGCAGAAGTGCTAGACTTCATTCAAGATGAACCCATTGGGAGAAGCGAGTGCTAGACTTCATTCAAGATGAACCCATTGGGAGAAGCGAGTGCTAGACTTCATTCAAGATGAACCCATTGGGAAAGACGGTGGGCAAAACGAAGACTTGCTTTGACAAAACTTGTTAGATGTTCTGTACTTCAAATTTCATGTCGCTCTGTGCACCTCTTAGTTACTAAACTGTGACCCCATTGGTCAATGTTCATGGCTCTAAATGTTCGGATGACATCACTGATGATTCACCCATAGAAATAAAATCTATATAAATCTATTATATTTCTACGGCATCAACTTTAGTGGTTTCTAACAGACAGATGAAATCATGTGCTCTCACCAATGGAATTAGCTGTTATGGGGTCAAAGGTTAGGAGTGGTGGGGATGACTGAAATATTCTCCTTTTACAAAATGTTATGCTGTTTTCAAATGAAACAATACCTTGCTCTTGTTAAAGCTTGTAGAATTGATTTGTTTCTATATTATAGGTTATCTCCTGTGCTCCAACTCTAAACAGTAACAGGGTACAGTAGATGCAGCACAAACCGCATATTGTATTGGTAATGTCTCAGTACATACAAAACTGTAGCTAATAATGTATTTCCGTACACTTGAATTACTATCATATCAGTCTTCACAGGTAAAAGCTATTTACCCACCAATAGTCACCTCAATTAAGTTTTAAAGTACCTTTGGCATGTGAACAGACAAATGACAAAAATGGATCAGAGAAAATTCATACAATCAAAATAAGGCTTTAGACTTCACAATCGTAGATATCTAAAGAACAGATTGAACCTGGAATCCAAACTGAATATGGCTTTGTTTCACTACTCTGTTTGGACCCCAGGCTAGTACAGAGTAGCCAAATCCTGACCATTCTGTACAGGCAGTGCATATCAGAATCTCTTCGCTGGTATAAACGGTGATTCATGAAACTCCCAACATTAGGAGAGTTGCAGAGAGCAAAACAAAACTGTTGCATTGATTAATAATTGTAATCAATTATAGTCAATACAGTCACAATAACGCAGGTTGTGGTTCTTTTCACATGAGAAAGTCTTCATACAGACATATTTCAAAATGGTCCATGAGGTCTTTTTTTTTAGGTGGTAGCTGCAATCCTTTGACATCTGAGATAGGTTGTTGTGTGAGACCAGCGCAGAACACAATCTGGATCAATGCAATGTAACAAAGTCCTGAGGTGGAGAGTGAAGTGTTGTTCCAGTGGTTTTCAGGCTGATGATGAAGTGTCTGTCACAAATAACGCCCTATTCCCCATGTAGTGCACTACTTTTGACCAGGGCTCGTAGGAATCTGGTCAAAAGTAGTGCACTACATAAGGAATAGGGTGTAATTTGGGACGCTTCCAAAGTCAGTGAAAGATGAGAGGGAGCCACCTTATCTTTCTCAAGCAGAAGATGTCTATTGTTTACTCGTGTGAAATGTGAGGAATGAAAGAAGAAAAGGCAGGATTCTGGTATGACCGTTTGAGTTGACGTGTTCTCCTTTCCCTTTATTGTCTTAAAGCTTACAATAGGTATTTGTGATCTTATGGCATTCCGGGAACCAGTGCAGATTTCAGGTCTTTATGGAGTGAAGAAGAGTATCGTCAACAACGACAAGACAGTGCTCCTGGGTTGTGTTCATTAGGGCAGGAACGTTTAAAAACGTTTTACAACAGGTAGTCCCTCTCCTTTTGGGTCTGTTTGTCTTCAGTTTGGTGCCTAATGAACACGACCATGGCAAAAGAGGGTGAAGTTAAGGCAAGGTGGTAGAAAAACATCAGGATCCATTCAACTGTCAGTTAAGTCAGTTCTTATAGGCTTAGGAAACCTACACTTGAGGCATATACCACCTCTTCATCTTCATCCTCCCCTTCCCTCTCCATCTCTCCTCCGCTGTGCGCTGCTGCGTTCTTCCTCTTCACCTGTCTGCGAGCTGCAGCCGCTGCAGCCCGGGGTCTTTGCACCGGCACCAGGAGGCGGAACCCGGGCAGAGCCACCGTGGCGCTGGAGGCAGAGTCTGGCGTGGGGGGCACCGCCGTGAAGGTGCAGGGCATCAGGAGGGAAGAGGAGTTGGAGCAAGGACTGACACTCTGGACAGAGGAGTAGCCCGAGCTGTGGAGGTCGGTTGTGATGAAGGAGGAGAGGGGCTCTTGCGGTCGGCTCATGGCGCTCCCCTCCCCTTCCTCTTTGTCCCCCTCACAGAAACTGTCATCGTCGCTGGAGAGGGCTCTGCAGTGCAGTTTGGAGTCCTCGGGCTCTGTTGCTAGCTCCAGTGTCATGGCCAGAACGGAGGCTGCACAGAAGAAGAGACCGTTAGCTTGGCGGCATATCATAGTGAGTGTATTGACTTACTGTGAACAAAAATCCAACCCATGTCAATTATTAGGGCTGTGAATTGCCAAGGACCTCACGATACACGATTCTATATGTATTACGATTCTCAACGTATTGCGATTTGATACTGCAATTATATTACGATTTGATGTTCCCAACATATTGCTCACTGTCTGCTGCAGAGAGACAAGAGAACATAAGAAAACGAGTTTTGATCAGTCACGGAAATAAGTGCTGAAAATATGTCTATTTAAAAAGATTGAGAACAAGCTATAGGACGACAAATACCGGAGATTTGGCGCCAGTACAGCCGACTAGCGCTAGCTACAGTAGATTTATTTTCTATTTATTTTTACAAATCAATACGTGGGAGTCAAATATCTATATAATAATCGTCCAAAAATATTGCGATATGCAACTATCGATTCTCCCCCCCGCCCCCCCATCACTATCAATTATGGATGCCTTAAAAGAAAACTCCACACAAAAACTCTAGGTATTTGTTTCATTAGTCCATTGTTGATATAGTCACAAAATGTTGTGCATGTCAGCAATACACTTTCAAAATACAGAAATACAGCCTGTACGATGCATTTTGCATCATATGATGCTGCGTTTTGCATGTGTGTCTGCCTCTGAGCAGTCTGGTCTGTACCCCACATCAGGACAATCATGTCTGACTAAGTTTTCCAGTACATAGTGATGTCACTACATCTAGTAAACCAGTTGGAATGGCCAGCATGACACACTCGTCTTCCATTAACCCCCCATCTATAGATAGGCCTGGGGTGTATTCATTAGTGCAAGTTTTGCAATGGAAAACAGGCGTTTCTTATTGGACACATTTCAGGTAGGTCCCTGCCCATTTTTGCCCGTTTGGTTCCTAGTGAATACACCCCTGGTATAGAGGTGATCATAAATGATCAGAACTCATGTAGTTGATTCCCTCCACTCACTCTCTCCCTCCTTGGCCTCCTTCTCTCCTTCGCTCTCCTGGTCCCCCTCGTATCCGGAGCAGGAGGTGTCCAGGCTCCAGTCCAGCATGTCCCCCAACAGGGTCTCTTCCTGAGTGGACAGCTCAGCCGTGGGTGTGGCCACAAAGCTGCCTCGGTACACAGGCAAGGACTCCTCCCGTCTCCTGGGGGAGAGAAACACAGCAGATTGCAGTGAGTCAGTAACCACAACAGCTGTGATGGAAACAGGAAGTTTCGTTACAATTTGATAAATGCCGACAGATAATTTGTTCTTTTGACACGGTGGGATCTTCTTGTGATGGTAAAATTAATTATGAAAGAAATGGCGGCGGAAACACCTTTATGCGCAAATATTGATATAATACCCATCATATCGAAGTAAACTTGGAGTCACGCGATGTGGTCCTCTCATTACGACTTGGGAAACCATGCAGTTTATTAGGCTACAGAAGAATGTTATGATGAACGTCACAGGGTGGGGAAAGTGCACGATGATGAGCTTGATGCTCCTTTCCAATAAATATTGAGGGTCTTATTCTATTGACATGACGATCGATGCTTGACAAATAAAAATATTCTCGCTCTTCTCTATAATAATCTCATCATGTAGACTAGCCTACCCGCACTGCAGGCTGTTGGCTAGAGCGCATGTGCCAAGACCAGAGTAGGCATATTTTCTATTTAACCTCTAAAGCTTAAATTCTTATTAATCTAACTACACTGTCCAATTTACAGTAGCTATTACAGTGAAAAAATACCATGCTATTGTTTGAGGAGAGTGCACAATAACAAAAAACGTATCACGGTAACTGGTTTGATACATTCACCTCTGAAGGTAAATAATCTACTTACATTCAGTAATATTGCTCTGATTTGTCATCCTAAGGGTCCCAGAGATAAAATGTAGCATAGTTTTGTTTGATAAAATCCATCTTTATATTCAAATGTAGGAACTGGGTTCTACAGTTTGAACCCTGCTCTCTCTGGCTCAACACCCACCCCGCCCGGCCATCTAGATGTGTGAAAGTTAGTGTATAAGCTAATGATCCATCATATATGACATTCCTGGGAGTGTGTACACTTACATTTTGTATTACCATATAATTTTAGTATGTTCTCTATAGTTATGTACTTGAAAATGTATCAATTGCCCAATTCGGCACACTTGGGCAGACTTAATACAAAATAGTCCAGTATTGCAATGCTTCACTGGATCAATCTGAAACTTCGCACACACTGCTGCCATCTAGTGGCCAAAATCTAAATTGTGCCTAAACTGCAATATTATATTGTGGCCTTTCTCTTGCATTTCAAAGATGGAACCAAAATAAATAGAAAACGCATGTTTTTTTGTTTGTATTATCTTTTACCAGATCTAATGTGTTATATTCTCCTACATTAATTTCACATTTCCACAAACTTCAAAGTGTTTCCTTTCAAATGGTATCAAGAATACGCATATCCTTGCTACAGGCAGTTAGATTTGGGTATGTCATTTTAGGCAGAAATTGAAATAAAGGGTCCGATCCTTAAGAGGTTAACAGTTTGTGACAAAACTATCAGTAGAGTTGAAAACGCGACAAACGCATTGAATTTTAGATTTTTATTCGGTACATGAAAAGGTAAGCGAAAAAGTACATTGTGTGCACTACGTCATCACGCAGTCCGTTTGGTGGAAACAAATTGTGAGGGGAAAAAAATAATTTTCTTTAAGCAGATTTTTTAATATTTGCATGAAAATCTGTCGCCAATTTGATGGAAACCTAGCTATTGAGTCTTCTTAGTTTAGTTTATTAACAATTTTTAAAAACCTTCATGAATAAAGTCATCAAGGGTGACACAAAAGTTTAATATTTATTTCCATTGTGGTCATCTAGTGGACAGATGGCAATTACTCGGTACAGCATAAACAAACAATTTGGGTATGAAAGCACTTTTTTGGATGAGACCAGCGCTGGACAGCCACCATAAAAGACTATGTGAGAGTGGTCATTGTTGCTCAATCACAAAGGAACCCTTAGCCTTTACCATCTGCCTAGACACTTGGCAATGATTGGACAGAGGAAAATCCTACCTGGTCTATAAGAGAACAAGGTGGAGCTAATCAATATATTGCTGACACCTGTCCAATCCCTTCCGAGTGCCAACCTACACAAGTGTCTAGGTGAGGGGTAGTGGGGTCGATTTAGGTTAGGTTGAGTGAGCCACTGTGCTCTTTCCGTATGAATCCGATCTCACATTTGTGTGGCTTAACGGCAGTAACTCACCTCTTGCTGTTGCTAGAGGGGGAGGAGAGGAAGGTGTGGATGTCTGCTGGCTGGCCCGTGGGGCTGGGGAGCACCATGTGGGGCTCCGCCTCCGGCACCTCCAGGATCTGACACAGCTCCTTGAAGTCAATCACCTGGGAGAGAGCGTGAGAGAACACAGGTACAGAAACGCACTGGTTAGGGTAGTGTTCAGTTGGCACGAAATGGAAGATAAAGCTCTTAAAACAGAGAGGTACTATCTGAACTTGTCCAATAAGACATTGTTGGACAACATTATATTGATACTTGGACTCCAAATACCGATTTGTAAAAATAATTATATATACACACACACACACACACACACACACACACACACACACACACACACACACACACACACACACACACACACACACACACACACACACACACACACACACACACACACACACACACACACACACACACACACACACACACACACACACACACACACACACACACACACACACCGTTCAAAAGTTTGGGGTCACTTAGAAATGTCCTTGTTTTCGAAAGAAAAGCAATTTTTTGTTGTCCATTAAAATAACATCAAATTAATCAGAAATACAGTGTAGACATTGTTAATGTTGTAACTGGCTATTGTAGCTGAAAACGGCAGATTTTTTATGGAATATCTACATAGGCCCATTATCAGCAACCATCAGTCCTGTGTTCCAATGGCACGTTGTGTTTGCTAATCCAAGTTTATCATTTTAAAAGGCTAATTGATCATTAGAAAACCTTTTTGCAATTATGTTAGCACAGCTGAAAACTGTTGTGCTGATTAAAGAAGCAATACAGCTGGCCTTCTTGAGACTAGTTGAGTATCTGGAGCATCAGAAATTGTGGGTTCGATTACAGGATCAAATTGTATTGCTTCTTTAAATCATAATTGCAAAAGGGTTTTCTAATGATCAATTAGCCTTTTAAAATGATAAACTTGGATTAGCAAACACAACGTGCCATTGGAACACAGGACTGATGGTTGCTGATAATGGGCCTCTGTACGCCTATGTAGATATTCCATTAAAAATCTGCCGTTTCCAGCTACAATAGCCATTCACAACATTAACAATGTCTACACTGTATTTCTGATCAATTTGATGTTATTTTAATAGACAAAAAAATAGCTTTTCTTTCGAAAACAAGGACATTTCTAAGTGACCCCAAACTTTTGAACGTTAATGTAGTGTATGTATGTATGTGTGTAGTGTATGTGTATAAATACATATATATCACACACACACACACACACACACACACACTTAGGTAACGACACTCCCATCTATTTCTTTTTTAGCACTTTTATTTCCCTGGCTAATCAAAACTCATTCTCTCTGTAGCAGACATATAGCGACCAATATATGTTAGGAACATCACGAACCGCCATACATAAAGAATCGTGAGAATCGCAATACATATCGTATCAGCACCAAAGTATCGTAATAATATCCTATTGCAATTCCCAGCCCTAGTTTTGCGACGGTGTCCTAATGAGCACAACACCGCTACAGCCAAAAGGAGAATATCCGGGCCAGCAGCCCAGCACAGTGCACTTTGGGTCGACATACTAGTTTGAAAAGAGCAACAGTCCATGTCAGGAGGAGATGACAAGCTCACCTTTTCTTTGCTGATGTGTTGGTAGGCCTCATCCTCAAACCTCTGCTTGACACCTGTCAGAGACATGTGCCTGTAGTCTTTGGGTACATCCTTACTGAAGCTGTCAGAAAGAGAGCGAGAGGAGAAAGAGAGAGGTGAAAGAGAGCAAGAGGAGAAAGAGAGAGGTGAAAGAGAGCAAGAGGAGAAAGAGAGAGGTGAAAGAGAGCAAGAGGAGAAAGAGAGAGGTGAAAGAGAGCAAGAGGAGAAAGAGAGAGGTGAAAGAGAGCAAGAGGAGAAAGAGAGAGGTGAAAGAGAGCAAGAGGTGAAAGAGAGAGGTGAAAGAGAGCGAGAAAGAGGGAGAGAAGAACAAGAGGAGCGTGGTTAATCATCCAGTCTATATGTTCTCCAACTGTGTTATACCCATTTACATTTACGTCATTTAGCAGACGCTCTTATCCAGAGCGACTTACAGTTAGTGAGTGAAACCATCCCCACCGTCAAACATGGAGGTGGAAACATTATGCTTTGGGGGTGTTTTTCTGCTAAGGGGACAGGACAACTTCACCGCATCAAAGGGACGATGGACGGGGCCATGAACCGTCAAATCTTGGGTGAGAACCTCCTTCCCTCAGCCAGGGCATTGAAAATGGGTCGTGGATGGGTATTCCAGCATGACAATGACCCAAAACACACGGCCAAGGCAACAAAGGAGTGGCTCAAGAAGAAGCACATTAAGGTCCTGGAGTGGCCTAGCCAGTCTCTAGACCTTAATCTCATAGAAAATCTGTGGAGGGAGCTGAAGGTTCAAGTTGCCAAACATCAGCCTCAAAACCTTAATGACTTGGAGAAGATCTGCAAAGAGGAGTGGGACAAAATCCCTCCTGAGATGTGTGCAAACCTGGTGGCCAACTACAAGAAACGTCTGACCTCTGTGATTGCCAACAAGGGTTTTGCCACCAAGTACTAAGTCATGTTTTGCAGAGGGGTCAAATACTTATTTCCCTCATTAAAATGCAAATCAAATCTATAACATTTTTGACATGAGTTTTTCTGGATATATTTGTTATTCTGTCTCTCACTGTTCAAATAAACCTACCATTAAAATTATAGACTGATCATGTCTTTGTCAGTGGGCAAACGTACAAAATCAGCAGGGGATCAAATACTTTTTCCCCCTCACTGTATATGATATTACCTTCTGTTTGAAAATTGGACGTTGTCGATAAAGTGCAGTGCCTCTCACTAGTCTGACTCACACAAGTATGGTGCAGGATGAGTCATCACCCCCCCCCCCCCCCACACACACACACACACAGTCCAGCAGCCTCCCATATGCACATCCACCCTTATACCTAACCATCCCGCACACACACACCCCCTCCCTCCCTGCCACACACAAACCCTAGGTGCAGCTCCCTCCCAACACCCCACCCCTACAGCTCTCTGCATCCTGGTCACTGTGGCCCTTCGCTAATGACGATCTACATCGTGATTAATACGAGCAGATAAACAGTCTGCATCCCACTCCCTACACATTGCACTACCTTGGAAAACATCTGCACTAGAGAATAGGAGGCTATTTAGGACACAGCCACAACCAACCAACCTGATCTTCTAATCAATACCAATGTCCAATTTGTCTGTCTGCAGCGCTGGCTAGCAACAGTCCAAGACATCACCACACCACTTGGTTCATTTGTCTTTATAAGTATGTGACTTCATGTGATTTTCTACAGTGGCTGTGGAAATACAACGAGTGCTCAAAGAACTGCAGGAGGGAAAACGCAGAACGGTAAGAGCTGGCCTCTGTATGTGTGCGGTGAACGACAAACAGCGGTCGGTGTATTTTACTGGCTTTATAATGAGACAGCAACAGACAGCCCTCCTGCCGGGGCCATGAAGGAGAGGGAGGTGGGGGGAGGTTGTGAGTGGGCAGAGTCTTAACAACCTGCGAACACACAAGCACACACCGAGAACAAACCCAGTCTGATCAAAGGGCCAAGAGGACCAAAACACCACCTTTCACCTCTTCAAATAAAATCACTATAGAGATTGGCATTCCTCGCCTGCTGGAAATCACACTCGTATTGAAAAGAAGCAAGGCATTCATCAGAACTGCTAACTTTCTGACCTGCAGGGGTCCCACAGTAATGGTGCCCAAAGAGCACTTCAGATGGTAATAATGAAATCTACTGTAGCGGTCATTTAAATAGCACTTCACATTGACTACCGTGTGTGGAAAATGAACCGAGGAACGAAAAAAACATCTCAGTAAGTTATATAAAGTTGTCTTTGCACAAACACGTTCTAAAGAACACAGCTGCATGTACGTTAACGTTGCCTTTTTCCCCTAATGAAGACTCCAAGTTAAGTATAAAAAAAAAAAAAATCAAGCTAATGATTTGCTCTAATTGGCTAATTACTCAATAGGAGCTAAACGCCTGTTGCCTTCCCACCTGCCTGATCCTCCTATCCAACAGGCCCAGCTAATCAAACCCAGAGCAGCAGGTGATGAGCTGTCAAAGGGAACCTCCAGGAGAGGCTGTGGAGGGTTAGCAGTTAGCTGACAGCGCTAATTATCGCCTAGTGAATTAGCACAACTAACCTCTGTCTTAGTCATTCCCCTATTGCTGCTTCCCCGAAAAATAGTTGCCACTAGATAACACAGCCACAAAGTCAAAATTAGCTACATCGCAAAAAATAATTTACGGTTAGGATTGGGCACAAGGTTAGCAGTGTGGGTTAAGGTTAGGTTTATCTTCTTAAAATCTGATTACAAAAAAATTGAAATAGGCAGGGTTTATGGCTTTGTGGCTGTGTTAACTAGTAACAACCCGAAAAAGGGGGGAAATGCTAATTGCTAGAATACTAATTGCTAGCAGGATGGGCCTGCTGAGGAACAATGGGGATCTCCAGGAAGAGGGGCTATTGATACTCACCACAGCTAGCCTTGCATGCTAACAAGGTTGTTTACTACCACAACCACCAGACAAGCTTCAATAGAAACAGCTGGGTTTCAGTTGTAGTCAACAATGAATGGTCACAAAAGATCTCAGACTAAGGCTGGACGATGTGTAAACTTAATAAAACAAGCCATACTGGCAGTTGCAGTATGCAGGACTTTCTTTTCTCTATGTAATTGCTAACATCGTGGAACTATCTAGCCAATCAACTTTTACTGTGTATTTGTAGCAGTGGGGTGAGGGTTGTGTGTTTTGCTCTCACAGCTAGCACTCCTATACACCCCCCCCCCCCCCCCCCTCCCATGTTACTCTATCACCTAGGTAACACTCATCAGAACAGAGTCAAGCCAGCGAGCACCCCTTGCTTGTCAGACATTGGATTTACAAGGGAGAGAAATAGAGAAGGAATAAATGTTGGAGAAAGAACAGTACAAGAGAGAGGGGGACAAAGATGTACTAGAGGTAGTAGACTTTCTGGACTCTGACCCAGACTAACAGCCAGTGTATCTAGTATGTTTATAACATTGAATTCCATATATAACTGTTTTATAACCTGTAATAGTGATTTCTAAGATCTCCGTGGTATGTACCGTAATTTTCGGACTATAAGCCGCGCCTTTTTTCCCATTTTTCCACCCCTGCGGCTTATATAACGGTGCGGCTAATCTATGGATTTTTACAGCTAACGGCCACTAGAAGACCTCCTAAATCTATGGATTTTACAGGTTACAGTCCACCAACTTTAACTCTATGGGCTCTATGACCGGTCCGCGCCCCCCACCTTTAAGCGGCGGGCTCCAGCAGGAAAAGCTGGAGGCCGGAAAAGAGTGAGACAGGTAGCGCGCAAAAGTAAAAGTGGAACCGAGAGTGGTACGAGAGACAGAACGAGACATTACGAGAGCGAGACAGTTTGTGCAAAGGAAGTTTTCATGCACAAACCCTCATTATGGAAAACAAACGTAGAAATGCATATGATGCAGCTTTTAAGTTAAAGGCAGTCAATCTGGCTGTAAAAGAAGGAAATAGAGCTGCTGCACGTAGCCTTGGCATCAATGAGTCAATGGTGAGACGTTGGAGACGCCAGCGGGAAGAACTGTCTCAATGCAAAAAGTCAAAAAAAGCTTTCAGAGGTAATAAAAGCAGATGGCCCGAACTTGAAGACTTTCTTGAAGATTGGGTGAACACACAGAGAGCAGACGGCCGAGGTGTTTCCACCGTGCAGATCCGACTGAAAGCTGAAACAGTCGCCACCGAAATGAACATTGAAAATTTAGAGGTGGACCATCCTGGTGTTTCAGATTTATGAGATGAAAGGGACTCTCCATCAGGGCGCGGACGACTGTGTGTCAGCAACTCCCTCCCGACTACCAGGAAAAAATAACAAACTTCGGCGAATTCACACAAAGAATGATAGAGGAATATTCCATCGGACCGGACCAGATCATAAATATGGATGAAGTGCCTTTGACGTTTGACCTGCCTCTCACTAGGACTGTTAACAAGAAAGGTGAATCGTCCATCACGTTGAGAACCACTGGCCACGAGAGAACGAATTTCACTTGTGTTCTTGGCTGCACAGCATCTGGATTAAAGCTTCCGCCAATGGTGATTTTTAAGCGGATTACAATGCCAAAAGAAAAGATCCTGAACGGCATCTCCTTTAAAGTCAACAAGAAAGGGTGGATGATGGAAAGCGTAATGAATGAGTGGCTGAATGAGTGCTACGTCAAGCGCCCTGGAGGATTCTTTCGCCAAAAAAAAGCTTTGCTCGTTTTTTTCGGACAGCATGAGGGCCCATATAACGGATTATGTGAAAGCAGCCATCAAGAGCACAAACTCGATTCCAGCTGTGATTCCTGGGGGCACAACGAAGCATCTGCAGCCACTCGACATCAGTGTCAATCGTGCGTTCAAAGTGGCACTACGCGTTCAGTGGGAGGCGTGGATGACTAGCGGCGATAAATCATTCACCAAAACTGGTCGCATGCGAAAAGCAACTTTCGCTCAAGTTTGCGAGTGGATCCTGATAGCGTGGAGGAGTGTCAAAACATCCACGATCATTAACGGGTTCCGAAAGGCTGGACTGCTGCGTGATGAAGAGGAGGACGCCGCCATAGCTGAGGCCCTTCAGAGTCTGTTCGATTCCGACAGTGACGAAGAGGAGTTCGTTGGTTTTGAGAGCGTCAACGAAGGAGAGAGGAGAGTGGCTGACGAAGCCACCCTGAGCCTGTTCGTTTCCGACACTGAAGATGAGGACTTTGGTGGTTTTAGTACGCAGGAAGAAGACGGAGATGAGGATTAATGACTTGACTTTTCTGGTTACAGCCGTGTACTGCACCTTAGCCTAAAAGATGAAGACGAGGATTAATGACTTTTCTGGTAGGCTGATTACCGTATATTTTAAGCAGCCGTGTTGCTGCAACTTTAGGTTTACGCGCTTACTGTCGTGTTACAGGCACTTTATTTTGCACTTTAAAAAAAACACATTTAATTTAGCCATTGATATTGCCTCGTCAAGCGCTGTAAGCTTAGTTTTTTGTTATGGTACTACTGTAGGCTATAATGTAGATAAATATTCAAAGATGAGCACACTTTTTCAAGGTTTTTCAAAAATAACCAAAGTTAAGTGGTTAAATGATTGTGACGCTATTAACTAATTTTGCTGGAATACGTTATGCAAATATGCAACTTGTTTGTTGAAATGTTAATAAATGGGAGCTTCCTCAAGCAGCCATCTCTTTCCCGACAATCCCCTCTGTGCACGAACCCTTACATATGGTAATTAAACATTAAAACACCTGCGGCTTATAGTCCAGTGCGGCTTATATATGTACACATCATTCAATATCATTCAATTTAGCTGCTGCGGCTTATACTCCGGTGCGCCTTATAGTGCGGAAAATACGGTAGTATAACTTACCACTTGACATAGAGTAGTACAGCGCAGGGGACCAGGTCCTGCTTGGAGAAGCCTGTATACTCAGCCAGCTGGATGGGCCAGATGGGAGCTGCAATGCAGAGAGAGGAGGGGAAGAGCAGGGGTCAAGGCCATACACTAGAGCCGGGGTCAAGGCCATACACTAGAGCAGGGGTCAAGGCCATACACTAGAGCCGGGGTCAAGGCCATACACTAGAGCCGGGGTCAAGGCCATACACTAGAGCAGGGGTCAAGGCCATACACTAGAGCCGGGGTCAAGGCCATACACTAGAGCAGGGGTCAAGGCCATACACTAGAGCAGGGGTCAAGGCCATACACTAGAGCCGGGGTCAAGGCCATACACTAGAGCAGGGGTCAAGGCCATACACTAGAGCAGGGGTCAAGGCCATACACTAGAGCAGGGGTCAAGGCCATACACTAGAGCAGGGGTCAAGGCCATACACTAGAGCCGGGGTCAAGGATATACACTAGAGCCAGGGTCAAGGATATAAACTAGAGCCGGGGTCAAGGATATAAACTAGAGCCGGGGTCAAGGCCATACACTAGAGCCGGGGTCAAGGATATAAACTAGAGCCGGGGTCAAGGCCATACACTAGAGCCGGGGTCAAGGCCATACACTAGAGCCGGGGTCAAGGATATAAACTAGAGCAGGGGTCAAGGATATAAACTAGAGCAGGGGTCAAGGATATAAACTACACTAGAGCATTAATACTGATATGACGTTCAGCAAATGATAAAAAAATGCCTCAGAAGTTTTAATGAGAAGCTGATGAACTACAGCTAGACTCTAGGACAGTGGTATTCAAAGTCAGGTCGCGGGGAACTGCAGTGGGGTCGGCAAAAAAATTGGGGTTGCGAGAAATTCTTTAGGAAAAAAAAGATTTGAATACCACTGCTCTAGGGGTGTTTGAAAACCTAGGTCAACGGTGTGTGTGCCATGTATGGTTGTTCAGCAACTCCCTTGGGACTGGGGATACAGCACTTAGATAACTCTCCATTTTGAAGACGCTCCCAGAAAGATTTTTTTGTTGCACTTCAGCTCAAGTGAATACAGAAGTACATCATCGGGGCAGATTACATAACAGTTTGTAGACAAACAGACAGTGTGTAGAAGACAAACGGGTTGTGTCCCAAATGGCACCCCATTCACTATATAGTGCCCTATGTGCAATTTGGGACACAGCCGTAGACCGCGTGTTCGCCCGCCTTACCGTAGTGGTGCAGTGCCCGTGTGAGCAGCAGGGTGGCGTTGGCCAGGTGGGCTGAGGAGTATGTAGTGAGGACTGAGTAGAGCAGGGTGAGCTCACACA
Organism: Coregonus lavaretus; assembly: GCF_964263955.1. Lineage (NCBI taxonomy): Eukaryota > Metazoa > Chordata > Actinopteri > Salmoniformes > Salmonidae > Coregonus > Coregonus lavaretus. The sequence goes on along the minus strand of NC_140015.1, from coordinate 33,681,404 downwards.
AGTAGCTGAACATGTGGATACTGAGCCTCTCTAGGGGTAACAGAGACAGCAGCACCTGGCCGTAGTCCAGCAGGGTGGGAGTCTGCAGAGGCACAACACCAAATGAGTTAAACCCATAGAAATACAATGACTAGACAGGATTACAACAAGACTTCAACAGCCAAGACTTGTGAATTTTGAAAACCCCTCAGACAAAAGATTCTCACTTCAACAGAGGCCTTTAGCCCAAGCTGATGAAACGAATACAGAAGCCATCATTGGGGCAGATTATAAAATGTTTACAGAAGTGTCCACTCCACTTACCCTGATCTTGCCCTTCAGCACAGAGATGACCTCCCCCATCATGCGGACCAGGTCCTCATACTTGTAGGTGTTGTCTGTGAGCCACACCGCCTCCCGGATGGTCAGGATATCCTTACTGATGTACCTAGACAGAGAGACGTGGGTTGTATTCATTAGGCACCAAACTGAAGAAAAACAGACAAACACGGAGGGACTACCTGAACTAGTCCAATAAATAAAACGCTCGTTTCCGTACAGTCTCAGAACTCTGAATATTGAAAACCCCTCAGAAATACTTCTTATTGCACTTCAGCTCGAGCCTTTAGCCAAAGCTGATCAAGTGAATACAGAAGTACATCATCGGGGCAGATTACATAGAGGATCAAATACAGACTAGTTTGTATCATGCTTAGGGTTGCAAAATTCCAGTTACTTTCCCAAAATCAGGAAGGAATAAGCAGGAAAACCAGAATTCTCCAACCAGGATTTCTGGAAAACCTGTAAATTTTGGGAAAATTGCAAGAATGTTGCAACCCTAATCATGCTACATCCACCTCCAGTGTTTTTCTGTCTCGTACCGCGTGCAGACGACCATGCAGGCGATGCCCAGCAGCTGCAGGCGGGCCTTGGGTACGGAGCGCAGGGCCAGGTAGCGGTCCACGCAGCCCACCGTCACGTGGAGGGTCAGGCTGGAGAAGTCCTTCATGGTGGTTACCTCCACCAGCCAGTCCACCAGGATGTATCTAGAGAGGTTGATGGGAGAGAGAGATGAATACTGTGTTATGTACCTAGAGAAGAGGGGGGGACACGAGAGAGAAACAGTTATGTACAGTGGCTTGCGAAAGTATTCACCCCCCTTGGCATTTTTCCTATTTTGTTGCCTTACAACCTGGAATTAAAATGGATTTTTTTTTTAGGGGGATTTGTATCATTTGATTTCCACAACATGCCTACCACTTTGAAGATGCAAAATATTTTTTTATTGTGAAACAAGAAATAAGACAAAAGAAACTGAAAACTTGAGCGTGAAAAAGATTTGGCATGGGTCCTCAGATCCTCAAAAAATTATACAGCTGCACCATCGAGAGCATCCTGACTGGTTGCATCACCGCCTGGTATGGCAACTGCTTGGCCTCCGACCGCAAGGCACTACAGAGGGTAGTGCGTACGGCCCAGTACATCACTGGGGCCAAGCTTCCTGCCATCCAGGACCTCTATACCAGGCGGTGTCAGAGGAAGGCCCTCAAAATTGTCAAAGACTCCAGCCACCCTAGTCATAGACTGTTCTCTCTGCTACCGCACGGCAAGCGGTACCGGAGTGCCAAGTCTAGGTCCAAAATACTTCTCAACAGCTTCTACCCCCAAGCCATAAGACTCCTGAACAGCTAATCATGGCTACCCGGACTATTTGCACTGCCCCCCCCACCCCATCCTTTTTACGCTGCTGCTACACTGTTAATTATTTATGCATAGTCACTTTAACTCTACCCACATGTACATATTACTTCAACTACCTCAACTAGCCGGTGCCCCCGCACATTGACTCTGCACCGGTACCCCCCTGTATATATAGCCTCCCTACTGTAATTTATTTTACTTCTGCTTTTTTTTTCTCAAAACTTTTGTTGTTTTTATTTTTTTAAACTTTTATTGTTTAAACTTTTTTTGTTTAAAATAAATGCACTGTTGGTTAAGGGCTGTAAGTAAGCATTTCACTGTAATGTCTGCACCTGTTGTATTCGGCACATGTGACCAATAAAATTTGATTTGATTTGAATGACTATTCACCCCCCCCAAAGTCAATACTTTGTAGAGCCACCTTTTGCAGCAATTACAGCTGCAAGTCTCTTGGGGTATGTCTCTATGAGCTTGGCACATCTAGCCACTGGGATTTTGGCCCATTCTTCAAGGCAAAACTGCTCCAGCTCCTTCAAGTTGGATGGGTTCCGCTGGTGTACAGCAATCTTTAAGTCATACCACAGATTCTCAATTGGATTGAGGTCTGGGCTTTGACTAGGCCATTCCAAGACATTTAAATGTTTCCCCTTAAACCACTCGAGTGTTGCTTTAGCAGTATGCTTAGGGTCATTGTTCTGCTGGAAGGTGAACCTCCGTCCCAGTCTCAAATCTCTGGAAGACTGAAACAGGTTTCCCACAAGAATTTCCCTGTATTTAGCGCCATCCATCATTCCTTCAATTCTGACCAGTTTCCCAGTTCCTGCCAATGAAAAACATCCCCACAGCATGATGCTGCCACCACCATGCTTCACTGTGGGGATGGTGTTCTCTGGGTGATGAGAGGTGTTGGGTTTGCGCCAGACATAGCGTTTTCCTTGATGGTCAAAAAGCTCAATTTTAGTCTCATCTGACCAGAGTACCTTCTTCCATATGTTTGGGGAGTCTCCCACATGCCTTTTGGCGAACACCAAACGTGTTTGCTTATTTTTTTCTTTAAGCAATGGCTTTTTTCTGGCCACTCTTCCGTAAAGTCCAGCTCTGTGGAGTGTACGGCTTAAAGTGGTCCTATGGACAGATACTCCGATATCTGCTGTGGAGCTTTGCAGCTCCTTCAGGGTTATATTTGGTCTCTTTGTTGCCTCTCTGATTAATGCCCTCCTTGCCTAGGCCGTGAGTTTTGGTGTGCGGCCCTCTCTTGGCAGGTTTGTTGTGGTGCCATATTCTTTCCATTTTTTAATAATGGATTTAAAATGGTGCTCCGTGGGATGTTCAACGTTTCGGATATTTTTTTATAACACAACCCTGATTTGTACTTCTCCACAACTCTGTCCCTGACCTGTTTGGAGAGCTCCTTGGTCTTCATGGTGCTGCTTGCTTAGTGGTGTTGCAGACTATGGGGCCTTTCAGAACAGGTGTATATATACATACATGTGACAGATCATGTGACACTTAGATTGTACACAGGTGGACTTTATTTAACTAATCATGTGACTTCTGAAGGTAATTGGTTGCACCAGATCTTATTTAGGGGCTTCATAGCACAGGGGGTGAATACATATGCACACACCACTTTTCCGTCAATAATTTTTTTGAATTATTTGAAACAAGTTATTTTTTTCATTTCACTTCACCAATTTGGACTATTTTGTGTATGTTCATTACATGAAATCCAAATAAAAATCTATTTAAATTACAGGTTGTAATGCAACAAAATAGGAAAAACGCCAAGGGGGATGAATACTTTTGCAAGGCACTGTACCTAGAGAGTGGAGAGGAGAGGGGTGGGAGAGAGAGACTCATACTGTTACGTACCTAGAAAAATGTGTGGTTATGGTAATAAATTGCATGAGAAAGAGTGCTTAGAATTTTGAAAGCCCCCTCAGACTAAGAATCTTCACCCTTAACTCGAGCCATTAACCAAAATTGATAAAACAACTCAATTGGTACAGAGTCAAGTGATCTTCAGCGTCAGTTCCAGACCAAACCGGTATGTTACCTCATAGTGTCATTGATGCCCTGTCGGAGCACCTCCTCTGCCCTGCGTTGGGGCACAGGGGGACAGGAGCGAAACAGCTGGGCCACAAGGTCGGCACAGGCCTTCTGCTCCAGACCCAGCGGATTGTCACTGCTGCACACCTTGGCCAGGGACAGCTGGACGCACACACACACACACAGAGAGAGATAGAGAGGGTCAAAGGGCACAGGTCAAAAGTCATGCCAGGCTTGCCAAGCAAGCTGGACAGGAGGTCGAATGTAATTAAACACCACCTGTGCTCAGTAACATACTCAATGACTCATCCACTTTAATTGGTTGGGAGAATAAACAAAACCATAGATTTTGTTTGTGTGTGGATTTGGACTGCCTGTTACAGTCAATGGATACATTAGCATGTCTATGCCATTGGATGAGTCTCTCTCCGTAAACACACACACCAAGACTGCGTTTACACAGACAGACCAATTCTGACCTTTTTCCACTAATTGGTCTTTTGACCAATCAGATCTTTTTTATTAAAGATCAGAATTTATCAGAATTGGCCTGCCTGTGTAAACGAACCCAAATAGACACACACACCTGTGCTTCCCAGCATCCTTTGGCTGCGTAGTCCCTGAGCGTGCGTATGAACTGTAGGTACCTGCCTGGGTCCGCCATCTGAGAAGAGAGACAGCACAGAACCACAGTAAGTTATGAGGTCGTTTTTTTTACTTAACCGACACTTACAGTGGGGGAAAAAAAGTATTTAGTCAGCCACCAATTGTGCAAGTTCTCCCACTTAAAAAGATGAGAGAGGCCTGTAATTTTCATCATAGGTACACGTCAACTATGACAGACAAAATGAGAAAAAAAAATCCTGAAAATCACATTGTAGGATTTTTTATGAATTTATTTGCAAATTATGGTGGACAATAAGTATTTGGTCAATAACAAAAGTTTCTCAATACTTTGTTATATACCCTTTGTTGGCAATGACACAGGTCAAATGTTTTCTGTAAGTCTTCACAAGGTTTTCACACACTGTTGCTGGCATTTTGGCCCATTCCTCCATGCAGATCTCCTCTAGAGCAGTGATGTTTTGGGCCTGTCGCTGGGCAACACAGACTTTCAACTCCCTCCAAAGATTTTCTATGGGGTTGAGATCTGGAGACTGGCTAGGCCACTCCAGGACCTTGAAATGCTTCTTACGAAGCCACTCCTTCGTTGCCCGGGCGGTGTGTTTGGGATCATTGTCATGCTGAAAGACCCAGCCACATTTCATCTTCAATGCCCTTGCTGATGGAAGGAGGTTTTCACTCAAAATCTCACGATACATGGCCCCATTCATTCTTTCCTTTACACGGATCAGTCGTCCTGGTCCCTTTGCAGAAAAACAGCCCCAAAGCATGATGTTTCCACCCCCATGCTTCACAGTAGGTATGGTGTTCTTTGGATGCAACTCAGCATTCTTTGTCCTCCAAACACGACGAGTTAAGTTTTTACCAAAAGGTTCTATTTTGGTTTCATCTGACCATATGACATTCTCCCAATCCTCTTCTGGATCATCCAAATGCACTCTAGCAAACTTCAGACAGGCCTGGACATGTACTGGCTTAAGCAAGGGGACACGTCTGGCACTGCAGGATTTGAGTCCCTGGCGGCGTAGTGTGTTACTGATGGTAGGCTTTGTTACTTTGGTCCCAGCTCTCTGCAGGTCTTTCACTAGGTCCCCCCGTGTGGTTCTGGGATTTTTGCTCACTGTTCTTGTGATCATTTTGACCCCACGGGGTGAGATCTTGCGTGGAGCCCCAGATCGAGGGAGATTATCAGTGATTTCCATTTTATCAGAGATTTCCATTTCCTAATAATTGCTCCCACAGTTGATTTCTTCAAACCAAGCTGCTTACCTATTGCAGATTCAGTCTTCCCAGCCTGGTGCAGGTCTACAATTTTGTTTCTGGTGTCCTTTGACAGCTCTTTGGTCTTGGCCATAGTGGAGTTTGGAGTGTGACTGTTTGAGGTTGTGGACAGGTGTCTTTTATACTGATAACAAGTTCAAACAGGTGCCATTAATACAGGTAACGAGTGGAGGACAGAGGAGCCTCTTAAAGAAGAAGTTACAGGTCTGTGAGAGCCAGAAATCTTGCTTGTTTGTAGGTGACCAAATACTTATTTTCCACCATAATTTGCAAATAAATTCATTAAAAATCCTACAATGTGATTTTCTGGAAAAAGAATTATCAATTTGTCTGTCATAGTTGACGTGTACCTATGATGAAAATTACAGGCCTCTCTCATCTTTTTAAGTGGGAGAACTTGCACAATTGGTGGCTGACTAAATACTTTTTTTCCCCACTGTACATCAACACAACACATGGGTTTCCCCATCACATTTTACAACCTTTAGCTACACAACATACATTGTAACATAATCAAAGCCTTTTGAGATGGGGACAACAAGAGAAGAGTGAAACTCACTGCGGTTTTACGGTTATGTTCCCACAGCAGGTAAGAGCTCTGTAGACAGCCCGACTGAGACGACTCTTCTAGTAATGTCAGGGCCTCGGAGCGCTTGTCATCCTCCTGAAACACACACACATTAAACCATGTTTTCAATATTGGATGTTTCACACAGCATACAGCACATTAAATACTCCTCTCTATCCAGCACAAGGCCTACTGAATATGTAACACAGGGTTCTGAGTATGCAGTATGTTAGTCAAGACCAGCCCATCATAATAATAATTAATATATATTTTGTGAGTGTGAATGTGTGTACGTATAAAACAACATTTATCCCATCTGGGCTGATGACTAGCAGGGCTGCCTACAGTGTGACGGTGCCTTCACAGCCTCATCAGAAACTAACTGGAACTGTGTGGTGGTTTGGTTACCATAGAAATGGAAGATGGCTGTTACTACAAAAATCACCACACTGCAACGCCTCTGCCTTTCTGGAAGACTCGCAGAGGTGTGTGTGTGTGTGCACTTACATCAAAAAGCTGGAGGACTCTGGCCAGACAGTGCAGCAACGGTCCCCTCCTCTCCTACAAAAAATTACAACAGCAAAATGTGAAAATGTTGCCTAATGAAAGAATTGTTAGAGCGCAACCATATCGTCTACAAAACATTTCACTCTTTTTATAGAAACACTGGAGTTTTCATTAAAGTCCATTCATTCCAATGAGCAAAGAAGACAGGCCCATCTATTTACAAAATCGCTGGACAAAACAGAGGTGATACATGCAGGGCACAACAAGAGAGGACAGGCAAAAACAGGCTATAAGGGATGGAACTTTCTGGCGGTGCCTGTTGGTCATAAATAAATGGGGGCCGAGCCACACCGTTGCACAAAGCAGCATAACAGTCTCTCCCCATTTGTCTTCACTACCAAGGTCTAGTAGGCCTTCGGCAGACTATTTTTGGCAACATGTTTCCCAATCCATCTCGCCTTTCTTCCCATGCAGTATTAGATGCCTACATTTAAGTAATTTAGCAGACGTCTTACCCAGAGCGACTTATAGAAGCAATTAGGGTTAAGTGCCTTGCTCAAGGGCACATTCACCTAGACGGCTCAGGGATTCGAACCATCGACCTTTCGGTTACTGGCACAATGCTCTTAAATGCTAGGCTACCTGCCAGCTTTACACATCTTAATTAGTGTTGATAATGGATGGATAGACGATGGACAGTTCTGAGTGAATGAACCAGGAAGGTACAACCATAGAAACAGAATCAACATTCCTCATTATATTTCTATGGGTAAAACAGCCCTCTAATTTGTATCCAGGATATTAGACTAAACTTGTGTTTATCCAATAGGAACCAAGGGAGATGACAGTGATGGTTGCTGAGGTTGGCTGTGTCTATGGCTGCCCATCTCCCCCAGCCAAGCTCAACCAGGCTTAGCCTGGTAACCACTTACCACATTGGTTTCACACTCGGCCTTGAGCCTATCGAACACCACAGCCTTGCAGCAGCTCCCAGTGGGGGACCAGGGTGGACGGATGAACACCCAGATGAAGGGGTCGGCGGTAGGGGAACGCAGGCTCTCCGCCAGGCTGAAGAACTGTGATGCCTTCCGGCCGCACACGTCGGCCCGCCCTTCGTCACTCAGCAACGCTGGGACAGAGAAGAGGGTGATTATTATACAGGAATTAATTAAGTGATTTGGTCAATGTCAATCAGTGATCAACCTCATAACCAATTCAGTGAGCAACAATGGAAGACAAGTGCAGTGAGACTTACGTCCTTCATTGTACAAATATGCAATCCCTAGTTTCACAGCTGCCTCAAAGTTTCCCTTCTCTGCGGCCCTGAAAGAGGAGACAGAAACCGAGAAACGTATTAGGGTATGCAGACCTTCAGTCTCCCTGATGTGAAACTAACATATTGGAAGACGTACAGAGTCGAGGGCATGGTTAGGGTGTGGGAGGAGTCTATCCTACCTCTCAAAGAGCCAGACTGTGTTGGGGGATGGCCAGGTATCCCTGAAACTGACCCGGGCCCAAACACTGGAGTGGTTATCAATGATGTCACGGAGCTGAGAGTGTACCTGGGAGATAACCAAATGCCTCAGTTAGCCTCCAACAAGGCAATCCTCTATGCATGTTCTTCTTCCTTTCAATAACTGAGTAAACATAACATTCCTTATACATGCTAAAGGAGGTGTATATAGGAGGAGAATGACACACATTGTGACTCACCAATTCGGGTGGTGACAAGATGTTCAGAAGAGACTTGCTCAAATGATATGTGTACTCCAGAGGCTGTTCAATTGTTTTAGTGTGTGTGAGTGTGTTTTAGGTGTGTGTTTGTGTGTGTGGACGTGTTTAACTATACTTGTGGGGACCAGAAGTCACCACAAGAATAGTAAAACAAACAAACATTTGGATTTCAGGTTAATGTTAGGGAAAATGGGATTTTGAATGGGACTGAATTGTATGTCCCCACAAGGTTAGTTAAACAAGACTGTGTGTTTGTATGACTCACAGCTCTGACAGCCAACAGGTCCTCAGCAGAGAGGCATTGGAGCACACACAGAAGCACCTCTTCGGGTAGAGACAGCAGTGTCAGGCCTGGAACACGCTTACGGATCCGCTTCCGTGCTGGAACCGTGAAGCATTTGGAACAACGACAGTGTAGCACTAATGAAGAAAGGAAAAAGAGGGAGAAATAAAAAATAAAATCACTGTCCATTTTAGATACAGATAACCATCAAATGCAAAAAACGTCCCTCTTTCCTACTCAACTGACTCTCCAACTAAACTGACTCTTACTCACAGTGCACCCATACATTTAGTCTTCATCCTAACTGTGGGACACAGTTTACTACTAACAATGTTTCAGACACTGTTTATTCAATAGTATTTGTTTACAGTTCTCATCTATGTGCTGCACCAGAAACAGTAATTCCAACCTGAATGTCAGTTAACGTTTGCTTTGTTTGGTTGCGACAGCTTGCTGGCTCAAACTAAATCAAAACAGGCAAAAGTGACCCAGTTAGATATAATTAATAATTGCGTGATATATCGGTAGTTATAACCAATGGAATCTATTTTGACTAATTAAGTTAGCTGGCCGAGTTCTGCCTAATGTTTGAGCTCAGTTTAACTCAGCGCCCAAATTTCCCTCCTCAAACCTAAGTTCACTTACAAGCTACTGTAAAGCTTCTTATTTCAGTCAAATCCAAAAACGTGAATTATCTATTTGCGTCGCTTTCAAAACCACACAAAGGTAATGACTTTACAACGTAGCTAACTATGATATAAATGTTACGAATGCTTTATTTTCAAATAAGGCACATTTATAACGTTAGCCACTGAATTAACTACTGGCTCTAGTACTGGCACCAAGCTGGGTACCAGTAGTAGCTAGCTAACTAGCCAGCCATCATTACATTAGCAAACCAGAATAGATAGCTAGCTAGCAGGCTAGTTAGCGGCTAACGTGACCAAGTCAGTTAGCTACTGTAGCTATAAACTGTTAATGCTATTCACTCTTACACAGTGCAAGTTCTCTAACCTAAATTGTATAAGGTGAAACCGGTTTCTGACTAAAACGTTTAAATGTTTATCTAGATAGATAGCACATTCACACGCTAGCTAATTGAGTCCGATAGATACTTACCGCCCGCTTTCATTTCGTGGAGATCACCTTAATTATGGCAAGCTCCCTAGCTTTAAAGTTGTGCAACCACAAAGCTGACAGTGTGAACAAAATACGAGTAAATATAACTTGTGTTATAAACTATGGCAATTCCAATGAATTATCAATTTGTCTAATTCTAAAACACAGCCTGAGAGCGCTGTCTAGCTTGTTGGGATGTTGTGAAATTGATAGCTTGAATTCAAATCCATGCATGCATCCCTCTCAACTTTTGAGATCCTCCCAAAATTGGCTAAGAACCGCCTGCGCGCAGAGTTTAAACATCAACTTCGATTTTATTGGCGGAAAATGAGTAAGCCCAGCTATTATCTAGCGAGCTTCCGATTCGTCTAGGAGAAGAGCGACAACTTCGATTGGTTTGTCGTTACAAATAATTAAATAAAGACCACTGATTGGATAACATCAAACCATTTTCGAAGTACGCGCTTCCAAATAGATGCATTTGATTGGTCAAAGGGGTTACTAAAAACGATGACGTGGCCCCGCCTCTTGGATTGAATTTTGGGATATGTAGTAGTCACAATTTACGTTTTAAACGTGCCATATTTAAAGAGATATTAAAAATAAAATAGGGTATCGCTCAAGATAATTAATTGAATAAAAACATATTTCTTAAATGTGTTAATGGTATAATTTTTATTAATGACAATTTTACACAGCTAAGGGAGCGTCGAAATTTACAGAATTGTTACCTGGAGGAAAATGGGGGAGAGTCATGCTTTTTCAATTCCAGTAAGGGGGAGGGTTTAGTATTTGTTTATTTAGTCCAGGGGAGGGTCGTGTCATTTGTAATCGATTAAATATCATATTGCTCAGTGTTTGAGAATTAGTTGCTTATTATATCTCGATGTGTGCCTGATGCTACCCCTCATCCCTGATTCTCTGCTGGGCGCACAATATCAAGGGTCACCTAGTGTGGTCTCAATCAAATTATCCATAGCCTATACTATAGGCAATAGGCTATACGAAGAGCATGCTCGGAGAAGTACAGGGCAAATTTATATTTCTAAGAAAATGTGCTTCCTTCATGATTTTTTCCGCTGCTGGGATGGTGCATATAAAACTAGGCAACACTGCATTACACACTGTAATGGATAGGCTATTCCAACCATAAGCCCTGCACTTGCTGATGTAAACCCTTGTGTGCTGCCTAACCAATGGCTCCTCACTGTACAGTGGCACTTGAGGAGCCGAGTCAAAGGCTTCTTCCGGAAAAATAATATTAGTTTAAAAAAATATCTGTGCGGGCAGACTAGGACTACTGATGTCCTGTTCAGTTTGAAAGGGAGAGCCAAAGATGAAAAGGAGGACCGGAGGTAAGCTTGCTACTGCTATAATTGTTTTGAATAAAAACAAAATGTTTCATTGCCCATAATGAAGCTATTTATCAGAGTTATTGACCTCACAATAAGGCATATTCGAGTAATTTGCATAACTTACATTACTATGAAGCGGCAGCCGTGGAGATGGACAGTGCATGGGTGCTGAAAGTAGGCTTGTCACGGTTTACTAAGCCAGAACCCAGAAGCAGACCAGGACAAGGTGAGTTGAACGAAGGTGAGTATTTATTTAACAGATTCAAAAAACGATGTAGAATAATCCAGGGGACAGAGCGGACGGCGGAGACGAGTTGGTGGAGGTGCAGTGGTAGATCCAAGAATGGCTCGGCAGCCGCCGACAACCAGGCAGGGGTTGGGTGAAGGTTCCGGGAGATTGACTGCAGATAGAAACAAAACGGAGGTAAGTACACGGCAAGCCAACAAGGTGCAAAACAACAAAATTAACGCTAGAAACTCCAAGGCTGATACACTGACAAACATACTGTTCATGGCTAACGATCCGGCAGGGAATGGATGTCAGGTCAGGGCTTAAGAAGGGTGATGATCAGGACCAGGTGTGCAGACCGCTGATGAGATGCAGGTGCGGTTAATCGGGAGATCTCCCGCCTAGCAACGTCGCCCGGCAACCAGGCCGGGAGCGTTCACGAACCCTCAGGAAACTGGAGATTCCGAGCAGAAAAAAGGCAACACAGGCAGGAACCGACTCAGGATGCAGGGTTCATGACAGTACCCCCCCTCCGACGAACGCCACCGGGCGGACTACCCGGAGCGCCAGGATGGAGGCGGTAGAAGTCACGAAGGAGGTCAGCATCAAGGATCTGGCGCCGAGGAATCCAACTCCTCTCTTCAGGACCATACCCCTCCCAGTCCACGAGATACTGGAAACCCCGGCCCCGCCGTCTGGAATCCATAATGCGGCGCACCGTGTAGGCAGGACCACCTCCGATCATCCGAGGGGGAGGAGGAGGAGGCGGAGGGGGTAACAGAGGACTGAGGAGAACAGGCTTGAGGCAGGAGACATGAAAGGTGGGATGGACTCTGAGCGTTCTAGGTAACTTGAGTCGAACCGCAACAGGATTGATCACCTTCTCCACCACAAACGGACCAATGAACTTCGGTGACAGTTTCTTAGACTCAGTCCGCAGAGGAAGATCCCGTGTGGCCAACCAGACCCTATCTCCGATGGTATAGTTGGGGCGGGAATCCGGCGACGATTCGCCTGGAGCTGATACCGGTCAGAAACTCTAAGGAGGGCCTTTCTGGCCCGATGCCAGGTCCGGTGGCAACGACGAATGTGGGCCTGAACAGAGGGCACTGAGAGATCCTTCTCCTGAGAAGGAAACAAGGGAGGTTGGTAGCCATACAGGCACTGGAAGGGAGACATCCCAGTGGCAGATGTAGGGAGAGTATTGTGAGCATACTCAACCCAAGGCAACTGAGAGACCCAGGAGGTGGGGTTGGAGGAGACAAGGCAGCGTAGCGTGGATTCCATCTTCTGGTTGGCTCTCTCCGCCTGACCATTAGATTGGGGGTGAAAACCAGATGTGAGACTGACTGTAGCTCCAATGGCCAAACAGAAAGACTTCCAGACAGCAGAGGTAAACTGAGGGCCACGGTCGGAAACTATGTCACTGGGCAACCCGTGGACCCTGAAAACCTCCCTAACCAGGATCTCGGACATCTCAGAGGCCGAGGGAAGCTTGGAAATGGGCACAAAGTGGGCGAACTTGCTGAATCTGTCCACGATAGTCAGAATGACCGTGTTCCCCTCAGAAGAGGGCAACCCAGTGACAAAGTCCAGGGCCAGATGCGACCATGGTCGCCGGGGAATAGGGAGGGGGTGAAGTAGTCCAGAGCTGGGCCGGTTGGCACTCTTATTCTGCGCACACACTGGACAGGCAGCAACAAACCTCCGAGTATCTTCTCCCATGGCCGGCCACCAAAATCGTCTGCGAAGTAACGCCATCGTCCGGGCCACGCCAGGGTGACAAGCCATCTTGCTGGCGTGGGACCATTGGAGGACAGCAGAACGAACCGACTCAGGCACAAACAAACGACCGGGTGGACCGTTACCGGGACCGGGCTGCGTCCGAAGGGCCGCCATAACCTCCTCCTCAATCCTCCACATAACTGCTCCCACGACACAGTTCCGGGGAAGAATCGTCTCGGTCTTGGCCCCACTCTCCTCCGTCTTGGAGAAAATCCGGGACAAAGCGTCCGCCTTGCCGTTCTTAGACCCAGGTCGGAACGTCAGGGAAAAATTAAAGCGTCCGAAAAACAAAGCCCACCTGGCCTGACGGGAGTTGAGACGTCTAGCCGATTGCACGTAAGCAAGATTCTTGTGGTCGGTCCAGACAATAAACGGTTGCTCCGCCCCCTCCAACCAGTGGCGCCACTCCTCCAAGGCAAGCTTCACCGCGAGAAGCTCCCGGTTACCCACATCGTAGTTCCTCTCCGCAGACGAAAGACGACGAGAGTAGTAGGCGCAGGGATGGAGTTTCCCGTCAGTGGAGCATCGCTGGGACAGGATGGCGCCAACCCCCACATCAGACGCATCCACTTCCACGACGAACTGACGGGCCGTGTCAGGTTGAGAGAGAATCGGTGCGTTGGTGAATCGCCTCTTCAAATCCAGGAACGCTCGGTCCGCCTCAGGGTTCCAACTGAAGGTCCTGGTACTGGAAGTCAGGGCAGTTAAAGGAGCGGCCACACGGCTGTAATCCCGGATGAATCTGCGATAGAAATTCGCAAACCCCAGAAACCTCTGGAGCTGCAATCTCGTACCGGGCTGGGCCCATTCCAGAACCGCCCTAACCTTCTCCTGGTCCATCATAATCTCTCCCCTGGAGATGATGTACCCGAGGAAGGATGTAGTGTGGGCGTGAAATTCGCACTTCTCGGCCTTCACGAACAGGCGATTCTCCAACAATCGCTGCAGAACCTGCCTGACATGTTGGACGTGGCTGGAAGGTTCCTTCGAGAAGATAAGAATGTCATCCAGGTAAACAAACACAAAGAGACCGATCATATCTCTCAAGACGTCATTCACCATACTCTGGAACACTGCTGGAGCATTGGTCAGTCCAAACGGCATCACCTGATACTCGAAGTGACCCATCGGTGTATTGAAACCCGTCAACCACTCGTCCCCCTCTTTGATCCGGACCAGGTGATACGCATTGCGTAGGTCTAGCTTGGTGAACACAGTAGCACCCTGTAAGGAGTCGAAGGCAGAGCTCATCAAGGGCAGGGGATACTTGTTCTTGACCGTGATATCATTCAACCCCCGATAATCAATACACGGTCGAAGAGAGCCATCCTTCTTACCCACAAAGAAGAATCCTGCCCCCAGGGGTGATGATGAGGGACGAATGAGACCAGCCGCTAGGGACTCCTTGATGTAGGTCTCCAAAGCCTCACGTTCAGGTCGGGAGATGCTGTATAACCGTCCCTTGGGATAGACAGCTCCAGGGAACAGGTTTATGGCACAGTCATATGGTCGGTGGGGAGGGAGTGACAGAGCCCTCTGCTTACTGAACACTTCCCCCAAATCGTGATATGTCTCGGGAACCAGGGACAGATCTGGGGGTCTAGCCTCAATCACCTGACTGGGAACAGAATGGGAACAGGCAGTCTTGAGGCAGTTAGCATGACACTCAAGGCTCCAACTAGTTACCTTGCCAGTCACCCAATCGAACGTGGGATTGTGTTCTTTCAGCCAGGGGTATCCAAGGACCAGAGGAACATGGGAAGAAGGCAGAATGAAGAATGAGATCACCTCAGAATGATTCCCTGACAACAGCATCTTAACCGGTTCAGTCCTCATTGTGATACGTGCCAGACTACTGCCGTTCAGAGTGGTAGCTTCAATGGCTTCCGGTAATCGCTCCTTGGAAAGCCCCAGCTGTTCCACCACTTCGGCATCAATAAAGCTTCCATCGGCACCTGAATCAACGAAAGCGTTAATCGCTAGACTCTGATTCCTGTTCATGAGGGTAGCCGGGAAACGGGGTCTGACAGAGGTATTGAGAGGTTGAAACTGGCTCGCTAAAAGTCCTCCCAACTTTAGCGAGCCGAGCAGTTTGAAGACCGCCGGGAACAAGTGGACGGGCCCCATTGCTTCTCCCTCCTTCTCTCTCGAACTCGGTTATCCACCCGAATAGACAAGGCTACCAAGCTGTCCAGGTCACTAGGCTCCGGATAGGAGATCAACTCATCCTTGAGCTGCTCCGACAGCCCCTGGTAAAAGGCCGCTTGCAGAGACTCCTCATTCCACCCACTCTCCACAGCCAAAGTCCTGAACTCGATCACGAAGTCGGCAACGCTGCGAGTTCCTTGGCGAAGCGAAAACAGGCCCCTAGCTGCGTCCATACCTCGGACGGGATGGTCAAATAGCCTCCTCATCTCGGCCGTGAACTCCTGGTATGAGGCCATGCAGGTGTCCTGTTGTTCCCAAACGGCTGAAGCCCACTCCAGAGCTCGACCACGCAGCAACTCAATGACAAAGGCTATCCTTGCCTTGTCTGTGGCATAAGAGTGGGGCTGTAGATCGAACACTAATCCACACTGCATAAGGAAAGAACGGCATCTTCCCAACTCCCCCTCATATTTATCAGGCGTCGGAACCTTGGGCTCACGGAAGGGCACAGCTCCAGAAGCGGCAGGCGAGATGGGTGAAACCGGTTGTGGATTCTCCACCGGAAAACTGAGCTGAGCCTGGATCTTCGTCAGACGGGTAGAAAAGTTCCGAACGGACAAAGCTATCTCCTGTAGCGCCGTGCTATGTTGTCCCAACATCTTCTCCTGATGGGTAATGGCATGGCGAACAGAGTCCAGGTCCGCTGGGTTCATTTCTGGCCGGATCGTTCTGTCACAGTTTACTAAGCCAGAACCCAGAAGCAGACCAGGACAAGGTGAGTTGAACGAAGGTGAGTATTTATTTAACAGATTCAAAAAACGATGTAGAATAATCCAGGGGACAGAGCGGACGGCGGAGACGAGTTGGTGGAGGTGCAGTGGTAGATCCAAGAATGGCTCTGCAGCCGCCGACAACCAGGCAGGAGTTGTGTGAAGGTTCCGGGAGATTGACTGCAGATAGAAACAAAACGGAGGTAAGTACACGGCAAGCCAACAAGGTGCAAAACAACAAAATTAACGCTAGAAACTCCAAGGCTGATACACTGACAAACATACTGTTCATGGCTAACGATCCGGCAGGGAATGGATGTCAGGTCACGGCTTAAGAAGGGTGATGATCAGGACCAGGTGTGCAGACCGCTGATGAGATGCAGGTGCGGTTAATCGGGAGATCTCACGCCTAGCAACGTCGCCCGGCAACCAGGCCGGGAGCGTTCACGAACCCTCAGGAAACTGGAGATTCCGAGCAGAAAAAAGGCAACACAGGCAGGAACCGACTCAGGATGCAGGGTTCATGACAAGGCTAATTTGAAAAGGCCTAATTCATTTAAACAGTTAATTTTAATTTGACTTTAGGCTACTGACAACAAGAGGGCTTTGTGTTGAAGCCTATTTCTTCCTATTCAAGAAATAAGAGGTAGGCCTACCTGTTTGACAAAAAAATTATAGTCATTTGTCAGCCAATTCTTTCAGTCACCATGCACTCCTTAAAGATCTCAGTGAAGGGCTTGGTGTGTTAAGTTAAAACCAGGGCTGGAATTGAGGGGGTATGTGAAAGCATGTGAGGGTATTGGGGCTTTAAAAAAAAGAAAATGGCTAAAAGCAGAGGCCTACCCCTTGTTAGCTTAAAATAAAAATATCTACAAAATGATGGACCTGATTATAACAAGGCTTTAGTCCGCAATGCTTTATGCTACAAACAAGCTGTAAAATGCTGGGGAAAGACGTGACTCCGATGCATAAGGGATATCTTTGGTTTGTCTCTATGACATTCAGAGGCTGTGCTACATCCTTCTATAGTCAAGGAGACAAAGAATGTACTTTGCTTGGGAAGTAATGTGTGATTCTGTCACTATCAATTGACATTCAACATTTCAACAGGCTATTAAACAATACACTAACTCAAAATCAGTCAGGAGGTTTTTGAGCCGTTTCCGCTCTACTTCCTGAACTCCTCCCGTCGATGCAATCCAGTTCCGTTCTGCCGGGTTGGGTTTGTTTTGCTAGCTAGCTCCGTTGTGCCGACAAAGCACTGATATCGCAGTGACAAAGAGGATATAAAAATTACAATTACAACATGAAGAAAAGTGGTTCGGGAACGACGTGTGCGGTAGTTGGTTGCAAAAACTCGAGAAAGCACCTGAACGAGTGGTTAGATAGAGAGTGCTATGACCACAAACCAGCTACAAAGAGGCAATGTCCATGCGCTCCATTGTTTAAATTTTTTCGCAAGCCTGATACCGACTCGGAATCAAGGACCTGGCTGAAGGCATTGAATCTAAAGAAACCACCCCTCAACGTTTTTGTTTGTTCCTATCACTTTGTTGACCAAAAACCTACCAAGGATAATCCTTTCCCAGAGTTGTGGTTGGGATACAATCGCCCTCCCCAGCCAAATAGGCGTCAACTCACCCAGCGGACCACTGCCTCCTCCCAGATAAAGAAACGCAGACTTGAATCTGAGGGTAAGTTCAGCAACTTTAGCTATGAAGCTGACAGTACTGTTAATTATGAAGAAGTTGTCATACATTAACATTGCTACCGGTATTTTGCTAAGGCAGTTGATTGTTTTGGAGATGGGACAAACAATGCACACGATAGCTACATCATTAATTGTGTGTGTGTGTGTGTGTGCCTGCCTGCGTGTGCCTTAGTCTACATCATAAATACAATGCAAGATGGCAGGCTGTTGTGATGATGATTGTGTGTGTGCGTGTGAGTGCAATGTTGTAGTACACATTTTTCCATTGTGATGTTTGTAGTGAGAGGACTCTATGCCTGCATTAATTTTGCTCCATCCATGTTTTCTCTTCCCCTTTTTAGATGCTCCAGAAACCTGTCAGCCTGTCTGTGAGGCCGAGCCTGCTACACCAAAATTTCGAGATGCCCAGACCCAATGGGAGGATCCGTCACATATTGATCACATTTACTGTTCAACACAGTCTGTTAAAGTAGACAAGGCCACACAGTGCGAGGCAGAAATGGGTCCTACTGTGACCAGCACCACGGTCATTGATGATGCTAGGTCCCGGCTGTATACAGGAGTGCTTATGGTTCAATTCTTCACCCTGGTGACGGTGTTGTTGCCTTTCAGTAAGCCATCAATTACCCTTCCTGTTGTTGACCAAATACTTATGACGTTGATGAAACTAAAACTAAACCTAATATTAGGAGATATTGCTCACCGCTTCAATGTGTCTACATCCATGGCAAGCATTGTGATTAGTCACTGGATTGACGTGATGGGTGAACAGTTCAAAGTCCTGATCCCCTGGCTTCCAAGAGAGACCATTCGTGCCACCATGCCCTTGTCGTTTCAGAGGAACTACCCTCGAACCACCTGCATCATTGACTGTGCCATCTGTGCTGGCCTAGTTAACCTGAAGAGTCCACTGATCAGTGAGGTTTAGAATCTTGCCCTGTGTCCCTGTCTACCAACACCCAGCCATGTTGTTCATTAAATACAGATAAACACAACAAATACTGCGTGCATTGTATTTTTTAATATTATATATGAATATTTTCATAGTGATGTAATTGTGTGGGCTGCTTTTGTATTTTACTTTTTAATACCTGTTAAGATTAAACACGCAATCTTTCTTGTTGAAGCCATTTGTTTAGTTTCCTCCAAACAATTAAGTAATCCAGTGTTATTTATGTACAGTATGAGCTTACTATGAATTATGAACTGTGTTAAAATAAATTGTAGCACTCTAAGGATTGAAATTACATCAAACTTTATTTTCACTCAAACAGTAGGCACACTGATATATTGCACAGCATAAAGAGATCATGTAAACAATGGACATCTGTTGGCTCCTGTGGGCATGACCTAAATAAGGCAGTTTATTTTGGTTTTAAAATGCTGAGATATTTACTGCAGAACTGTAACCTTCCCTCAACAAAATCATCAAAAATTTTCGGGAGCATGTGGGCAAAATAGAATGTGCGCAGCCTTATGATATGCCCCTGGACAAAGCCTTGGTCGTAGGGTACTTCGATTTCTAGGTGCTCAGTTTTGTTCCAGATCACCCTGTGCAGTGCATCCCAATTTGTACCTGCATGTAGTAGCCTTTTGGACCATTGCAGGCAATATGGTAATCTACCCTATCTCCGTTTGCCACAGTTGTGATTTCGCAGTTCTTTGTTGCCAAAAATTCTGCAAGTGACTTGTTTCCCATCACAGGTGATTTGATCTCCAACAGAATGTCGTTGTTTATCACTCCATCGGGAGATGCTGCAAGCCACGGTTCCTTTTCGCACACCACTAAGCCTTTGGTTTCAATGCTGTTGCCCAGTTTCCAAATAGTCCCTTGCAAGTTCCTCCCCCTCCGCTCCTTGACGGGTTGCGGCATTGCCACGGAAGGATGGGTGTAAGTGTTCTGACAAAAACTTGTCAGGCGCCGTAGTTGAGCGAATGGGCACCTTTCTAGCTGTGCTCGCTGTGATAGAACCGTGTTCCCAAGCTAGCGTCGACATCGCTGTGTTTACACCGGCAGACGTTGTGCCAACAACTTCCGGCGGAAATGAAATGCATTTGTGTAGAGTTATGGCGCCACCCGGGATACAGCGCGTAAACTTGTCTATAGCCTGCCATTTAAGAAATCAATTGTGAAGCATTTGTGACAAGCTGGCATGAGCGCTCAGCATTTCAACAACACATCAACAACAGAACCTAACAACATACCTATACATTTCGTATTTAGGCTGTATAAAATGAAATTAATTACTTAAAATTAAATAATAATGAAACAAAAAATGCCTTATTAGGCTGTACAATAATTCTACAGTGCCTTTTGAATTCACTTTTAGAAACACAAATTTGGCCAGTCTTTGGTTTGAAGATCATGCAGTGAGCTATGCATGCCTAGCTTGTTAATTTAGCCATAGCCGATGCTCTTATATTCCCATGCCCTAATCACAGTCAACAGGAATCTATTTTGTAACAACAATATCATGGATTAAAATATAATAAATTAGAAAATGATAGTTTCCCAAATGAAAAAAAAAGTGCATATAGCCCTACCTGATGATATGCGGCTGCTGTATTAAAAAATGAATGTATTTTTCTCAAAATCATTGATGATCAGATACTTCAGTCGTAACTGGTTCTGTTGAGCTCCATTTTTACAGTTGATAGAAAACTTTAGCACTGTTCCAAACTTAGACTATCCCCTTTCTTAACAATTGCTGCATAGATATCAAAAGGTCTCCGGTGCTGCAGCATGCGCTCATTCCTTGTCATGCTCTGTTGTGGTATTAAAAAAGACTCTGCTTGTCTCCACTCATGTAAAATGACGGATAATTGCATGAAATGTGTTTATAAAGAGTTTGGGGAATGGTTTCTCTTTCCAATTTGTGGCCTATCAGACCTTAGTTACTCAGATGATAGTCTACAGTCTAACTCAGTGTGAAAGAGTATCACTAGCCGGCATGTGATTTACAGCATGGTAAAGGCAAGGTTAGTGCTAACCGGGATCCTTGGGACGTCCCTAGCCTAAACCCTAAGCTTAACCCCTACCCTAACCATAACCATAACCCTTACCTAACCCTAACCCTAACATTAACCCTTAGCTTAACCATTTTACATTTCAACTTCAATGGGGTAGGGACGTCCAGGCCAGCAAGGACCGTAAAGACAAACGCATTGCTCTGACCCAGTTCTGTTCTCTTCAGTGGAGTTCAATCTCTTAAAAATGTCTGTCACAACATGCTCCAGTCATCCAAACCACCAGGACAGATCTATTGAAGGCAATTCTGACAGTTTCATCCCAGGATAGATTTTATGAAGCAATGTTTACAGATAGGCCTACGTCTCTGTTGAAACTCTTTTCAGAAACCCAGACAGGATGCTTATTAAATGGGTCTTATGGGGCAGGAAAGGAGGGGTAGGAAATAACCAGAAAAATTAGGGGGGAAAGCCAGATAAACTGTGACTGACTCAAACCAATCTTTTCCAAAATGATGAGCTTCAAACTTGAATAAGCCCAGTCAATCCAAGACGGAAAGAAGTGAAACTGGCTCTGAGGAGGAAGATGGAAAGATGATTGCCCGATTGTTTGTTTTTGTTTCATCATCTCAGGCAAAACTTCTATAGAAGTTGATTGGCTTGGTGTTTGATTACCGGTAGGCCTATGTGTGATTGACAGGTCAAATCAAATCTAAGTGAAGTTTTTAAATCATTCCACATTGAAGAACAGGCCTACGTATCATTTAAGTCCCAAGGGACATGACTGGGTTGGGGTTCCTCTGAAAAGTCTACAACTCAGAAGGTCACAGTCAGCTGCGATTATTACAGATATGGGTCTTGTCAAGCAACAGTGATTTTTTTATCTGAATAATGGTTTTCTTCACAATTTCCCCACCATGCCATATACTTTTTATAATGACTCATGTCTTGTAACAATGTGTGAATAATGTGAATATTATATTAATATTCTGAATATTTTCCTCCTTGTCAGAACTTCATTACTAAAAATAGAAGCCATCTTTACCATTTAAAATCAGTGCAGTCAGAATTTCCCCTCACATTGCAACCTCACATTCTCAGAAGATCCTAAATATCTCCTGATCTATCTTAGTGGAGTCACATCCGTGACAGGAAGTAATGAACCTGAATACTAAATGGTGGACTTGAATGAAATGGGATGCATAGATTAACCTTTGCAGACAGCTTCTCATCATAGAGACGGGAGACGAGGAGGCAAGGACACATTCATTAGTTATCATGGAACGGATGGCGGAAATATAGCACCATGGTGGTCAAAGACTGTAATAAGACGCTAGACAAAGAATGAGCAAATGAGAAATGCCATAACGTAGAGGGAAATGTAGATAGTTCTATTATGGATGAGCAGCCATGCATCAGCGTCATTCATTTGTCCTCCCTATAATCAAACACCACAATAAAGAATCAATACAGGCATCGTATGAAGTCATTTTCATCCTCAAGCACACACACACATGTTCCAGACCCTTCTCCATCACACACACACAAACATGAATCATAATCAGGGGTGATGATGCAGACTGGTAGTTGGCAGAGGCAGAGGCAGAGATTGGATGTTTACCCTAAGTGAGACAGCAGCTGCTGTGTCTGTGGACATGATGTGATGGTTAGGTCTACTCTGTTCCCCATGAAAATAAAGAGGGCAATGGTATTTCCAATAATAGTAGCTCCCTTTGATCGCTGACCACTTGAATGTCACCAAAGCGAGCACAGTGCAGCTGAACCACCACAGACAATGTGGTCCTTATGTTCTTCCTGGCTCTCTCTTTAGTGACCTCACCTTCATCTTCTTCTGTAAGGTGAATTCTGAAAAAGTGGGACACTTTTTGCATTTCCGTCTTCTGTAACCTCTTTCGACATCTATCCAACATGTTAGCCTGATATGATACATTTCTGAAACCCTCAAGATGTTTCCTAATCACACACACACACAAAAATCATGATAGCATATTCACAGGAGGCATGACACCCATTTGTGTACACTGAGTCAAAATCATATTTTCAGTTCGCATTTGGTAGACTGGGCCAGTAGAATATATAAACTGGCACACCCTTATTATAGTCTTAATTGTACCCCAATGACAATTCAATTCAAATTTGTGTTATTAGGAAACATCTGAGATTTTCAGAAATGTATCATGTGTTGGGCTAATATGTTGGATAGATGTCTGAAGAGGTTACAGAGGATGGAAATGCAAAAAGTGTCCCATTTATTCTGATTTCACTCAAATAACAGAACTAATAACAGTAGTAATAACAGTACTACAATAACATTATTTTACAGGATATAGTACTAGAAGAACCAGAGCCCTGCCTAACCTAAGTACAGGGGGTACCCAATGTAAATGGTATCTCTTTCCTCCATTGGAAAAGCCTATAAGACTGTCCCACTTTAGCTACTCAATTCTGTACTACTTTAGCTAGCTATGGTTGGCAAACCCAAAAAATTACTGAATTACAAAATTGAAACATAATATTGGCAACTTTTTTTTATGTATTTTGATGCACAAGTTCATATGCACATTTACATCACAATTTGGCACAGTGCATTATTTACGCTCCTGTCTCAGCCTCCAGTATTTATGCTGCAGTAGTTTATGTGTCGGGGGGCTGGGGTTAGTTGGTTATACCTGGAGTACTTCTCCTGTCTTATCCAGTGTCCTGTGTGAATTTAAGTATGCTCTCTCTAATTCTCTCGTTCTCTCTTTCTCTCTGAGAACCTGAGCCCTAGGACCATACGTCAGGACTACCGGGCATGATGACACCTTGCTGTCCCCAGTCCGCCTGGCCTTGCTGCTATTCCAGTTTCAACTGTTCTGCCTGCGGCTACGAAACCCCTACCTGTCCCAGACCTGCTGTTTTCAACTCTAAATGATCGGCTATGAAAAGCCAACTGAGAGACCTGAGCCCTAGGACCATACGTCGGGACTACCGGCCGTGGTGACTCCTTGCTGTCCCCAGTCCGCCTGGCCTTGCTGCTATTCCAGTTTAAACTGTTCTGCCTGCGGTTATGGAACCCCTACCTGTCCCAGACCTGCTGTTTTAAACTCTAATGATCGGCTATGAAAAGCCAACTGAGATTTATTCCTGATTGTTATTTGACCATGCTTGTCACTTATGAACATTTTTGAACATCTTGGCATGGTTCTGTTATAATCTCCACCCGGCACAGCCAGAAGAGGACTGGCCACCCCTCATAGCCTGGTTCCTCTCTAGGTTTCTTCCTAGGTTTTTGCCTTTCTAGGGAGTTTTTCCTAGCCACCGTGCTTCTACACCTGCATTACTAGCTGTTTGGGGTTTTAGGCTGGGTTTCTGTACAGCACTTCGAGATATTAGCTGATGTAAGAAGGGCTATATAAAATAAAATTGATTGATTGATTTATGACAGTTTTGTAACCTTAAAATCGAAACAGAAAAAAAGCTATGTCACTGATCTTACCGTGTGCTTTGTGGGGTGAGCTTCCTGTTTGAAGCTTGCTCTGCCCCCCTCTAGGATATAACACCAATGAAGTTATGTGATTTTGATAATGTGGTTTCTTTGCAAGGGCTTAGAAACAATATATTTGATTTTCTCTTGTTCGACCAATAAATAAACGTGTCAGGATTAAGCTTTCCCAGTTTATATGATGTCCCACTCTTTCCGAATTCACCCTACCTCACCCTTAACCTTTCCTTTCTCCCTAGTTCTCTCTCTATATTTATCTTGTATTTTTCCTCCATTCATCTTCAGTTCCTGAACCAACATTTGCCAGGCCGTCATTGTAAATAAGAATTTGTTGACCTATCTGGATAAAATATCCCATATAGGACAGCCACAGACAGAAGCCTAATCCTTATTTTCTCCCTAGTTCATCATTTAATCTTCAGTACCTGACCCAAGATACCCACCACTACCACCACCACCACCACTACCACCATCACCACCACCACCACTACCACCACCACCACCAACACTACCACCAGCACTACCACTACCATTACCACTACCATTACAAATCAAATAAATCAAATCAAATCAAATTGTATTTGTCATGCTTCGTAAACAACAGCTGTAGACTAACAGTGAAATGCTTACTTATGGACCCTTTCCAACAATGCAGAGTGAGAAAAAAGAGAAATTGTAGAAAAATAGAAAAATAAGGAATAAATACATAACGATAACTTGAACTAGAACAAGCAGCTATAGCCACCATAGACAGTAGCCTTCCTTTCTCCCTAGCTCACTCTATGTCCACCATTCATCCCCCTCTCATCCTGAACCTGCCAACACCCCCACAACACCCACCACCACCCCCACCACTACCAACCATACATCAGAAGACTCCTACTGTAGAATTCTGTGGCTAGCCTCTTACAGCAGATATATTAGGTGGTGTAATCCCAGGTAAAACGTGGAAACTGTGACTGAAAAGCTCCATTTTGGCTCTAGATGGCTCACGGAATAACGCCACACTGCATCACAGTCATGGCATAAACCTGCCACTGCTGTGTGTGTGTGTGTGTGTGTGCGCGTGTGTATTTGTGCGTGCGTGCGTCTGTGTGTGTGCGTGCGTGCGTCTGTGTGTGTGCGTGCGTGTGTGGCTGTGATATCTGAGAGTTAGGGCTGGTCCACTGAGAGTGGTAGCGTGCTAAAAAGGTTCAGGCTAAGTATGAGAGACATCATCAGTTATATCAGATCAATGCTTGGTGCTGTCATTTTCTCTCTGTCACACAATTTATCTGTCATTCCCCCGGAAAAGGGGAATTACCTATGTAATGTAAAGGGAAATTACCTATGTAATGTAAAGAGGAATTACCTATGTAATGAAAAGGGGAATTACCTATGTAATGTAAAGGGGAATAACCTATGTAATGTAAAGGGGAATAACCTATCTAATATAAAGGGGAATTACCTATGTAGTGAAAAGGGGAATTACCTATGTAGTGTAAAGGGGAATTACCTATGTAATGTAAAGAGGAATTACCTATGTAATGAAAAGGGGAATTACCTATGTAATGTAAAGGGGAATTACCTATGTAATATAAAGGGGAATTACCTATGTAGTGAAAAGGGGAATTACCTATGTAATGTAAAGGGGAATTACCTATGTAGTGAAAAGGGTAATTACCTATGTAATGTAAAGGGGAATTACCTATGTGGTGAAAAGGGGAATTACCTATGTAATGTAAAGGGGAATTACTTATGTAATGAAAAGGGGAATTACCTATGTAATGTAAAGGGGAATTACCTATGTAGTGAAAAGGGTAATGACCTATGTAGTGGAAAGGGGAATGACCTATGTAATGTAAAGGGGAATGACCTATGTAATGTAAAGGGGAATTACCTATGTCATGAAAAGGGGAAGTACCTATGTAATGTAAAAGGGAATTACCTATGTAATGTAAAGGGGAATTACTTATGCAATGTAAAGGGGAATTACCTATGTAATGTAAAGGGTAATTACCTATGTAATGTAAAGGGGAATTACCTATGTAATGTAAAGGGGGTTGTAATGTAATGTACATTGCATGTACATATTACAACTGTACCACTCTTCATGGTAAGAGAAAGTTAACCCGTCTTGGTGTTTGTGTAGGCTACACAGGCATGTTTGTTTGAAATTGTAAACAGATTTTTGTTGTTGGTGAGTGACCTATGAGATTTCATCTATATTATGACCCATTTACTGTTTCCAAAGCAACTCCTCAGGGTTAAAATAAGGTGAGATAGGCATATGATAAGCAATCTGGTTGGATGAGTTGTATTCTCCAGTGCAGTCCAAAGCATACATTTATGGTGTTTACTGCAAAAGAACAGTTCTATTGTCCCCAGACTAGGCTTATTTCTAAAAGTACGGCTATGTTCATACTTTGTAGCATGTCGATTAGTTATTCCACTGACGTTACATCTCCATTTAATTGCATTCTGGAGTGAGAACAAACATTGTTGCTTAGTGGGAATTATTACTCTCTCTGGAGAATCTGCATGTAATATTTAGCTGTTCTTTTGGTAATACAATTCAACAGACTGTGTCATTTCAGGTTGCTTTACAAACATCAATTTGCTCTCAAAAAGTGTAATTTCTATAAAAAGCCATGGTTGGTTGAAGAGATGAGTGAGGCATACACACTATCAGAAGCTATAATTCTACCTGTTCAGAGAAATTACTACAGATGGAAGAGCAATTTACCACACACAGGCTCTCTCGGCCAATTCAGATGTAGCCAGGTATTCAGTAGAGTGTGTGATCTATTCAGGTTTCCCTGACTAAAAGCTTTCAGGAGAGAATAGGACATACTGGATGTACCAACGAGAGAGAGGGGGGAGGTGAGGAGGGAGAGAGGGAGGGAGGAGAGAGAGAGAGAGAGAGAGAGAGAGAGAGAGAGAGAGAGAGAGAGAGAGAGAGAGAGAGAGAGAGAGAGAGAGAGAGAGAGAGAGAGAGAGAGAGAGAGAGAGAAGAGAGAGAGAGAGAGAGAGAGAGAGAGAGAGAGAGAGAGAGAGAGAGAGAGAGAGAGAGAGAGAAAGAGGGAGAGAAGCAACACAATTAGACCCAACCAAATCATGAGAAAACAAAAATATAATTACTTGACACATTGGAAAGAATTAACAAAAAAACAGAGCAAACTAGAATGCTATTTGGCCCTAAACAGAGAGTACACAGTGACATAATATCTGACCACTGTGACTGACCCAAAATTAAGGAAATCTTTGACTATGTACAGACTCAGTGAGCATAGCCTTGCTATTGAGAAAGGCTGCCGAAGGCAGACCTGGCTCTCAAGAGAAGACAGGCTATGTGCACACTGCCCACAAAATGAGGTGGAAACTGAGCTGCACTTCCTAACTTCCTGACAAATGTATGACCATATTAGAGACACATATTTCCCTCAGATTACCCAGACCCACAAAGAATTCGAAAACAAATCCAATTTTGATAAACTCCCATATCTACTGGGTGAAATACCACAGTGTGCAATCACAGCAGCAAGATTTGTGACCTGTTGCCACAAGAAAAGGGCAACCAGTGAAGAACAAACACCATTGTAAATACAACCTATATTTATGTATATTTATTTTCCCTTTTGTACTTTTGCACATCATTACAACACTATATATATACATAATATGACACTTTTGGAACTTTTGTGAGTGTAATGTTTGTTTTGTTTTGTTTATTTCACTTTTGTTTATTATTTATTTCACTTGCTTTGGCAATGTAAACATATGTTTCCCATGCCAATAAAGCCCCTTAAACTGAAATTGAATTTAGAGAGAGAGAGAGAGAGCACCCATGTTTGTGGTTACAGTGCTCAATTTTGTCAACTAGAGTGGATAGCACCAAGACAGAGGAAGTAGACTGTGATTAATGTTGTCAACTAGAGTGGATAGCACCAAGACAGAGTAAGTAGACTGTGATTAATGTTGTCAACTAGAGTGGATAGCACCAAGACAGAGGAAGTAGACTGTGATTAATGTTGTCAACTAGAGTGGATAGCACCAAGACAGAGGAAGTAGACTGTGATTAATGTTGTCAACTAGAGTGGATAGCACCAAGACAGAGTAAGTAGACTGTGATTAATGTTGTCAACTAGAGTGGATAGCACCAAGACAGAGTAAGTAGACTGTGATTAATGTTGTCAACTAGAGTGGATAGCACCAAGACAGAGGAAGTAGACTGTGATTAATGTTGTCAACTAGAGTGGATAGCACCAAGACAGAGGAAGTAGACTGTGATTAATGTTGTCAACTAGAGTGGATAGCACCAAGACAGAGTAAGTAGACTGTGATTAATGTTGTCAACTAGAGTGGATAGCACCAAGACAGAGGAAGTAGACTGTGATTAATGTTGTCAACTAGAGTGGATAGCACCAAGACAGAGTAAGTAGACTGTGATTAATGTTGTCAACTAGAGTGGATAGCACCAAGACAGAGGAAGTAGACTGTGATTAATGTTGTCAACTAGAGTGGATAGCACCAAGACAGAGGAAGTAGACTGTGATTAATGTTGTCAACTAGAGTGGATAGCACCAAGACAGAGGAAGTAGACTGTGATTAATGTTGTCAACTAGAGTGGATAGCACCAAGACAGAGTAAGTAGACTGTGATTAATGTTGTCAACTAGAGTGGATAGCACCAAGACAGAGGAAGTAGACTGTGATTAATGTTGTCAACTAGAGTGGATAGCACCAAGACAGAGTAAGTAGACTGTGATTAATGTTGTCAACTAGAGTGGATAGCACCAAGACAGAGGAAGTAGACTGTGATTAATGTTGTCAACTAGAGTGGATAGCACCAAGACAGAGGAAGTAGACTGTGATTAATGTTGTCAACTAGAGTGGATAGCACCAAGACAGAGGAAGTAGACTGTGATTAATGTTGTCAACTAGAGTGGATAGCACCAAGACAGAGGAAGTAGACTGTGATTAATGTTGTCAACTAGAGTGGATAGCACCAAGACAGAGGAAGTAGACTGTGATTAATGTTGTCAACTAGAGTGGATAGCACCAAGACAGAGGAAGTAGACTGTGATTAATGTTGTCAACTAGAGTGGATAGCACCAAGACAGAGGAAGTAGACTGTGATTAATGTTGTCAACTAGAGTGGATAGCACCAAGACAGAGGAAGTAGACTGTGATTAATGTTGTCAGCACCAAGACAGAGGAAGTAGACTGTGATTAATGTTGTCAGCACCAAGACAGAGGAAGTAGACTGTGATTAATGTTGTCAGCACCAAGACAGAGGAAGTAGACTGTGATTAATGTTGTCAGCACCAAGACAGAGGAAGTAGACTGTGATTAATGTTGTCAGCACCAAGACAGAGGAAGTAGACTGTGATTAATGTTGTCAACTAGAGTGGATAGCACCAAGACAGAGGAAGTAGACTGTGATTAATGTTGTCAACTAGAGTGGATAGCACCAAGACAGAGGAAGTAGACTGTGATTAATGTTGTCAGCACCAAGACAGAGGAAGTAGACTGTGATTAATGTTGTCAGCACCAAGACAGAGGAAGTAGACTGTGATTAATGTTGTCAGCACCAAGACAGAGGAAGTAGACTGTGATTAATGTTGTCAGCACCAAGACAGAGGAAGTAGACTGTGATTAATGTTGTCAGCACCAAGACAGAGGAAGTAGACTGTGATTAATGTTGCAGCTTTTTTCTTCATCTGTGATGTTCATCCAAACTATGCTGTTTGTTTAGTACTTGTTTTCTGACCTGCTCCATCATCATCATCATCTTCATCACCACCATCACCATCAACACCTCCACCATCATCAACATACAGTATGAACAAAGCAGCAGAGAGGCAGTGAGTCATCAGCACTGAGAAATAATTGTCCTTTTTTAATTTCCCCTACCAGGCATTGTTGGATATCTCCCAAACAAAGAGTGAGATGATCGTAGTAATTTACACTCAACAATGCTGCTCAGTACAGCAGTGTCTGGAGCATAGAGATCCTGTTCAATTACTATTCACAATTCCTCATTCTATGGTCTGGAGTGCATTATCACGCACAGCGCTGCTTCTGAATTAATTATCTTTCATTCAGGGCCCATATTCATGAAGCTTCAGAGTAGGAATGCTGATCTAGGATAAGGTCCTCACTGTCCATGTAATCATATTCATGATGATCTAAAAGGCAAGACTGATCCCAGATTAGCACTCCTATTCTGAGACGCCTTATGAATATGGGCCCTGATGTCTCAGAGCGTTTGCCAGAATAGAACACTGACAGTATGCCAGAATAGAACACTGACAGTATGTCAGAATAGAACACTGACAGTATGTCAGAATAGAACACTGACAGTATGTCAGAATAGAACAATGACAGTATGCCTGTCACGTTTGTTGAGTACAGGATTGGACCAAGGTGCAGCGTGGAATGCATACATGTTTATTCACTAAGTTAACACACGACAAAACAACAAAAGCAACGTAACATGAAGCTCACAATGGCTACACACAAACAAGCCAAACAAGAGTCAAGATCCCACAACATAGGTATGCAAAATTGCTACCTAAGTATGATCCCCAATCAGAGACAACGATCGACAGCTGCCTCTGATTGGGAACCACACCCGGCCAACATAGAAATATACAATCTAGATCTACACATAGATACCTAGATATTCA
This sequence comes from Coregonus lavaretus, assembly GCF_964263955.1. Taxonomy (NCBI): domain Eukaryota; kingdom Metazoa; phylum Chordata; class Actinopteri; order Salmoniformes; family Salmonidae; genus Coregonus; species Coregonus lavaretus. The sequence continues at coordinate 33,650,419 of NC_140015.1, read as the reverse complement.
CATGATAACCTCTAGATCCCTTCACCCCTTTCCACCCCTCCGCTACACCCCTCTACTCCACCCTCCCTCCACCCAACCCCAAACACACTCCCCCAGTCCCTACATCCACACCCGTTTCCCATCACCACTGACTACTAGGCCATCTGTACCTTACAATAAGAGCATTATATGGCATCTATTTGGTACAGAGCTTTCGGTTGATGTGAATGCCACCTGACATCTATAACCTATTTCATGTTAGTCATGTAGTCTTATTCAGAGCGACTAATAATACATGCATTATACGGCATCTGTGGTGATCATTGACAACAGTGATTTATGCTACATTTGGAGGTAATGTGTTGTCATAGTTATGGCTGGATCTCTATGTGGTTGTCAGTGCAGTGTTCATGATACACCAAAAATGAGATTCTGCTGAGCTGATATTGGTGAATAGATATGATAATCTGCTGAATGGTGTTTTCATGTTGCATGGCTGCCTCAACACAAAAGAGAACACCCACCATGCATCACTCCTAACGTGTGATGAGAAGACAGAGAGAAAGAAGAGATAGTGAAGGAAGAGATAGTGAAAGAGATAGTGAAGGAAGAGATAGTGAAAGAAGAGATAGTGAAGGAATAGATAGTGAAAGAAGAGATAGTGAAAGAAGAGATAGTGAAGGAAGAGATAGTGAAAGAAGAGATAGTGAAAGAAGACATAGTGAAGGAATAGATAGTAAAGGAAGAGACAGTGAAGGAAGGGATAGTTAAATAGAACAGGAGAGATGGGAGGAAAAAAACAAAGGGAAAGATACAGAGGAGGAGAATGGGACAGAATGATAATGATAATGAGAGAGTGATAATGTGTGTGTGTGTGTGTGTGTGTGTGTGTGTGTGTGTGTTTGTGTCTGTGTCAGAGGCAGGGTTGGACAAATGAGGATAGATGGCTTTTGTTGTGAATATGATTTTCTGATATCCCCATTTCACCAGTAGGTGGTGCCTTTCATTGAGCCAACTTCCCGGGCCCTAAGGTTTTCGTTGACCATGTGACCTGACAAGGAACATCTCTGGGCCCTAGTGATAGCAGATTTATTCCCTGAGTTTCTTCACTACAATGTTCTGTGATGAGACAGGTTTCCTGTTTTGAAATGACAGTTAGAATTCACACAACAGGTTACATGAATCAAGACAGAACATAGCTGGTTTAATGACTCTGGCACTGAGAGGTGATGCAATGAAGACGTGTTTATAAATGGAAGCACTCTCTCTCTCTTCATACTGTTGGTATAATGTTGTTATGATCTAGTTATGACAAAGAGGTTGTGTTCTGTGCATTCTGTTGTCCCTTAAATAAACAGATAATTCTTTGGAAAAACAATTTGTCAAAATGACTCAATACGACATGACCACCATTCACACACACACAAATATGCATATATCGGTCTCCAGGCTTTCCAAGAAAAAAAGCACACTGTCTTTCTCGCTCTCGCCCCCCCCCCCACCCCAACCCTCGCTCTCTCTCCCCCTCTCTCTTTCTCCACCCACTCCTTCCCTCCCCCTACTCTTCCTCTATTTTTAGCCCAGTCCTACGGAACAGAAATCCAGACAGATCTATAGGGATAAACCAAGAGTCCAGGTTTGCCTGAGCATCAATGGAGACAATGGAGCAGCTCTGTAATCACCTCACAATGCACAAGCACTAATTGTGTTATGGTCTAATTAAAGGGACAGTTCAGCTAAATTACATATTTATATAAGTGTTTCCTTACTTTGAAGGCAGTCTATCCCTTTAAACCTCTTAGCCAAACAGAGTTATCCTTTCTTCGATCAAATCCTTATACCAAGAGATGACAGAAAGAGACAGGATTTTTCATATCACTGCTTTAAATAACATTTTACTGCAGTGGCTAAATCAGGGTCACACAGTGTTTCTTGGTAGTCTTAAACAAATCTACTTTGGAACAAAGTATACACCTCCACACAAAAAAATTAGATGTCAGATATAGAGTTGAAATGTATCCCAATATTACACTTTAAATACATCACAGAAGAGTGAAATATAACAAAACCGTTTGACATAGAAACACTGGATTTTCTGCGGGTAAAAAAAATGAATGTTTATTAATTATGAAATTATTTTAAAAAATATGAATAACATTCCACCCATGAGGCCAATAGGTCATTTGACTGCAGGAAAGGGCTACTAAAACAATTACAATTAAAATATACACGTTCAGATATATAAATATACAAATATAAATACAGTTGTATTCACCATAGAATATTCATATTGGGCAGACAATTAGAGTGACAAATAAACAGCATTGGTTTCAGCAGACAGACATGGCTGTCCACTATTTGTTAAAGACATCCCTCACCCGTAGTAGAGGTAGATTTCTCTCTTTTGCAGCATAATCATCATTCCATCTTTACATCACATCATCTCATACAGGGACGTGTTCATTAGGGACCGAACGGAAGAAAACAGACCGAAGCAGTATGGAAGTACCTGAACTTGTCCAATGAGAAACGTTAGTTTTCATATTCCGTTGTAAAACGTTTTGCTACAGTGTGCCCTAATGAATACGACCTAAGTGCTATTCAAGCATCACATCAAGTACTGCTATGTACTGTACATATGATTACATAATGAGATTTTCCCCCAGCTGACACACACAGCTGAACACACACACAGTACATGCATGTGGGATTGCGTAGGTGTTCAGAGACCTACGTGTTGGACTGTGCGTATCCGTGTGCGTGCGCATGTGTGTGTGTGTGTGTCCGTGTGTCCCTGTGTGTCTGTGTGTCGTGTGTGTGTGTGGGGTTAGAATGACAGCCTAACTGCTTGTGACTGTATTCCC